>NC_134402.1:449371772-449971772 GCF_038048845.1 Mixophyes fleayi
GATCTGGATTAACTTTGTGTTATGGTTTTGGCAAAACCGCCCTTGCGTGTTTTTTGTTTTGGTTTTGGATCCCTATTTTTTTCTAAAATCCCTTTTTTTTATAAAATGAAATAATTTTGCTCTTTTTTTTTTCTAGATTATTATTAACCTCAATAACACTAATTTTAAGTCATTTGCAGTCAATTTTGACCACCTCACAGGTCACAATATTATTTTCATACACTTTCAAACAAAGACTGCAGCGACCTGGCTGGATGCTAAGCTAAAGAGCAATGACACAAACACACGGCAGTTTATAGAACATCTAGGAAACATTGCCACACAGCAGTGGCAGAAAAGAAAAGTGATGCAAGATAAAATTGTTCTTAGGCCCTCCCACCCACCCTTATGTAAGGTATTGAAAAGGACCTGTACAGTTTAACAAAGCAAGCACTCCAGCGGCAAGGAGTGCCACTTTTGTGGCTGAAGTGCTTGGTTTGTTTGGGCCCCCACAAAACAAGCTACCAATAGCTAACCTGCCTTAAGCTTAACAGTGCTATCAATGAACTCTAAATTATTAAACTATGTCTGCTCGTGCTGCAACTTTAATCTCCTTCTCCTCTGTGGATACCACCAACTCGTCCCTGAAGAACTGCCAAAATTATATAGACACAGGAATGGATATTACAAATGGCATTAGATCTGCTTCAGACAGACTGTGACATGGAACATGTGGGCAGCATGGAATCTGTCATGTTGGAATACTCTGCATTGAACAGAGATTTAATCCAATATATGGACGCAGTTGAGGAGGCCGAAACTTAAGTTAAAACGTGACATACCGGATGAGATCCCAGATTTAAGAGAGCATGTACATGAGACATACATTGCACCTCCAAACAATAATACAGAGGAGGCCCTGAGGCAGGACGATAAATATGTCCAGTTTATAGAACAGTTAAGAGGCCTGAGAAAACAAATGGGTGTGTCACCGGTCCCTGCAAAATAAGATCTGGAAGAGGAAGACGAGGAGATCACCGTCACCCTGAGCAGATGCCCAGTACAATGACACTGAGAATGAATAATGAAATCAGTTATGGTTCATTTGATCGCTCCACCCGTTCATTGGATAACTGTTGTTACAGTTAATACATGGCGACGAGCGCTGACCCCCCCCTCCCCGGGATGCGTGCTTTTATCAGATCAAGACCAATCCAGAGTGCCAGACAATGCACTAAAAATAGCCATTGAGATTCACAGCAAGTTCATCACTGAGCTTCGAATCAGCCCCAATTTGAAAAAAAATATAATATAGTTCGGCACCTTTGACATAAAGTGCAGATTGCAAACACTTTGTGCAATACTGATGAAAGAGCAGCAAAGTGTAAGGTTTGAGTAATACATATACACGTCTATTTAGACATCCATGCTTACATTACTTCTGTAAGCAACGTTGTTCTTTGTTAATAAAATTGTTGTCTTTATACTGATCAAAATTTTTTAAATAATCCTCCACCATTCTTTGGATGCTGATAGTTGATAGTAGAATCAGGTGAAGTTACAGCACAGGTGTCAGTAATTTTGATCAATTCTTTTACAGTAGAAAAGACCAGATGTCAAAATGTTGTGCTGAGTCATCTGCATCATCCTTTGGTCTCTTTGGAAAGCTAAGTCTTTCCTAGCAGCAGTTGACTGAGAAACTGAAGGAGGAGATGCCGTTCTGTCACGTAACACTTGAGCTGTCATCTTGCTCACCAGGAGCTCCTTGCATCTCTTCAGATCTGGATCAGTTGGAAACAAAAAGAAGATATAGCTCTTCAACCTAGGATTAAGCACAGTCTCCAAAATGTAGTGATCTGGGAGTGATTTCAAGGTTTTGATAACTCTTGGATCCCGGCGAAGCGAATAAAGTACTTGATCTATAAGTCCGACATACTTGTCACAATTGTTTTGTTTCAGATCCTCTTTTAGTTTCTCAAGCTGCTTTTCTATAAGTCTAATAAAGGGAATCACTTGGCTCAAGTGTCTGGACTCACTTCATAGGTGACTACTTTGAATGGCTTCAGCACCTTGCACAACACGGAAAGTATTCTCCACTGCGCTTGAGTAATATACATTCTCCCTCCTTTCCCAATGTCATGGCTTGTGGAGTAAGCGTGGATGGCTTTTCGCTGTTCCTCCATCCGCAGAAGCATATACAGGGTGAAATTTCACCTTGTTACACCTCTTGCTTCAGTTGGCAAGACAAATTAAGTTGCTCTTGTAGCTGCTACAATCTCCTAGCTGTTGCCAAATGCCGGAAATGTCCAGATATTTTACTGGCCACATACAGCATCTCCTGCATGTCCCTGTTATTTTTTTAAAAAGCTCTGCACCACCAAGTTTATTGTGTGAGCAAAAGAGGGATTGTAATGGAATTCACCCAGCTGTAATGTTCTCACAATATTGATGGCATTATCAGAAATGACATATCCTGAGGAGAGTCCAAGAGTGATAAGCCATGTTGCAATGACATCCTTAGTTTTTGTAACAGATTGTCAGCTGTATGCCTCTTAGTGAAGCCGGTGATACACAGAGTAGCTTGCCTCTGAAAAATGTGACGTACTTGGGTACATGCTGCTGCTGTTCCTGCTGGTGAAGGGAAATCATCAACCCAGTGGGCTGTCACAGTCATATAATCTGAGTTTGCCCTAGGGATGAGCGCGCTCGGATTTCTGAAATCCGAGCCCACCCGAACGTTGCGGATCCGAGTCGGATCCGAGACAGATCCGGGTATTGGCGCCAAATTCAAAAGTGAAACTGAGGCTCTGACTCATAATCCCGTTGTCGGATCTCGCGATACTCGGATCCTATAAATTCCCCGCTAGTCGCCGCCATCTTCACTCGGGCATTGATCAGGGTAGAGGGAGGGTGTGTTAGGTGGTCCTCTGTGCTGTTTAGTTCTGTGCTGTTTAGTTCTGTGCTGTTTAGTGCTGTGCTGTTTAGTGCTGTGCTGTGCTGTGCTGTGCTGTGCTGTGTTCTGTTCTGCAGTATCAGTCCAGTGGTGCTGTGTGCTGTGCTCTGTCCTTCTGAGGTCAGTGGTGCTGCTGGGTCCTGTGCTGTGTCCTGTTCAGTCCAGTGGTGCTGTGTCCTGTGCTCTGTGCTTCTAAGGGCATAGTTATTTCCCCAATATTCCCCTGTGTTTAAAAAAATAAAAAAATTTTTTTTTTATAAAATACCAAAAACTACTTTAATATTTTTTAATTACCACAAAATTTTCACAACCAATCCTGCAGTATAAGCCCATTGGTACTGCAATATTACCAAGTTCACACATTCAGCAGTAAAAGTCCAGTGGTACTGCAATAATACAAAGTTTACACATTCTGCAGTATCAGTCCAGTGGTGCTGTGTCCTGTGCTCTGTCCTGCTGAGTTCCGTAGTGCTGCTGGGTCCTGTGCCGTGTCCTGTTCAGTCCAGTGGTGCTGTGTCCTGTGCTCTGTGCTTCTAAGGGCATAGTTATTTCCCCATTATTCCCAAGTTTGTAAAAAATAAAAAAAAGTAAAAAAAAATAAAAAATTAAAAAAAAAAAAATAAATATAATAATTATAACCAAATTTGCAAAACCAATCCAGCATTATAAGTCCATTGGTACTGCAATATTACCAAGTTCACACATTCAGCAGTAAAAGTCCAGTGGTACTGCAATATTACAAAGTTTACACATTCTGCAGTATCAGTCCAGTGGTGCTGTGTCCTGTGCTCTGTCCTGCTGAGTTCCGTAGTGCTGCTGGGTCCTGTGCCGTGTCCTGTTCAGTCCAGTGGTGCTGTGTCCTGTGCTCTGTGCTTCTAAGGGCATAGTTATTTCCCCATTATTCCCAAGTTTGTAAAAAATAAAAAAAAAGTAAAAAAAAATAAAAAATTAAAAAAAAAAAATATATATAATAATTATAACCAAATTTGCAAAACCAATCCAGCATTATAAGTCCATTGGTACTGCAATATTACCAAGTTCACACATTCTGCAGTATCTTGTGCTACATATAATGGAGACCAAAAATTTGGAGGATAAAGTAGGGAAAGATCAAGACCCACTTCCTCCTAATGCTGAAGCTGCTGCCACTAGTCATGACATAGACGATGAAATGCCATCAACGTCGTCTGGCAAGCACGATGCCCAATCTCCTAGTACAGGGCATGTAAAATCCAAAAAGCCCAAGTTCTCAAAAAACAGCAAAAAAAGAAACTTAAAATCATCTGAGGAGAAACGTAAAGTTGGCAATATGCCAATTACGACAAGTAGTGGCAAGGAACGGCTTAGGCCCTGTCCCGTGTTCATGACTAGTGGTCCAACTTCACCCAAGGATCAAAGCCCTCCTCCCCCCCCCTACAAAAAATTTAAGAGAGTTATGCTGTCAGCAACAACAACAAAACAGCAAAGAACTCTGCCTTCTAAACAGATGACATCACAAATCCCCAAGGCGAGTCCAAGGGTGTTGTTGGTTGTGAACCCTGACCTTCCCATCACTGTACGGGAAGAGGTGACTCCATCCAGCATTTGCAGCACGCCCTCTGCATATGCTGGAAGGATCACCCACAGTCCAGTTACAGATTTGGCTAATGAAGGTGTGAATGTTGTGCACTGGGAGGAGGATATTGATGTAGCTGGCGCTGAGGAGGATGTTGATGATTATGATGCAGACAGATACCAAATTGCATTTCTCAATTTCTATTTATATTCTAGATTATATAACGGCTGAAAAGTTTTCTGTTTTACTCCTAGTGGAGAGGGGATCTGATGCAGACAGATACCAAACTGCCTTTGTCCATTTCTTTGTATATTTGAATTGCTAGTTCTACAGTCTATGCAGGCTGCTTTATTTATATTCAACTACAAGTGTAGGGCGGGGGGGGGGGCATAGATAGCCACCAAAGTAACGTGGTCCATTTAATTTCACTTTCTAGCTCCACAGTCTGTGCAGCCTGCTTTTTTTTATCTTCAAAGTATTTATATTTACAAGCCTTGCAATCTAAATTAACTAGAGGTAGTGACGTGGTAGAACTCCAAAAGGCAGTTTGGAAGCCCCTGTACAAACTGGCTCTATTTTTTAACTGAGTTGTCCCCCCTCCAGTGTGTACTCGGAAAGAGTTTTTAGTGCAGCGGGGAACCTGGTCAGTGAGCGGCGAAGGAGGTTGCTTCCTCACAACGTTGAAAAAATGATGTTTATAAAAATGAATAATCAATTCCTCAATGAAGTACAGCACTGCCCTCCAGACAGTACAGAGGGACTGTGGTTGTGGAGTCCAGCGGGGACGAATTGATAATGTGTGAGGAGGAGGAAGTACACACTGTAGGGGGAGAGGAATCAGAGGTTGAGGATAAGGACGACATCTTTCCTCAGTAGAGCCTGTTTAGTTTGTACAGGGAGAGATGAATTGTTTTATTGGTGTGGGGGCCCAAACAAACCAATCATTTCAGCCACAGTTGTTTGGTAGGCCCTGTCGCTGAAATGATTGGTTTGTTAAAGTGTGCATGTCCTATTTCAACAACATAAGGGTGGGTGGGAGGGCCCAAGGACAATTCCATCTTGCACCTTTTTTTTTGGCATTATGTGACCATTCAACAGTCGTTTGCCATGTTCAAAAAGTAAAAGAAAATGCCAACAAATTCAATAAATTAAATCAAAAGTTAAATGCCCTGTCATTATTTAAAACAAGAGGTTTTGACGTGCTAGAATTAGTGTAGTGTTAAGATGTTATAAACACTACACTTGGAAATTGGAGGAGGTAATGTGGCCCCGGTATCAAATTGGGTACCGGGGCCACCCCACTATGCAGTCCAGATACTTGTTTGGTGGAATTCCGACACGTGGAGGGTTTTTAAATTATATTGTGGCCTCGGTACCAAATTGTGTACCGGGGCCACCACACTACGCAGTCAAGATACTTGTTTGGTGGAATTCAGACCAGTTGAGGGTTTTATTATTATATTGTGTGGACCACTCTATCTATACCACACTACAACTCTATACCACTCTATTTCCTACTTTAATTCTATTTAATTCTATTTCCTACTTTAATTCTATTACTAATTAATTAACATAAAGAGGAACAAAAAAAAACAATTTTACCAAAAGTATAATATGACTTAGACTTACAAACACTACACTTGAAAGATCGTGCCTTTAAATGAAAAAGTAAGTCTTCATTGCACGACTATGTGCAACAGGGACAGTTTTTTTCTTTACAAAGTCAACTAATAACACTTGGACCCTGTCTGTCTTTAACATACTTAATGGGATCTCAATGACGAATTGTCTGTAGCATGTTTGGAGGAGGTATTGTGGCCCCGGTATCAAGTTGGGTACCGGGGCCACCCCACTACGCAGTCCAGATACTTGTTTGGTGGAATTCTGACACGTGGAGGGTGTATTTATTTTATTGTGGCCCCGGTATCAAGTTGGGTACCGGGGCCACCCCACTACGCAGTCCAGATACTTGTTTGGTGGAATTCTGACACGTGGAGGGTGTATTTATTTTATTGTGGCCCCGGTATCAAGTTGGGTACCGGGGCCACCCCACTACGCAGTCCAGATACTTGTTTGGTGGAATTCTGACACGTGGAGGGTGTATTTATTTTATTGTGGCCCCGGTATCAAGTTGGGTACCGGGGCCACCCCACTACGCAGTCCAGATACTTGTTTGGTGGAATTCTGACACGTGGAGGGTGTATTTATTTTATTGTGGCCCCGGTATCAAGTTGGGTACCGGGGCCACCCCACTACGCAGTCCAGATACTTGTTTGGTGGAATTCTGACACGTGGAGGGTGTATTTATTTTATTGTGGCCCCGGTATCAAGTTGGGTACCGGGGCCACCCCACTACGCAGTCCAGATACTTGTTTGGTGGAATTCTGACACGTGGAGGGTGTATTTATTTTATTGTGGCCCCGGTATCAAGTTGGGTACCGGGGCCACCCCACTACGCAGTCCAGATACTTGTTTGGTGGAATTCTGACACGTGGAGGGTGTATTTATTTTATTGTGGCCCCGGTATCAAGTTGGGTACCGGGGCCACCCCACTACGCAGTCCAGATACTTGTTTGGTGGAATTCTGACACGTGGAGGGTGTATTTATTTTATTGTGGCCCCGGTACCAAATTGTGTACCGGGGCCACCACACTACGCAGTCAAGATAGATAGATGCGTATCATAGATAAAGTACATTCAGTGGTGTGGGGCAAATTGAAAAATATTCAAAATGCACTGACATTATCAAAAACAAGAGGTTGTCACACGCTAAAACTCCAACATGTATATGATGGAGAGGATGGAGGAGCAGCCGTATGTGTAGTGTAATGCAGACCTGTTGAAGGTTTTTTATATATTTTATTGTGGTGCCCAGTGCCCACTCCTCTACGCAGTCCAGGTACATTTATTGGTGCGATTCATAAAAGTTCAGGGTTTTTAATATATTGTGGTGACCCACTCCTCTACGCAGTCCAGGTACATTTATTGGTGCGAATCAAACAAGTTGATGGTTTTCTTATTATATATATTGTGGTGACCCACTCCTCTACGCAGTCCAGGTACATTTATTGGTGCGATTCATAAAAGTTCAGGGTTTTTAAGATATTGTGGTGACCCACTCCTCTACGCAGTCCAGGTACATTTATTGGTGCGATTCATAAAAGTTCAGGGTTTTTAATATATTGTGGTGACCCACTCCTCTACGCAGTCCAGGTACATTTATTGGTGCGATTCATAAAAGTTCAGGGTTTTTAAGATATTGTGGTGACCCACTCCTCTACGCGGTCCAGGTACATTTATTGGTGCGATTCATAAAAGTTCAGGGTTTTTAATATATTGTGGTGACCCACTCCTCTACGCAGTCCAGGTACAATTATTGGTGCGAATCATAAAAGTTCAGGGTTTTTAATATATATTGTGGTGACCCACTCCTCTACGCAGTCCAGAAAGATACCTTGTTGCAACGTTTTGGACTAATAACTATATTGTGAGGTGTTCAGAATACACTGTAAATTAGTGGAAATGCTTGTTATTGAATGTTATTGAGGTTAATAATAGCCTAGGAGTGAAAATAAGCCCAAAAACTTGATTTTTAAACTTTTTATGTTTTTTTCAAAAAAAATCCGAATCCAATACCTTAAATCCGAACCGAGACCTTTCGTCAAGTGTTTTGCGAGACAAATCCGAACCTCAAAAATAACGAAAATCCGGATCCAAAACACAAAACACGAGACCTCAAAAGTCGCCGGTGCACATCCCTAGTTTGCCCACACATCTGTGGTTAAGTGTGCAGTGGGTAGAATTGCATTTTGTAGCCCCATAATTACATCTTTACGAACCTTCTGGTAGAGGTGAGGAATAGCTTTTCTAGTACAATGGTGTTGTGATGGAATTTGGAAACGGGGACACAAGACCTCAAGTAACTGTCTAAAAGCAGCTGCATTAATAGTGGATATTTGGTGCAGAAGTAATACTAGCATATGGCGTCTGTGCCATGGTGTCTGTGAACTGCTTTGTGACTGGGTGACCGCTTTCATACTTCCTCTTGCAAAGGATTTTTTAACAGTTAATTGTTGTAAACTACTGGTAGACTTCTTCCTGGTCTGCTTCTGGGATGAAGATTCACCCCCAGCAGCAGCAGTGACTAAAGCTCAAGAATTCTTCTGAGGAATCTTGGATACTGGAGGAGTCATCTAGCCTTAGCAACTTGGATCCAGTACTAACTCCGAGCGCTACTGAGGATATTCATGAGGACGGTGTTGTGGGTGTAGATTGCAGGTGTCAGGATCTAGCTGAGAGAAGGGACCTAGCTGATGCTGGACTGCTTGTTGTTATTTTTTTAGCATAAGTTTCCGATTTTCCCAACAGCTTGCCATGAACTCGCTTCAAATGGCGCAACATGGATAAGGTTCCTAGATGGTTAAAGTCCCTACCTCTACTGACTGTGGCTTTACAAATGCTACAAATGCCTATACAACTGTTGTCATGATTTGGGTAAAAATAATTCTACACATAAGAGTAGTTTTTTTTGGTCTTATGCCCAGGCATGACAATGACCTTCTTCTTATAACATGCAAGAACTGCTTCCACTGGTGCAGGACACAACATCATTCTCATGAACATCCTAATTAGCGCCCTCGTCAGCTACATAAATATCCCCCTCATCCTGTTGCAATTCCAAAGTGGCATCCTCCATTTGTGTATCACCGGCTACACTTGGGCTGTTCAGGCACACATCTGCAGAAATGCTGAAAGGGACCTTCTTTATGGGTACACTATCAGAAAAGTCAAGATTACGCATAGCACTCGTGGATAGACTCTCCTCTGGATTTGTGTCATTCCTAAATCAGGGCATTCATTTTCCTCAAATGTCTTACTGTTTTCTTTCAGCTCGGCTTCTACATGCAAAAGTATTTGGGCACCACTTTTTGAGTCAGAATAACAAGATCTTGCTTGGTCACGACTGACCTTACAAGGAGATGCCTCAGTGGCAGAATTAGCACTCATAAGGAAAGGCGAAGGCCTCATTCTTTACTTGCCACTGCGTCTGTAGAATGGCATGTTGGCAATTTTATTTTT
Organism: Mixophyes fleayi; assembly: GCF_038048845.1. Lineage (NCBI taxonomy): Eukaryota > Metazoa > Chordata > Amphibia > Anura > Limnodynastidae > Mixophyes > Mixophyes fleayi. The sequence goes on from NC_134402.1 coordinate 449,381,339, forward strand.
TTCTGCAGATAATGTTGCCTGGATTACAGGTCTTTTTTTCTTGACCAGGGTAAAAGGTGTTTTTTTACATTTTTGTTTCCCTGACTTAAAAACACTATGCACTTTAACAGAGGCTTTAGCAGATGACGTAGAGGGATTACTATCATCATGACTGGTGTCAGTAGCTGCTTGGTGCTCCTGGTCTTCTGTGTACTGCTGTGAATCCATGTTGATAGCACTGTACAATGTGACTGTAGATTAAGAACAACACTGCCAGCCCTATTATAGCTATTTCAGCAATGACAATTAGCAATGGAGCACTCCTGTTTGTGTGTGAGCTATATAACACCGTACAATGTGACTCCATATTTAGAGCAAGAGTGCCAGCAGGTGTAAATTAGTTTATTATTTTTCACATATGTTAAATACTGGCTGTTTTTTCATGTAGCACACAAATATCAACTTTAAATTTCAGTGTACAAATAAGCTATCAAGTATTTGATGGGCCCAACGAAGCAAAGTTCCACCCCTGAATGGCACCCAGTATGGAACAACCCCCAATCTATCTAGCTTTTTGCATCTGAATATGCAAAACACTGCATGCCAGCATGAGCCCTCTGTGTGGCCAACATATATGTGTTTTCTTGTACATATAGACTAGAGATGGGCGGGTCTGGTTCTCCGAGAACCGAACCCACCTGAACTTTGGGTATCCGAGTACCGAGCTGAGCAGCTCGGTACTCTCCCGCCCGTTCCGAATCCAAATCGAGGCCGAACGTCATCGTGACGTCGTCGGATCTCGGGGCTCGGTTCTCGCGATACTTCAACTTTATAAATACACGGCTCCACAGCAATCCATTGCCATTTGAAAGAGGGAGAGAGCAGGGTGTAGTCATAGGCTAATTAGAGCAGGGACAGAGAATACAATATTGTTCTTGCAATTGCTCTAACCAAAATCGCTAGTGCAGAGAGGAGGATAGAGGTTTATTATTTTTTATTAATATTTGGCACTCCCCAGCGCTTTTGGGGTGTCCCCCATAATTGTGCATAAATATTTCTGGCTGTCAGAAGTCATATCTGTCAGCAGTATCTACCAAATAATTTTAAGCACTCCACAGTGTTTTTGGGGTGTCCTCCCTAATTGTGCATTAATATTTCTGGCTGTCAAAAGTCATAACTGTCAGCAGTATCTACTAAATAATTTTTAGCACTCCTCAGTGCTTTTGGGGTGTCCTCCCTAATTGTGCATTAATATTTCTGGCTGTCAAAAGTCATATCTGTCAGCAGTATCTACTAAATAATTTTTAGCACTCCTCAGTGCTTTTGGGGTGTCCTCCCTAATTGTGCATTAATATTTCTGGCTGTCAAAAGTCATATCTGTCAGCAGTATCTACTAAATCATTTTTAGCACTCCTCAGTGCTTTTGGGGTGTCCTCCCTAATTGTGCATTAATATTTCTGGCTGTCAAAAGTCATATCTGTCAGCAGTATCTACCAAATAATTTTTAGCACTCCCCAGTGGTTTGCGCTCAGAATGGATTCAAAGCAGTCCACATATGATCTGAATGAGCAACCAGGTTCTGTCACCTGTCCTGATGTTAGTGTTCCCAGTACGTCATCTGGCCAAGGCGATGTCAAACAACAGAGTGTTTTCAAATTAGTGCAAAAAACAAAAACCCAAAAAAAATTTACTGTATTGAAGCGAAAAAGAAGTGTAACTGAGCAAAAGTTAAGTGACGATAAAAAAAAATTTGCAAGCATGCCATTCTACACACGCAGTGGCAAAGAGAGAATGAGGCCTTCACCTTTGGCTATTAGTGGCAGATCCCAAAAAGTTACCCAGCCTACAATTGGTGCACAACTACTGTTACGCGTCAAAGCCGAGCTGCAAGATAACAGTGAGGCATTACAGGAGAATATTTGCTCTGATTCACAAATGACAACAATCCCTGTGGAGAGTCCATCCAACAGTGGGATGTCTAATCGTGAGCATTCTGCTGATGTGTGCCTTAATAGCCTGAGTGTAGCCGGTGATACCCAAATTGAGGATGCCACTTTGGAATTAGAAGAGGATGAAGGGGAGATTTGTGTAGGCGACGAGGGCGCTAATGAGGATGTTGATGAGGATGAGGTTGTTTGTGTAAGTCCTGCACCAGTGGCAGCAGTTCTGGCACGTGACAAGAAAAAGGCCATTGTCATGCCTGGGCATAAAACAAAAAAAATCCACTTCTTATGTGTGGAATTATTTCTACCCAAATCCAGACAACAATTGTATAGCCATTTGTAGTGTATGTCAAGCCACAGTCAGTCGAGGGAGGGACCTTAACCATCTTGGAACCTCGTCTATGTTACGCCATTTAACGAGAGTTCATGGCAAAGTGTTGGGAAAAGCTGAAAGTTCTTCCCAAAAGAATACAAGCACTCCCTCATCAGCTAAGACCCTCCGCTCACCGACATAACGACGGCTACAAAATACACCCACCACACCATCCTCATCAATATCCTTAGTAGCGCTCGGAGTTAGCCCGGCATCCCACTTAAGGCTGGATGACTCCGGCACTATTATTGATTCCTCTGAAGAAAGCGTTAGTCCTGCTGCTGCTGTTGCTGCTGCTGGGGGTGAATCGTCATCCCAGAGGCAGGTTAATAAAATGAGCAGTCCTACATTTCAGCAATTAACTGTGAAACAATCATTTGCGAGGGGAAGCAAATATGACAGCAGTCACCCAGTCGCCAAGCGAATCACAGACGCCATGGCTGCAATGTTAGTGTTAGATCTGCGTCCAATCTCCACAATAAACGCAGCTGGTTTTTTACAGTTAATTGAGGTTTTGTGTCCGCGTTACAGAATTCCATCGCGACACCATTTCTCCCGTAAAGCTATTCCACAACTATACCAAAAAATGTGTAAAAATGTAAAGATTGCGCTGAAAAATGCCATTCTGACCACTGTTCACTTAACCACAGATATGTGGACAAGTGGAAGTGGCCAAACCAAAGACTATATGACTGTGACAGCCCACTGGGTTGGTCATTCACCTTCACCAGCAGAAACAGCAGCAGCATGTACACCACTACGTAACATTTGTCACAGGCAGGCCACTCTTTGTATCACCGGCTTCACGAACAGGCATACGGCTGACAATTTGTTACGCAAACTGAGAGATGTGATTGATGCATGGCTTATACCACTCGGACTCTCCCCAGGGTATGTCATTTCAGATAACGCCAACAATATAGTGCGAGCATTACAGCTGGGTGATTTCCAACATATTCCCTGTTTTGCTCACACCATCAACTTGGTGGTGCAGAGCTTCCTACGAAATAACCGTGAGGTGCAGGAGATGCTTTCGGTGGCCCGTAAAATTTCAGGCCATTTCAGGGATTCAGCCACAGCATGTAGGAGATTACAGCAGCTCCAAGAGCAGTTTAACTTGCCCTGCCACCAACTTAAGCAAGAGGTGGTAACTCGGTGGAATTCCACCCTGTACATGCTTCAGAGGATGGAGGAACAGCGCAAAGCCATCCAAGCATATTGCACAAGCCATGACATTGGGAAAGGAGGGGGGATGTATTTCACTCTTGCACAGTGGGGAATCCTTTCAGTGCTGTGCAAGGTGCTGAAACCATTTGAAGTTGTGACATGTGAGGTGAGTGCAGAGTCTGCTAGTTTGAGCCAAGTCATTCCTTTAATTAGACTATTGGAATAGCAGCTTGAGAAAATGAAGGAGGAGCTGAAAGCAAGCAATTCAGCAAAGTATGTTGGCCTTGTCGATCAAGTACTTAATTCGCTTCACAATGATCCTTGAGTTATTAAGATCTTGAACTCGGATCAGTACGTTTTGGCCACTGTGCTTGATCCAAGGTTTAAAACCTACATTGAGTCTTTACTTGTAAATGAGCGAGATGTGAACTTTTGCAAGGAGCTATTGCTCAGCAAGTTGGCCGCTGAACTGGGCCTTGGCTTGCAACGTGTCCTCCTTCACTTTCTCAAACTGTTGCTCGTAAAAAATTACATTTCCAAAAAAGAAGCAGGGAAGACACAGGGGGCAGACCAGAACAATTTAACATCTGGGCTGGTTTGAAGGATTTTTCAAAAAAATGTGTCACTTTGCACATAACTCCATCCAATATGAGTATAAACATACAAAGGATGGTGGAGGATTACTTTCAAGAGGTAGTTGATATGAAAATGTCAGACAGTCCCTTTCCTTACTGAGAAGAAAAGCAGGCCATTTGGAAACCCATGTACAAACTTGCTTTGCAATACCTAAGCTGCCCACCCTCCAGTGTGTACTCTGAACGAGTGTTCAGCACAGCAGGGAACTTAGTCAGTGATCGCCGTAGAAGGTTACTTCCCAAAAATGTGGAGAAAATGATGTTCATAAAAATGAACTACATCTTCCATGAGGAAGGCCTTCACCATCCAAGACATCCAAGCACTGACTGTTCTCTAATGGCGGATTCAAGCGGCGATGAATTGATAGTCTGTGATGATGACGTACACACTGATGAGGGTGAGGATTAAGCTGAAGATGATGCCGATAACATATTTTTAAAACTTTCTATGTAAGTGTAGGGTGCAATCTACCCCCAAAGAGGAAAGGGACTTGTGGCATTTCCATATCACATACCATCTTGAAAGGCTGCTGTTAGGGCAATTTATCCTTAAGGGTAGGGTGTCATAGACAGAGTGACCCTAAACTGGCTTTGTCCATTTTTCATAATATTGTACAGTCTATAATGGCTGAATTTTTGGGTATTTTATACAAGTGGAGGGGGGCCTAGAGAGACAGAAACCAAACTGGCTTTCTTCATGTCAATTAATATTGTACAGTCTATAATGGCTGAATTTTTTGGTATTTTATACAAGTGGAGGGGGGCCTAGAGAGATAGAAACCAAACTGGCTTTCTCCATGTCAATTAATATTGTACAGTCTATAATGGCTGAATTTTTTGGTATTTTATACAAGTGGAGGGGGGCCTAGAGATACAGAAACCAAACTGGCTTTCTCCATGTCAATTAATATTGTACAGTATATAATGGCTGAATTTTTTGGTATTTTATACAAGTGGAGGGGGGCCTAGAGAGACAGAAACCAAACTGGCTTTCTCCATGTCAATTAATATTGTACAGTCAATAATGGCTGAATTTTTTGGTATTTTATACAAGTGGAGGGGGGCCTAGAGAGACAGAAACCAAACTGTCTTTCTCCATGTCAATTAATATTGTACAGTCTATAATGGCTGAATTTTTTGGTATTTTATACAAGTGGAGGGGGCCTTGAGAGACAGAAACCAAACTGGCTTTTTCCATTTCTTTACATATTTAACTATAAGTGTAGGGTGTAATATACATTCAAAGACGATGGCTGCATTGCCAATATGCATAGATGGAGAGGAAGACAATCTGTTTTGTGTGTAGAATAGGCCTACCAACGAAGAATTAAACTGTTTTTTTGGATGATTTATTACCTCAACAATTAGATTACTTGTCTCTAAAACAGTTGGAGCACTAAATTGGGTTAATTTAGGCCCAAAAACATGGATTTTCCCAAAAAATAGCAAAACAAAACCAAACAAAACCAAAACCAAAACACGCAATGGCGGTTTTGCAAAACCAAAACCAAAACACGACGGTAATCCAGATCCAAAACAGAATCCAAAACCAAAACACGGGGGTCAGTGACCATCTCTAATATAGACACAAAGGGCAGAAGCCTGCGGGAGACACAATTACCTTTGTAGATGATCTTTACTGTGATTTATAAGTGTCTAACACAAACACTATGGGCCTGAGTCATTAAGGGGAGAAAAGCATAAAAAAGGAGTAACTTTGCACCTGGGCAAAACCCTGTTGCATTGGAGGGGGGTAAATTTAAAATGTGGGGACAGATTTGTAGTTGGGGTAGGGCATGTCCTAGATCAACTTTACATTTTACTGTAAAAGTAAAGCTATCAAGGTTTGACCTGTGGCAGCCAAATATGCCAGGGACAGTAGCTCTGGAATGCTGCACCACAGAGAAAAAAATGTTTCAGTCTGCAGTTTCTAGGGCACTAAAGCATCCATCATCCACCAGCCTATTGACACATATCCTATGTCTTGATAGAATAACCATACCTGAGACTGAGGGACTACTGGGAGTCAGGATGGATGTCCAAGTCACATGGATACGACCCAGGCAGCAGGAGAAATGAGAAGGTCAGGAGAGGGAAGGGTAGGAGTGTGTCAGTGCCTGGATGTCTAAATCATCATATAAGCCTGAAATAGCCCTGTCTTTATGATAATAGCTTGAATTACAGTAAGTTAAATCATACTTGATAACATTTCAGTTGGCAAATGGATTAGGGGGTGTGCTGCTATGTAATCCGTGTGAATCACGGCATCGCATAGTAGGGGGTAGAGTCTGATGATGTGAATTGCGTCACTACACCCCACCTCCACCATGATCTGTGAGGGTGCCTACTCTTCCGGGAGTCCGTGAGGACTCACTGAAATTCGTGAGCTTCCCAAAAATTCCAGGAGAGTAGTCAAGTATGGGTTAAATGTAATGATCCCTCATCTACATTTGATATTTTCTGACACTAATACATACTTGAAATTGCCTCCTATTTTGGAAATAATTAGTGCCAATTTCCATGCAACCTAATATAAAAATAAATAATAAATGAAAGCACTACTAATGGAACAGAATGTGCAAATTAAATCAACTGAATCCTGACACATCATTAGGAAAAAAAAGGTTAATTTTCAAACCCTGACATGATATATCAATACTGTTTTTTGGATACGTCAGAAGGTAGAAAAAAAACACTGATGCCTGCACCTAATGTCTTTGTATTAGGTCAATGTGCTCTTCATCCACATTAAATTTGTCTTTTTATATAAGTGAAAATTAACGTGCCTGTAAAGATTTACAACAGACCGGGAAAGGTCAAGTTTTCATTGTTGCTGAGCTTGTTGCCATAGAAACAGCAATATATGTGTATTATCAAGGAACGTTCATTTGTTCCAGTGGCTGTATCATTACAGTGACACCATCCCTCTGATAGTTAAAGAGTTTCTCCTACTTTATTTCCTGTGGGCAACTAACAAACTCTGCATGAGAGCATTTGCTGCAATAGCCGAATCATAAATGTCAAAATATTTTCGATGCGACTCGATATTTTTTGTTTCCCCACCACATCTAAAGAGGGGTGAGATTGAGGACAAACCTTCAGTTACTCATAGATGAAAAGGCATTAGGTAGTCACGAAATCTCTATCATGTACAATACATGTATTTATTAATATATGAAAGCAGTGCACTTTGAAAGGCTGCCTCAACTTTTAAGTCCCGGAGATGTGAGCAAGTTAGAAAAAAAAAGTTTTAGCAATCTCGCTGATTATCAAAAAGGGTTTGTGATACAGCTGATGCCTAGAGAAAGTTTGCTAGAGAAAAAAAATTAAAACCTTTGGCTGATGCATGGAAATGAGTTGAAGAGTACAGGACAAAAGATGGCTGGTTAATGGATTTTGAAATAAGTTTCTAAGAACTAATATTGATGAAGCCATTTAAATAATTTTCATATACGTATAAAACACTAGCATTTCAGACAAGGCATGCCAATCAGGGCCATCTTTTCCATTGGGCACGATGGGCAGGTGCCCAGGGGCCCCACGGGCAAAGGGGCCCCATAGGCAGGGCTCTTAATTAGAATAAATAATCTTGCAAAAGAAAAAACCTGTAAAAAAAAACCTTCAAGGGTCACTGAGCAAGTACATCTATCTATCTCTATCTCTATTTATCTATATCTATATATATATCTATATATGTAGGGGCCCCGGTGCACTGCTTTGCCCGGGGCCCAAAATGTTGTTAAGATGGCCCTAATGCCTATTACCCGACACGAAGCTAAGATAAATAAGTAATAATATGAGCAGCTTGGGGGAGACATGATGATATTTAAGGAAGGATATAATCTCCCAATAGTTTTTGGTAGAGAGATTATAAACCCAATCCTTGACCATCTAGTAATATCTCCTTCTGGGATTCCCAATCATCCCAAAATGCGACCGATCCACCCAATACAAAATGTGCTTTGTCACAGCCAACAGGGTGCAACTTGTAGTCCCACCATGACAGCAGAGGTCTGTAGTATACGCTAGAAGGCAAAAATTGCAAAGCAGGTGACATAATATCCCCATGGCAACATTGGCATTTTCATCATATGAAAAAGTTGATTTATTTCTATTCAAACTTGCAGATTTGTTTATTTTTATGCTATTACCTGCTTACAGTGAAAAGGGTAGATTATATAAAATATTATATTTTTGACTCAACAGCACTCCTTTGGGTTGAGGGTGTGTTCTACAATCCTTTACATATATATTCAACATGTTTTATAATGGAACCTTTGTTTTCTTGTTAATGCATATATTTGTAAAATACACAGAATAAACCACACATTGTAAATCCAACAGATTTATTCTTGAATTCTGTAGAAAAAAATTAACAGTTGAAAAATATAAAGTTTCATAATATTTATATTAGCACTATAACATTGGACTTGTTAGTGGTTAAACTGGTTAGCGCTTTGTGGCATAACCTTCTCAAAAAAACTGAAACATCAATTTAAACTTCAATGATAGCATCACAGGTCTCAGGTATTATCAAACCCAGAGTTTGTGGTGAAATTACTGTGCTGTATTTCAAATAAGCCATTGTCATTCATGTTGCCAAAAATCTTAGGGTAGCAAACACTATGCAGACATGGGTCTCCTTAAATGAGTGTCCTCCTTCTGGACGATGGGGGTGACTAGTTGGAGCAGTTCCTGGAATGTGGGTTCATTCATTTTCAGGAAATTCCTGAAGTCATCGGGGTTGTTGTCCCGTCTCTCCTGTAGAAGCGGCAAATGAGCGAATGGTTCTCTCCTCTTGATCCACTCTTTGGTCCAACAAGATCGAATTCTATAGAAGTTGCCTCTGTCCACTTGTTTATACGCTCATGGCTGGTCTTACTATGATTCTATTTTTACGGCAATTTTTTAGGTGTATCACGCATCATTTGACGGCTGAGAGAATCTGAAACACAATACACACTGTCAAATACATCAAAGAATTTCAAAAAAGGTCTTAAGGGAATAAATGTCAGAGAAATTGAATAAAACAGTGAAGAATGCAACTTGAGGTTGTACTTTATAATAGATGTTTCTCAGGGTGATACTTTATTCAGGGGACGTCTTACCCTGGGCACAGGATTAACCTGTACATGAAAAAAGGCAGACTGATATGGCAGAGAGAGGTTCTTATATTATGTGGCAATGATTACTGTTTCTGCTACTTAACGCTAATTCATTATGATAGTTTCAATGCGTTTTCCTTGTTTTTTTCCCACCTGGGTGTTGTCTGACCTGTTGAGCTTCCATTTTTAATGGTTTGATGTTTTACGGCATCAGATAATTGGATACAATTTCTGCATATACATGTAATAGCAATAATATGTTTTTAAAGATACTTTAAAGGGAATCATGGAAAGGTAAATGCTATAAGCACTTTGAAAAATGTGACTATAGATTCATTGTTTATGGGCTTGGTCAGAGAGGATTGCAGTGGCATTTTTAGGTCTGATACCATGGAAGAATTTGTGGGTCTGCAGGGAACTTGCATAATTGTGTTTACAGGGGCTCTGAGTGTGATGATCCCCGGCTGGAAAGTATCATCTCAGGTCTTTACTAGTCAATGTCCCTTCAGTATGCTACAGTCTAGTAAGACCCTACATTTGGGAATGGAGAACAGGGAACCTGGGTACTCTGTGCAAAGGAATCACAGCTCAAGCTTTCCAAAGTAAGTAACTGCTCATCACAAAACTATACAAGTAAAACACTAGGTTTAACCAGCCTCAGTAGACAAACAAGGCACTACACATGGAGAAGCAACTTTGCCGGTGAACAGCAACAGACACTCTCTTCAGATTGTATGCAGGTTCCACACCTTCTTCCCCTTCACTGGAAAATAGACATCTGCCAACCCCAAGAATCATCCCACATTTAGCAGGCTTAGTCTGGAAAGCTTGGCCTGTCTTAAGAGATGCGTCTTTCCAGGTTCTCGCTATCCCACCGCTAATACTGGACTGCCGGGAATCTCTCATGTGCCCTATTCCATTGCTTTTAATTGAATCTTTTTCCACCAGGTGGAACTTGGTTCCAGGGGGAAAAAAATCTATGTGCAGCCTTAGCATTAGGGGATTCCTAGGAGCTACATGCCCAAGCTGTCGTCCATGAAGTCTCCTGATGCTAACGGGTCTGCAAGTCTGGGAGTAGGACCTTAATGACAAGGAGAGTAAATACTGGGACAATGGGACAGTTAATGTTTGGAAAGTCTCTGGATCTGTGTAATCCTTTGTCTCACATCATTAGTGTAATGCAGGCCTGTCCAACCTGTGGCCCTCCAGGTGTTGTGAAACTACAAGCCCTAGCATGCTTTTCCAGTAGACAACCTGTTGATAGCAGGAAGGGTATGCTGGGACTTGTAGTTTCACAACATCTGGAGGGTCGCAGGTTGGACAGGCCTGGTGTAAAGTAAGCCTCAATACTCTCCGGAAGCAAGAAGGCAGGAAACTCCTTTAAGAGTGGATGCACAGTAACTGGTGAGGCATGGCATACACAGCATCCCAACATATTTTTATAGTGAGGTGTACAATTGTGCTCTTAAAGAAAAAAACACCTGTGTATATGTATATATATATATATATATATATATATATATATATATATATATATATGGACTAGCCATAATGGGAAGATTTTAGTGTGAGTTGGTCAGTTTAACATTGTATATTGCACTTTGTGTAACTAACATTAACCCCAAGCATCAATGCAATTTTTTATAAAAATTTAGACACACCCCTCTTGCACCCTAGTTTGTACATGGTGAGTGCTGAGATTCAGTGTCTTTTTGTTTACATATATTGTGATGCTGACACCCGGTAGGTGACAGTTACAACAACTTCTTCCTTGAATAATTGTGTTTTTATTGTGCACATCACCAAGAACACAGTAAATTTTTGTCAGGATGACACCAGGAGACCCTAGCTCTGGCTAGACACCAGCCAACTAGTTGACATTGGTCGGACTGCACAATGGAACAATACAGGTTGAAATGCAATAAGTGCCTCTCTTAAGTCTAATTACCTCATTAGACCCTGTCTTCCTCCTTTGTATGTTTGTGGGGCCCAAAACACTTTTTATTGGCAACAAGGGGAAAGAGGAAAAGAAGGACCTGGACGAGAGCTCATTACTTACCTTACTGAGCACTACTGATCCAGTGAAAAATAATTCCAATCTGACAATTGGACTGAAACTGAGCTATTTAATCTGTTTAAGAGATAATTAAAAATATTAAAGGCATTTTCTGTTAAAGTTAGCTGTAAACTGTACATTGAGAAAGAGAATGGAGGGAAGGAAAAGTGGAGGAAGTAAACGTTCCTCCACTCAGTAGGTGCCGCTGTGCTAGAAGTAGCTTAAATTATCCAATTTCTGATTAGAATTAAACTGATCTGCTAGGTTTAAAGTTTTTCTTTTCATTTACCTATGTGAAATATTTAAGCTCCTGTGCTATATCAATCTTTCTTTGCAGAACAGCTTAAAAGCTCTTGAATTGTTCCAAAATCATTACTTCTCTGTCTTACTTCTAATGTACCATCTGTAACCTTCCCCTGCACTCAGCAGTCTATTTTTCACTGTCCAATTCATCCATATGTTCAGCAGAACATGTAGAATCTACTTCTGAATCCTAATTACGTTGTGATTTTCTGCATTTACTGTAGATGGCTTTTGCTCCAAACTTTTCCATTTACATACTTGTAGTATATATACTTCTGTACTTCATATATATATATATATATATATATATATATATATATATATATATATAGTTATCTATATATGTTTTCATAACGTGATTATATTAGTTAATATTAGAAATACTCATTCATTCATTTCAATTCAAAATTTAAAGTTGGCCACTTCTATAGCCGATTCAATCTAGTTTGAATGCCAAGGCCGCCCTCCCCTCTAACAGCAAACCGATTTTTAAAGATGTTAAAATAAACTATTAAATGTTGCCTGTTCTAGCTTAAAACACCAGAAGAAAAACATTGCAGCACTAAGCAGCTGAACTTAATCTATAATAATTGAAAAAGAATATAATTTAATACAGTCTCAGTAAAGTATTTAAGGAACATACAGTCCCAAATAAAAGAGTAGGATTATTGTTGGATTGTAAACCCAGACTTTACTGTACAGTCAATTATATACAGGCTTACCACCAACAGGCATAATGACAGTGACGATGGAATAAGGAACTTGAAAATGTCCTCCGGTATTTAGCTGCAATTAAACGTACAAGTTTTTCCGCTCTTAAATTCTTTACTACTCCACAAAGGTTGCTCAGTCAGGCGATAGAAATTCTCTTCTCCCGATAGTTTTAATCAAAGAGAATTCATTTATCAATATGCTGTGTAGATCATAGTTCTCCACTGATAAATGGTTACAAATACTTGCCGTGTTGTGCCGCTAGTTTAAGTGGTTTCTTTAGAATAAAATAGTCTGTGTCTTGGATCCACTTTTTTAATCCCTGAACTCCAATTAAAGCTTGAAATAAATTAGTGTTCACCTGTTCAGGGGTAATCAGTATCATAGACGTACACAGTACTAAACATACAGGGATGTTTCTTAGAACCGGTGGTAGTCTCTTCACCGATGCTGGTAAATTCGACGCTGAGGACAGCTACAAAAGAAAGCCAATTTGAGAAGAAAACGACAAGAATATACACAGACTTACCTGATCAGCGACTGTCCAGATATCCGATTGTAGCAGAACTCTGAAATCAGCTTCTTCTGAATGCAAAGGTGTCCGGCAGTACTTCCTGTCGTCAGTGTGCCCTTAATGAATTTTTATTTAAAGCGGCAATGTCGGGACCCTCTCTTAACAGTTAACCTGCATGGTCCCAACATTGCCGCTTTAAATAACAATTAATTGAGGGCGCACTTATGTCTGGCACTACTGCCAGACACCTGTGCATTCGGAAGAAGCTGATGTCCGTGTCCTGCTACGATTGGATATCTGGACAGTCGCTGATCAGGTAAGTCTGTGTATATTTTTGTCGTTGTCTTCTCAAATCGGTTTTCTTTTGTAGTTGTCCTCAGCGTCGGATTTAACAGCATCGGCGACGTGTACCCCACCCATTAGAACACATATATTATACACTGGTACTCAGTGGTCGAAGTGGAGGTGTATATGGTGGTATGTCATACCATCGCTTCTCCTACAGCCTTCATTGTAACACTATCTGTCACGGAATTGCAGAGATGGCCGCTAACCGGTATTAGCACAACTGAACAGGGAGGCGCGGAGTCTAACGTACCCCCGGTATTCACCAGGGATACTCGCAAGGAGGTTTGGGCTTAGCTGCAGAGGGTACGCAGGTCGCGGTTCTCCAAGACAGTCACCGGTGTAGCGACAGTAGTAGACAGGCGTAGTCAGGCAATCCAGGTCAGAGCCAACCGAGCGGTTCAGTACAGAGGGAGGATCCAGAGAGAAGTCAGGTTAAGCCAAATAGTCAAACCAGCCAGGCAGCGAGGTACCAAAATGAAACACAGGAGAGTAGTCACAGGAAGCCGAGTCAGAACCGAATAACACACTGGATCAGAAGTTCAGGAAACGCTGGAGCTTGGGTGAACCAATACTCTGGCACTAGACATGTGTCAGAGGGTGCTTTATATACCCTAATGTGCCTCCTGACTGGGTTAGGGAGATTTTGGCGGTAAGACATGCTGGCTGCAGACAGGTAAGCAGAGATAGCGTCCCACTGCTAGGCAACAGGACGTGGTTGCTGAGAAGGTGCAGGCGTCCGTCTCCGGCACTAAGTGTCAGTGCGGAGACGGCGCCTGACACTATCCCATTCCATTCTTTACATTTCCAGTACATTTTTCATACTGCCACTTCTAAATTTCCACTTCGACCACTGCTGGTACTCCTATATTCATTACCTCCAAATAATAACCTGACATACTACAATCTATTAGAAAAATCCAGTTTGAAACTATGGTGAGCATCTCTAGTTAAAATGTTACCAGTTAATTATCAAAAGTTAATTGAACTCCAACTTATTGTTGGCTGAATTTGCACTATAGGTACCGTAGGCAAAGACATTGAAGCATAAAGCCTACATTGCTCATGCATGCTGGAATAATATACATTAATGGGGCACTATCTACTGACAACAAGTAGCAACAGGAAAGAGTATTGAGTTTGGCCAACAGAAACTATTGACATTTCATTTTCCAGAGTAGATAACTGTAACGAAAGTTGAGCAAAGTTTCAATATTCAATATTGTGCAAAACAGTTTCTGAAAACTCTAACACTTCTCTAATGCTTAGATGTTTAAAAAATTATGCTCCAAACTGTTAACTGGCTCTACATTGTCCTTTCATTTATTTATAATATAGTGCCCTTTTGCATTGTGTATTTATATAAAAAAAACAGGTTCCTACATAGATAATTTAATTTAATTTGGGAGAGAGTACTTAATACAACTCACTCTCTGCTGACTCTCAAGCAAGTCAAGGTGTTAGCTGAAATGCATCATCAATGTAGGTTGTAGGAAGCTCACAGGATGCCCTCAAGTTAATTTAAATAAATAATAATAAATTACACCATCTCTATTACCAATCAATGAGGTGGGTATGTGTTTAATTTAAATCCCTGGGGTAAATAAGTAACTATGGATACGTCATAGGAAAGTGTTGTTTTTTTGTGTGTTTTTGAAATGTTTATGCCTGTGTTTCCTGTATATTAAAATTAAAATAAATGGACAATATTCTACTATGTTAAATTAACTTTCACTTTTCACAAAGTAGTTAAATTATTATTGACCGTTCATAGAGCCAAATGGTAAAATGGGGTCTGGTCAAAATAACACTGGGAATAATGGGGTTAAAATAACACTTAGATTTCTGAATTCCTTCGTTGTGTGATAGTATATGGAAATCTTGTCACATACAAGTTCCCAGAGTCCAGTGAGCCCATTTAGAGATGAGTCAGACATTCCAAGGCTTTCAATTACTTTCCTCATTTTCTTTTTGCATCAGAAAACCATTTCATCTCGGTAAGTTAACTTTCTCCGCACCCAGATTCCTAATCTCTCACAAGGAGTTACCATTAAAGGCGCGTACCTTGCCCAGGCAATATGAAGGGCAATTAGCTCGGCTGACAGCATTTACCGGTGCATAATATTTATGCCTTGGCAGACTGATGGGTTTCCAGCCAGGTAACACAGATGATTTTGACGATGTGCATTTCAATCCCTTTTGCAGAGTCTGACGTAAAACAATTCCTTAGTTGATCCAAGGGTTATTGGGTTATGCCTGTGTTATTATAGACTGGCATTTGTGTCTAGACTTTATTGTGAGAAGATACAGGTGCTCAGTCTAATTACACTCTAATAATACAAATGACATTTAGAAAAAGAATAAAAATTGCAAATCCAAAACCAATTAAATGGGAAATACACCAAACTATTGTAATAAGTCCAAATATTATTACCGGCTTCAAGCATTCCTATGAATACATTATGTTAGTCATTGTGGGAGGATGGAGTCAGTTCTTATACATGTCACAATACTCAGTGCATTCTTCATGAATACTATTGCAGGATGTTAAAATTATTTATTTTTTTATTTAAGAAAGAAATCAGGACATTCTTCAATTGTTAGCACCATTCAAAATTACAATGCCGTTTGCTAATTAGCAAATAATAAATCATGTATTAAGCATGGTATGTAGTGTATTAAGAGCAAAGGTAGAGGGAGACCATCCAGATATTGTGATACCTTCAAATCACAAATATATCACACAATTTCTGTTTGATGTTTGTACATATTATTTCTCTTCCAGCAGTATGAGGTCTGGATAACAGGAGGTTACTGCCCTCACCGGACCATTAGATTAGAGTCAGCCTGATGGGTAATGAAATATCCCTCAAATATAACAGCTTTTGTCACCATTAACAACTCACTATTGTGAGTATATAGATCATCTATCATTTATAATCACATGAGAGAAAAAGCTGTATAATAGGCCCAATCTTTTTGTCTCTATTCACATGCAACATTTTATGAACTGAGTATTTCCAAGTTTCAGGGGCCTTGTTGAGAAATTCAGTTCTTTTGCACATAAAATATATTTCAGCTTGCAAAGATCAATATATCTGTGGCTTGGTAATGTATGTGGCCATGATAATCATAAGATTGAACAATTGTAACACTAGGATTTTCAACATGCAGTGGGGGATCCAGGAGGAAGGGGGCGATCGGAGCAATCGCACCCCCTAGCAGCACAAACATACCTGTAAATTGCAGCCAATACGCTGATCAAAACAAGAGAAGGGGTGGGGCAATCGGGACCAGAGGTGGGGCCAACTGACCAGCCAATCTGCATTAAGGGTGTGTGGCTATGCTAAATCGCCCCCCACCCTAAAAATAAAGTCTATATCCGTCCCTGTCAACATGATGACTAATCCCAATTTCTCTCAGGGTTAAACCAGCTATATTGAGTTACTCCAATGCCTAATGTGCATACCTTAGAGGTGGCCATCTCTTATGTCTTAGTTTCTGTGATATGCAAGTAGGCCAGGGCAAGGCGCGGGCTGGCAAATTTCAGCCAGGGGGCGCACAGGCAGCCACATTGCGTGTCATGTGATGCAGCCGCCGGTAATAAGGAGTTAATATTGCATCCGGGGGGAGGGCTTGGCAGCTGGCCCTAACAGTGGTTAGACTGAGCGGCCCTCCTGCCCCCCGGCCCAGCCCACCCCTGGTCAGGGCCCCAGCTAATTGTGAACTATGAGAAAACATCATTAACCTGTCTGCAGAGGGCCAATCTAACCAGATTAGACATGGTTTGTTAGACATTTCAGCATAGAGCAGGCAGAAAAGGAGCTCCATGGATAAGACCAAGGTCAAATATAACAGGCAAGACGGCAGTACTTAATATTGTTCTACACTTCACATCTTCTGTGAGGATACTGGGTTTTCAGAACCAAAGTTTACTAGGTTACCCAGCCCCCCCCCCCACCTCTTAGATTCAAAAATCACACGAGCAAGGAGGAGAATGAAAGATACAATGCTATCTTTACTTTTCTTGCATTAAAGCAACAAGATATAAAACAGCACACTTTAAACAATAGGTCAGCAGATCACTAGTGTCAATGGGAGTCCTAGCATGGTTTCTCACCCACCTTTGCCACATAAGAATTTCATAGGCAAAGGAGTCTGTCAACAGAAGGTCCAGGAAGTCTTGGCATCCTGCTTATCCTGGTCTCTTGGCAAACTCTCCACCCACGTGGTGGGGTATCAGTTTTCACATTTCTGTGGGTGCATCAATTAACCCAGACTCTGGCGAGTATCTCCAATGGAATGATTGATGAAAGGCCTGAAGATGGAGCAACAGCATACTTCCCCAGCTACAGGATAGGGATGATCACCGGATCTGTTGGTGGAGAACGAAAATGCAACACCAGTAATCCCCACATCTTCCAGGAATCGATCCACAGAATGAATACAGCCTTTCCCCCTGGAGTGGCTTCTTCTATCGATGGTCAAATTCCCACAGTGTTTTCCCCTCCCAGGGCAAACCCCTGGGTCTCTCCTTCTTAAAGATTGATAGGTACTGGGCAAGGGGTTTGGAGTGGGAGTGGAGATGAGCTGGCCTTCCACAGTGCCCCCCCCCTCCAAATGTGTCACTGCCACAATGTCTGGGTCAGTCCTGTGGAAGACAATGAGCAATACTTATCTTTCCCTACATCCAAGTCTTGGATAACACACAGTCCCTCCTGAAATTAACCTCTTCCATACTTTTGTTATTTGTCAGGGTTTCCAGCTGTCCCTCACTTTCTGTCCCTTCCTTCTTAGTCCCCCATCGGTCTGCATTAAATCTCTCCCTGTCCAATGAGCACAATTTACGACCTGGTCCTGGGGGCTCTGTGGGAGATGTTATCTTAGCAGGGTGGCCCAGGTCCATCATATCTTCATACACAGAAGTCCAAATGTAGACCCTTCTTGGCTGAACAGAAAGTCTTCCTTATTGGCTGCTGGTCCATGCAATGCAACCCACCTGGAGAGAACACATTTTCTTGGGAAACTCAGCTTTCGATGTTTCTGCCCATAAGACATGTGCATTGGTTCAAGGCCACATGAGGAATTTATTCATATAGTAGGAATCATTCCAAAAGCTGATGTATGCTACATGGAGCGATGAGGAGAAGCATTATCATGGTAAGGCACAGGTAATGGGGATATAGACAGACAATCATGAACTGACAAACAGGAGAGATTTTAGAGTCAAAGGGGCTAGATCCAGAACAATTTTCCAACATTTACTACTGATTGCTCCCATTTCAGGTGATAAACCCACAAAGCAAGGTTCAGATTAATTTTGCGAGGGCAGTTCCTGGAATCGCAAAGTGATTGTGAAATGCGTTAGCTGGAAATTTAGGTGCACTGTGGTATGCTGTTATAAATGAGCGTTTTTGTAACTCTAAATGAGGTAAACTGAATTTACAGAATCTTCCAGCCGCTCCCGTCAATGTACCGTCAAGTATCACAGGTTATCTGTAGCATACGCACTTTGGGTTAAATGACACTTTAATTTAATCTTCATTGTTTTATTATTTACTATATTTCTCCACTGAATACATGAAATAAACCAGTAAAAGTTAATGATACTGTGAAAGGCGTCCAAGTGAGCTGGTATGAGACACGATTTATTAAAAGTAATAAATAACTTGTATGAACCCATAAGCTATTGGTGATATTATATTTATTTTTGTGAGGCTTTAGAGATTAGATGATTTTGATATTTAATTGCCATAGAGAAATCCTTGTGCTTCCAGTCTGAAAGCAATTAAGTCAAGTATTATAATTTTATTTTATGTTTTTTATGTAAAGGAAATCTAATCTAGCCAGAATAAGCCTCAATAAAGAAAATCATTTCTACTAGAGGAAGCATACCAGAAATTGTTAAGGTACTTGCTGATTACTGTTATGTCAATATGAGCAGAATTGCATTTTAAAAGTTTTACTTTGTTTTCATTTCTTGAAAGTAGGGTCCAGTTTGACAAAAAAACAAGGCAAATCTATGAAACTAAGAATAACGGGCCTGATTCATTAAGGATCTTAACTGAAGAAACTTCTTTTTTAAGTCTCCTGGACAAAACCATGTTACAATGCAAGGGGTGCAAATTAGTATTCTGTTTTGCACATAAGTTAAATACTGCCTGTTTTTTCATCTAGCACACAAATACTTGATAGTTTATTTGTACACTGAAATTTAAAGTTGATATTTGTGTGCTACATGAAAAAACAGTCAGTATTTAACTTATGTGCAAAACAGAATACTAATTTGCACCCCTTGCATTGTAACATGGTTTTGTCCAGGAGACTTAAATAAGAAGTTCTGCCGAACAGGAGAAGAGGCGCCGGCAGCTGGAGGGTCTGGAAGACCCGAATATGGTGAGTCAAACTGAGTTTCCTGCGCAGAGCATGTGAGTATAAAATACTCAATTAGGTCAGGCACAAGGTCCGGGGGCACCGTGCAGGCACTAGGCCTGTGGCACAGTTAGGGGTATCCAATAATAGTTTTTTTCTGGCATAATGCACCATAGCTAGTTAGGGGGGGCACAAGGCTCCATAGTCAGGGTTAGAAGGGGGAAGGGCCCTAAGCTTTCGGAGCGCGCAAGGCCCTAAGCTTTAGGAGGGCGCAAGGCCCTAAGCTTTAGGAGGGCAAGAGGCCCTAGAGAGCCAGGAGGGCAAGAGGCCCTTGGAGCGTAGCAGGGCACGAGGCCCTTGGAGCGTAGCAGGGCACGAGGCCCTTGGAGCGTAGCAGGGCACGAGGCCCTTGGAGTGTAGCATGGCATGAGGCCTTTGGAGTGTAGAGAGGCAGAGGCTTCAGGATGATGGGAACAATAGGCTCCCGCGAGTGCAGCAGGGCGGCTGCCCTGTAGTGTTGCAGGACATTGAGTCCTTGCAGTTAGAGGGATATAAAGCCCCTGATGGTTAGTGGGGCAGTAGGTACTTATAGTTGTTAGTGGTCGTTCGGCCCCTGTCTAGCAGGACTCTAGGTCCTGAGGTAGTGTAGGGGACACTCATTCCCTTGGTAGTTATTATTATTATTATTATTAGTATCAGTTATTTGTTAGGCGCCACAAGGTATCCGCAGCACCGCACACAGTACTAACAGTAGACTATACAGGGTGAAACCATACAGAACAATGAACAAAAAGTACCAATACTTCAGAAACTCCGGCTAGCCATATACAGTAAAGACTGAGCGGAAGAGCAGGTATGGAGACAGGAGGGGAGGAGGCCCTGCTCATACGAGCTTACATCCTAAGGGAGGGTAAACAGACCAGGCACAAGAGGAGCCAGTTGAGGCAAGCGGAGAGAAGGAAGGATGAGCTAAAGGGAGGAGATGGGGGTTAAGTTAAGAAATAGAGCTCTGGAGCGGTTTACAGAACCTCTCCATCCGTCCGGAAGGGCACCTAAGTCCTGAGCCCCAGGACAAGGCAGGCTTAACCAGTGGGTATAGTGTCTCAGGACGTGGGAGTGGTCCGTGTAGGAGAAGTAAGGTACGGTGCCATCGCGGTCCCTCGGGATTGAGTAAGTATCTGGCGTGATGGGAAGGCATTGTCTTTGTGCTGTCTCTCTTGTTTTACAGGTGCTGGTCATAAGGCAAGGTGCGCAGAAGGGATAGAGGGAGTCACCATCGTAGACTCGCGTACGTGAGTATAGCCACGGTGAGAGCTGCTCTCTTGGTGTACTTACCTTGTGGAGCTGTCCCGCCCATTCTACCCCCTTTCTTTCTTACAGCAAAACGAGTGTTTGGGCACTCGGACGACCCCATCCCTCCCCCAGTGGAACCCTCACAATCATCTATTTATATAGCGCCACTAATTCTGCAGCGCTGTACAGAGAACTCAATCACATCAGTCCCTGTCCCATGGGAGCTTACAGTCTAAATTCCCTAACATACACAGAGAGAGAGTCACTAGGGTCAATTTGACAGCAGCCAATTAACTTACTAGTATGTTTTTGGAGTGTGGGAGGAAACCGGAACACTTTGAGGAAACGCACACAAACAAGTGGAGAACATACAAACTCCATAAAGATAAGGCCATGGTCGGGAATCAAACTCATGACCCCAGTGCTGTGAGGCAGAACTGCTAACCACTAAGCCACCGTGCTGCCCACCTGTAAGCTGAATTCTTGCAATAATAAAACCTTATTTTTGGTAAGAATCAGCTACACTCTGGTCTGTCAGTCTTGATATCGTAATATATGATTCATAAACAGGCTACCTCCAATATTACACTTGGAAGACAAGCATCAAGGGAGTTGTAGTTTTAGGATGCCAATAATATTTCCTACATTTACTAGAATTTGTATATATTTGTAGCATATTTATATATTGCAGAAATAGTAAGTCCACTTGTATACTATACTATATAGCTTAAAGGTGGAACATATTATTATATTCCTGAATTTGACAATTCCTTTAAATGGAGACACTCTGGATAATAGTTAGCAATTCTTATAGGGTTACACAAGGTCACAAATTCAAAAGAAAAAATATAATCTCTCTATAGTCATTTAGTGCTGATAAACAACTGAGTCTAAGGAGTACAAGGCACTCGGGGAAAGGTGAGGATGGAAACATTGCCCATTCTAAATCAAAACCCTGGCGTTACTGTACATGCACATGTGTGCTCAGAAGAGCAGAGTGTGGGTCTCTGGAGGATGGTCTGACATTGACGGACCCCTCACCTTAGCATACATGTGGTTGAGAGATGTAAACTGGGAGTTTTTAATTTTAATGACCCAAAGCTCACATTCCTGGCCCTTTCTGCTTTCTCGGAATGTGACAGTTATGTGATAGGCACTATAAGGGTTCAATCTCTAACAGGGCCTTTGCAATGTTTCAAATTGTATCTTGAGAGTTCTTGTGGGATAAAAAAAAAATTTGGGGGGACAAGATATTTTTCAGCAGATTTGATGTCATGTGGATAGGTCGGTGGCCAAAGGAAGCTGGATTGGGAGCATGAGTAAACTAACTAGTGAGTGAATTAGGGACACGGTTAAGATGGATCAAACCAGACATCTGCGCAGGGAGGAAACCCATGTGTTTGTTCCATCCACTCCCACATGCATCCCTTAGGGCTATTTCGGCCAATCACCTATTCTGAGGAACCTGGATAAACTTGCAGGGTGGAGTCACACTCAGCGCAATTTTGGACTGCTTAAACGAGGCCTGCTGTCACAACTGCTAAGCTGGAGAACTTACTAGCTGTAATTAGCGCAACTGATCAGGGAGGTTCAGAGTCTAACCAGGGGGTGGTACTATGGGCTTTGCTGCAAAGGGTGCGCTGGTCGCGGTTCTCCGACATAGTCACCACTGCAGTGGCAGTGAAGGACAGGAGTATTCAAACGATCCAGATCTGTACCAGCCAGTAATAGAGGTACACAGGGGTGATCCAAGAATAGCCAGATCAGGCCAGAGGTTAAACCAGAGCGATAAGGTTCCAAGTCGTGATTCAAAAGGAAGTCTAGAACACAAGCTGGGTCAAGAGCCAATAACAAAAGCAGGATGCAGAAGTAACAAGGAGAATGCTGGAGTAGGAGGTGACCCAATACTCTGGTACCCTAGTGGTGCCAGAGGCTTCTATTTATACAGGTAGGTTAGCCCTGATTGGGCATAAGCAAACTGGCAGTCAGAACGTAGCTCATTGCTTAACGGGATGCAGCTCCAACTGCGCATGTTTGAGCAGCATGCTGGCCAGTGTAGAGAGGAGGCAACAGGATGCGTATACACGGAAGAGGCAGGGAGCCATCCCCGGCATGTAGTGACAGTGCCAGAATGACACCTACAAGGGGTCCCAGGGTGTTGGTGAATTAGAAAGGGCTTGGTGTTGAAGTTCTGTCTCCTAAGAGCTCCAGCTCTGCAATTGCTTGAGTTTCTGCGTCTCATATGAAAAATGTACTTGTTCCAGTGATCCTGCACTCCACCAGGAGAAGCTCGAGGACCTCTCTGCCTAGAGAGTCTACTGGAGTAGGGAAGTTAGGATTCAAATCCCAACCACATCGGTAGAGAACCTGTTGGCTGGGCGTCCGGGGTCCTCAAGATACGGAATCAGAAACTGCAGCTTGGCCACAGATTACACACTTTGGGGCTCAGAACTATAGCATCAGCTATAGCACTCTCAGTGTACTGGAGTACCACCCTTGGAGCTGCTGTAGTAAGTGTTAGTGTTAGTATATGGACTCTGGGTACACTGGGAGGTCCCTGGGGGTTGGTGATTATTGTGGCTGTTATTTTTAATATCCCTGTATATAGTCACTACAGTTTTGCAGTTTGTATTTCATTCTGTAATAAATATACCATTGTATCTTCCACTTTTCCTTGCCTGTGTGTTAGAAGAACTCCTAATGTGCCAGGCTTACTCTTTGAGTCTTTTCTCTAACACTCTGGTATCCTGACAAATAGCCCTCGTTGTTATACATGTCAGAGAAAAATCTACTCTGAGACCTTGAAATAGAAAAAAAAGAGTGAACTTACAGTTATTTCTTAAGAGCACTTTAGCAGTGACACATATGTTTACAGAGTCATTCCCAGAACCCATATGATGTTTCAGACCTCTGCTTATTACATTTCTGTAGATATGGCTTCCTCCTTTTCTTATTCCTCCACATCTGTTAAGACACTGAGCAAGAAAACAGAGGCTATTTTGCAGATTAATGTTATCTGTGGTTGCCACACTGTGGCAAATGCAGACTATATTTAGACTAGTACTTGTCAGACACAACAAGAATACAAACAACAAACAAAATATTTTATTTTGATGTCTAAATATATTAAAATCAGTTTTAATCCTTTTATTTCGCTTGGGTGTTTAATGTTCTCTTGCTGCAATTACATGTTGGTTCATATTTGTACATTTATTCTGTTCAATTTCTGTATTTTAGTTTATGTTACTTGTTTAGATGAACAGGAAAATGTATTTCTACCAATGAGACCAAGGGGTACATTTATCAAGCTGTGGGTTTGCAAAGGTGGAGATGTTGCTTATAGCAACCAATCTGATTTTAGCTGTCATGTTGTAGAATGTACTAAATAAATGACAACTAGAATCTGATTGGTTGCTAAAGGCAACATCTCCACTTTTTCCAACATGCAGCTTGATAAATTTACCTACAAGTGTACAAAGTACATTCCATAGTACAGTAGTCAAGTTCAGCAATAGGCAAGAGGCACAAAACTGACCCCTTGCTTGGTTTTACCAACAACTTTTGGACAAAACATCTCATAAAAAGGGTTGAAATATTCTGTTTTCTCAAGGAGATTTACTTAGATGGACTATTTCCCTACGGTAGAAGTGCCTACTGTGTTCATTAGTTTTCAATGTCCGTGAGCAGACAAAATTGAAGTAACTAACAGGACTAATCTGTAATCAATCAAACCTATTAAAACATTCACAAGGCTAAACCAGCCTGCAGCCAGTCAGAGCATTGTGACATTTACACAGCTAGATGATCAAGCTGGAGCCAATTACAACATCAGACACAGAAGACCAGAACATCTCTAACACACAAGATAACACATCTAATAGTTATGTAAGTATGAAAACGTGCAACACTTTATGAATCGAGATCCTCACATACAACATTCCTTCAAAGAACTTTTCTGTGATACATAAATGGTACTAAAAATGGGCAATTGCAGAATTTTAACATTGGAGATCCTATCTTTGCTTCTACAAAAATGTGTATTAAGCTGGGTACACACTACAGAAATTTCGACCAACTTTTTATGCCGATCGATTTTACATGCGATCGATGTTCCGATCGCTCGGTCCATGGACTGCATACACACTAGCCTTGTTTAGGACGATAAAGGGAAGAGCTGACGTCCCTTTAGCGACTTTTTACAGCCATGTTGTCATGAGCAATGACTGTAATTTCGTACTCACTGTTGTGGATCGGTTGGAAGTTTATACACACTACACAGCGGAAACGAGATTGGAATGAAAATATTAAACGGTACGACCAACCAAATGAGGCGATAATCGTCCATTTGGGCAGACTTTCGACTATCGTGTCACTACACACACTGACCCGACTTTTGAACGAGCGGTCGTATGTCGTCTGTTTGAGCCGATTATTGGACGAAAACAGTGTAGTGTGTACCCAGCTTAAGCAAAGGTAACAAAAGTTGCCTTGATCTGACATAGTCCAATAGCTTACACAGTCATCAGATCTTAATCCAATGGAGCAGCATTGGGACGTGTTGGAACAAGAGATTCGCAACATGAATGTGCAGCCAACAAATCTGCAGCAACTGAATGATTCTATCGTGTCTGCATGGACCAGAATCTCTAAAGAATGTTTCCGTCACCTTGTTGAATCCATGCTACAAAGAATTCATGCTATTCTGGGGGCAAAGGAGGGGTCCGATCGAGTACTAGAAGGTGTACATAATAAAGTAGCCATTGAGTGTATATTCCAGCCTGTGCAAAGAAATCAGATTACCCTGCAAAGAAGTATCAGTACTTTAGCAGTAATGTCATGCAACAGTCTTTCCTATTCAGTATTTCTTCTTTACACAGGACCAGCTTTTGGTGCACAGGCCAGATTAAGGGTTCAGGTTGCCCTAGGCCAGGATTGGCTAACCTGTGGCACTCCAGGGGGTAAATGAATGAATCTCCGGATTCTTCATCTCTGGCGTGTTCAGCCTCTTCAGCGCTTAAATTTAAAGCGGCGCTGCATTGTAAAGGGAAACTTCCTTTTACAATGCAGCGCCGCTTTAAATTTAAGCGCTGAAGAGGCTGAACATGCCGGAGATGAAGAATCCGGAGATTCATATATTTACCCCCAGGTGTTGTGAAACTACAAGCCCCAGTATGCTTTGCTAATATATAGCAGCTTATTGCTGGAAGGGTATGCTGGGACTTGTAGTTTCACAACACCTGGAGTGCCACAGGTGAGCCAAGCCTGCCCTAGGCTAACACACTTGTAACTCCCCTTGACTTCCACGACAGGTTAAAGGTAAAAACGGACATATTTTTAATTTAAGATCCAACTTCCTCCACCCCCTACCAATGTTTACACTGACGTGTTTTCAAAGCTCAGCTCCACTTGTTTTTTAAAATGGGTCATGGCAATCTTTGTCACTCCTTTTATTTTCATGAAAATCAGAACTGCATAGCGTAACGGCAGTGTGAATGAGCGCTACTGAGGGTGAAGATGTGAAGGGGCAGGGCCGGATTAACCCTAGGGCTAACTGGGCTACAGCCCAGGGGCCTCGGGCATCCAGGGGGCCCTTGAAAGTGCTCAGCAGCAGTATTGATCGGTCGGGGGCGGGGGCGCCCCACCCCCCCCCCCCCCCGGGGCGATCAGTGCTGCTGAGCACTTTCACTGCAGTCCTTCCCCGGCTCGCTGTAGTCTCCTTACTGAGGAGATCTCGTGAGTCTCACTCTCACAAGATCTCCTCAGTAAAGAGTGTACAGTGCGCCGGGGAAGGCGGCTCGGATCACGGGGGGGGGGCCTCACGGGGGAATGGAGGCCCCCTTAGCCCAGGGGCCTCCATTCCCTTAATCCGGCCCCGGAAGGGGGAAGGGGCTGTCACAACTGCCGCCATCCTTTTCTCTCCTACTCACTTATCCTCAAGCGCCCATCCAAGTATAACTCATAGGGCCTGATTCATTAAGGAAAGTAAAGAAAAAAAAAGGAGTAACTTTGCACCTTGGCAAAACCATGCTGCATTGGAGGGGGAGGGAAATTTAAAGTGTGGGAACATATTTATATTTATGGTAGAACATGTCATAGATCAACTTTAAATTTCAGTGTGAAAATAAAGCTATCAAGTATTTGTGTGCTAGATGAAAAAACAGCCAGTGTTTATCTTATGTGTAAGATATTAAACTAATTTGCACCCCTTGCATTGTAACATGGTTTGTCCAGGAGACAATTTACTCCTTTTTTGCCTTACTTTCCTTAATGAATCAGGCTCTACATTCTTTACCACGGCAGTATGTTACGATTAAAACCTTTACCACATTTTTCTTTTATGTTTAACTTTTTACTTTGGAGTACAACTATTCTCTTACTTTCTAAAATTAATTTCAGTTTATACCTCTCCCCTGCCACAAGAGCCCCTCCCCCCAAAAGCCTCGCTATTGGATAACCAGGCCCTGTTGGTGCAGGACAGAGAGTGGCCACCTCTGTTCCTCATGTAAGATTGATTTAATAAAATTGGGACTTGTTAAACAAACAACACAGATTCCCTTTTAATCACAGTTTGGCAGGGTGCAACTTTGTATCCTCCTATTCCTCTATTTGCAATTTCTGGCTCAATCCCAGTGGCTATTTATTTTGTTGTTGATTTGTAAGTCTTCACAGTAATCTGGGAAAAACAGAGCATGCATTAAACAGGGACAGTCAGTACATGGAAGAAAAAAGGAAGGCAGACATGGAAATAAAAAGTAGGGATGGCCCTGGTCTTGAGAGCTTGCGATCTAGTGTAGTGTAGAGTATACAGAGTTAATAAATATGATATCAGGCCACTGCGTTCACTTGCAAATTTTCTTCTGTAAAGAGTTAAAACATTTCCAACCTGCACAGTGAAACAAACAAGTCAGGAACGTCCGTCTGAGCTTTGCCAATACATGACATTTAGCCACAGGGTCCTCAGAATCTTTCTCCTATTGGAGCTGATGCGTTAGCAGCTGGCCTTCATTTATATTCTCCTTATACACAACAACAAAATTATGAAGCCAGCGGAAATTTCTGTCAAGTCATTTGAAAAGCTGATTTGGCTCGGTCAGAACTCCCGAGAGGGAAAGTTGTTTACACAGAAACGTCAGCTTCCCATAATATCATCCAGCTTGTATTATCTGTTAGCGAATGTAGTGTTGCATTGAAGAAAGGTTCTCACAGAGCAACACTCTTTTCATTTTATATAACGATTATATTACTCGTAATACCTGGCGGTTGTTGCAAGACATGAAAGCACAAAACAAATATTATAGTTACCCGGACATTATTGGCATTAGAATTTTATTGTTGAGGAAAACCACTAAGCTCCCGATGCCAAATTAAATTTCACCCACGATCGGCAGGCACTAGACCAGAGAAGGGCAGTCTGATACACTTCAGAAGCCACATGGGGCTGCCTTATAAGCTTCAAAGGGATATTACTCTTAATCTCAGTAGCAAATTAAAACAATACATTTAATTAACAAAAGATACATCTATCTAACATATCTTCATCTTCTTTATGTTAATATATAGGAGCGCTCCACTGCGTCTTCTCCTCTCTATGGCAACTCTGCTTTTCCCTGGTGGTGCGACATGCGCTACTGTGCATGCGCGGACCGCCGAATAGGAAGTTCGCATTTCCGATAATCAGACATAGTGGACGGACGCAGCATGAGATAACTGCGTACTAGATCATAGTTGCCTACTCTCCCAGAATGTCCGGGAGACTCACAAATTTTTGGGAGTTCTCCCGGACTCCCGAGAAAGCAGGCAAACATCCAAGATACAGCCATCTCCATTGTTGAAGAGTTTGGGGGCGGGGCTAAACGTGACCTCGTGGCACTTCCCCGCTGGTGCGATTGGCCAAAATTGTCTAAGATTGAGAGGGGTGGGGCCTAACGGTGCACCCCTCATGGTCGCGCCCCCTCATCTGACCCCCTCCTGGACAGCTGCCTTCAAAAGTAGGCAAGTATGTACTAGATATATGTTATAAGTCCCTGAAAGTGTTGTAAGTGTGTGACTGGAGGCTCCCTATAGATAATAGAGGAGTCTGTGCCAATTCAAGTACAAGCTGCTGCAAGGATGTGCAGCATAGAGTTAAATCCCTGAGACGCGAGGTACTTTCTAAGTGAAACGTACTCCGTTCACGAATCCTGACAGTTAACAATGGCAATGACGCTGTCCATGAAAACCAACTGCACTAGTTGTTCCCATGGCTACAGATGCAAGATGGTCAGATCTGTCAAATGGCAGCAACAGTGTGTTTCTGTCTTTTAAGCAGGCGATATCAGGCACAAGTAGTATTTCACGTATCGAAACATGTTGTTGTAGTAACTAGTATAACCAGGGCCGGTGCTAGGGTCCAGGGTCCATGGCGCCCTAGGCAAAATCGGCGCCCTCTCCCCCCCCCCCCCGCGCAAAAATCGGCGCCCTCCTCCCCCCTCACCCCGTCTTTTCTTACCTTGTCTCACCACCGCTGCCTCTCTGCTCCGTCTCCTCCCCTCCACTCACTGACACTAGTGAGTGGAGGGGAGGAGACGGAGCAGAGAGGCGGTGGTGGTGAGCAATAGCCTCTACCTCCTCCCCCTCCCCATGCATCTGAATGCTGTGCGGCGGCCGTGACAGGTATGGTCAGCGGTCGCCGCACAGTTTTAAAATTAATTTCCAGTTCTGTGGCGCCCTCCAGAGCCCGGCGCCCTAGGCAAGTGCCTAACCTTGCCTAATGGGAACGCCGGGCCTGAGTATAACTCTAGATTCTAATTAAAAGTCATTTTTGAGTACAGTTAGTAGAAAACCTGCACATCTCTTTGATGGGAACTTTGAACTTTGCCTGAAGTACCCCATATATTGTTCTAGATGCTATCATGCAGTAAAAGAGTTCTATGGATCTGTTCTAAATAATTTTGCTAATTAAAATACATTAATTTGAAAATTGTAGGAAAATAACATTTTGTGATGAAGATAGCCATTGCTTAAAAAACAGGACTACCCTCAGAAGACCCAAAACAGAAAATCATTTATATGAGCAGAACAGTGATATATCTGAAGTGTAATAGTGTCATATAGTTTGTCTGCTTTAGTTTGCTTAATAATATTTTTAAATATAAGAAATAATATAAATAATTTCAGCTCATTAGGATAATAACTGAACTGCTTTTTAAAGAGAGAGAGGGAGACTACCAACCACACTGAAATAATAAGATGAAACTGGGTTTTTGAGTGCGGCACCACAATTTTAGGATGAGAATTTACTGCTTGTGTTCCGTTTCATCTGTATGACCGCCGTTAGCCCAGGAAGAACGATAATGAATATTCTTGGTGTTTGCAGAATAAAGTGTTCCTACAGACTCGGCTAGTCTTATTAGAAATAAGCTTCGGGATTTACAAGTCATTCTTCTTAAGAAACGAGACAGTTACTGCTTTTAATCATGTGTCTTGTTGACGCCGCTGTCAGATTAATTGAGTGGTAGTTGACTTAATCTCAGCTCATTTGCCAGCGCACACCGAGAGAGTATATCCTGCGATGGGAAAGCAGAACAGTTAGTAGACAGATGACTGTACTTTCAAACTCTTATTTACCATTTACTGTGTAATATTTTATATTGTAGGATTGCTGCTAATTCCCATCTAGTGAGGATAATTTTCTTAAGTGCATTTGATTAGACAAATAGGGAAAACATGAATGAGGAGGAAATGAAAAGGGCAGGTTCAGAACAACCTACAGCTATTCGAAGCAGTAAAATGTTAAGAGCAGCGCAGATTATTTTAGTTAATACAACTACTATGTGGTTATTAGGCTAATTTGAACTGTGCTAAACCAACATGAAGCCAATCTGAATGTCTAAAGCTGGGTACACACTACAGAAATTTCGACCCACTTTTTATGCCGAACAATTTTACATGCAATAGATGGTCCGGTCGCTCAGTCCATGGACTGCATACACACTAGCCTTGTTTAGAACGATAAAGGGAAGAGTGGACGTCCCTTTAGCGACTTTTTACAGCCATGTTGTCGTGAGCAATGACTGTAATTTCGTACTCACTGTTGTGGATCGGTCGGAAGTTTATACACACTACACGACGGAAACGAGATTGGAACGAAAATATTAAACGGTACGACCAACCAAATGAGGCGATAATCGTCCATTTGGGCAGACTTTTGACCATCGTGTCACTGCACACACTGACCTGACTTTTGAATGAGCGGTCGTATGTTGGCTGATTGAGCCGGTTATTGGACGATAACCGCGTAGTGTGTACCCAGCTTTAGAAGTTCTGAGAGGTACGCAATCCAACACACCATGTGCAATCTGCATGTAGATATATTCTAGATGCATTACATGTCTGTGAATAAGGCTCCACTGTGTTAAACTGGGTACACACTACAGAAATTTCGACCAACTTTTTATGCCGAGCGGTTTTACATGCGATCTATGGTCCGATCGCTCGGTCCATGGACTGCATACACACTAGCCTTGTTTAGGACAATAAAGGGAAGAACGGACATCCCTTTAGTGACTTTTTACAGCCATGTTGCCGTGAACAATGATTTTAATTTCGTTCACACTGCAGCGACATTTGCGGGAACTGTAACGAGATACCAAAGACATTAGTATAAAGGGGCAGAGCTTTCGCTAAAGTTAACACCCAAAGCTGCATGAAAAGAGAAGACAACACTGTCTCTTCATTAATTTCTATAAAATAGAAGTTTAGTAATATACATTTAATTTAGAAAAACATTTAACTGCTAAAGTGCAATGCAATGAATATTCCCTAATAATAAAATCCCTTCGTATGTAATGGAATGCTCCATTCTCGGCGAGCATCATCGCTGATTGGTTCACAGCAGAAACTAACGCCCATGTCTGAGTGTATAAAATGACAGAGGAACCTATTTGGCGCCGAGGAGCGTCAGAAGATGGCGAGTGAGCAAGTGGCAGTGGGGGTTGCGGGTGAGGAGAAAATGTCTGTGAGGGTTGCGGATGAGGAAAAGGTGTCAGTGGGGGTTGCGGATGAGGAGAAGGTGTCAGTGGGGGTTGCGGATGAGGAGAAGGTGTCAGTGGGGGTTGCGGATGAGGAAAAGGTGTCAGTAGGGGTTGCGGATGAGGAGAAGGTGTCAGTGGGAGTTACCGGTGAGGAGAAGGTGTCGGTGGGGAATGCAGGTGAGGAGAAGGTGTCAGTGGGGGTTGCAGGTGAGGAGAAGGTGTCAGTGGGGGTTGCGGATGAGGAGAAGGTGTCAGTGGGGGTTGCAGGTGAGGAAAAGGTGTCGGTGGGGGTTGCGGATGAGGAGAATGTGTCAGTGGGGGTTGCAGGTGAGGAGAAGGTGTCAGTGGGGGTTGCGGGTGAGAAGAAAATGTCTGTGAGGGTTGCGGATGAGGAGAAGGTGTCAGTGGGGGTTGCAGATGAGGACAAGGTGTCAGTGGGGGTTGCAGCTATGGAGACGGAGTTAGAGTCAGAGATGGTGCTGGAAGGGCCAAAAATGGATGGAGATACTCAAGAAGAGCAAAGAGCAAATCCAATGAGCCCAAGAGAGGTGGAGATGATGGTCAAAGTACTGGACCAGGACGACAACGTCATTAAAAAAGGTCAGTAGCACATGTAGTGTACCTGTTAGAAGGACTTTATTTCATTCTAGTGTCACATGAAGCTATGTAAACTAATTTGTAGCCTAATTTTTTTTTATGTCAGAATGAAGAATTGACGGTGAGAAGGCCTGTTTAGATCCCACTGATACCACTAATGTTACACCTGTTAGCAAACAAGAAAAAATTGAAAAAGAAAAATATACTAAAGAAGTTCTACACAAAGGAATTTCAGTGAACATGTGTAGACAGCTAAATGCTTTGGGCACATACCTGTACCGTTATAATAACCAAAATGGCGCCTGTTTTCCAGAATGCTCAGAGGTTAATACCGTTATTATTGCGATTTCCCCACAGGGACCAAAATATAAACTGATCTCGAGCAGTGTGAAAGGTGAGAAAATGAGAGTATTTATGTCGTTAAATATAAATTACAGATATAGAAGTTAAATGGTAAACATTTTTTTATTTCCTTGTATCGTTGATAAAGAAATCAAAGGGAATAGAAACCCAAGCGACATCAAGACCTGTTCTGCCACAAACCAGTAGCACCTTTAAAAATACTAAATACTAAAAATAATACTCTGCAGTACTCAGCTCTCCGATTGGTTTGGGCGCGCTCACTTTTCATGCGGATCTTTCAGACAGCTGTGTGTTAAAATTTTTGTAACTTTTTCCTACAATAAAAATGTTGCTTGAACACTGTGTGGTTTATTCTGGGTTCTTCACAATTATAAGTTAATCAAGGCTAATATAACTTTAATAGGTTATAAAGGTATAAGTGTATAAAGAGTAAATATGAATAACACACGTGCTTAACACAAGTGTAATGGTCTGCAGCCTGACAGGTGCAACATACATCGATACAAATCACTAGTCAGTGATGTGCGGATTCCGCACCACGTGGGACTGGGACAGACAGCAAAAAATTTACATACACACACACCCCAGGTCGAGGAAGTATCGGAGGATTGTCGTGGATCGGTTGGAAGTTTATACACACTGCACGAGATTGGAACGAAAATATTAAATGGTACGACCAACCAAATGAGGAGACAATCGTCCATTTGGGCAGACTTTCGACCATCGTGTCACTGTACACACTGACCCGACTTTTGAACGAGCGGTCGTATGTCGGCTGTTTGAGCCGATTATTGGACGAAAACAGTGTAGTGTGTACCTAGCTTTAAGATTGTAACCTGCAATTTATGTTGATATCTATTGTAAATGTATGTAGGACTGAGGAATGTCTCAGGTAATAAGATTAAGCTTTGGAGGCCAGGTCAGCAGACTCCTGTGAATAGACAAAAGATATTGCAGTACATGAATAGGTAAAAGACTAATGTCCACAGCTAACCCCAGGGCAAGCAATTCTGTGAACATCTAGTTATATGTTAATTAGGCTATTGTGAGCAATCTCTGATTCCATTATCTAGGTCTAAGGCTAGGTAGACAGAGGAGGTTTTTCAGCCAATAATTGGACCAATCAGCCTATATATGAACATTTGGTCACACTGAAGTGCTTACGTCCAATAATCGGGCAAATCAGCCGACATACGACCGTTCGGTCAGAGTCGAGTTAGTGTGTATAGTGACATTATGGTCCAAAGTCGTGCCAAAGTGTCAATTGTTGGCTCATTTGGTTGCAATGTTTAATATTTTCCGACAAATACACCTAACGATCATGTAGTGTTTATAATTTTCCGATCAATCCACGACCAAGTGCTCGAACTGCGACTCCTTTGAAGGGGTGTGTATGTTAATTTTTGATGCCTGTGCCAATCCCACGTGGTGCGGTGTCTGCATGTCACTCATTTTGTAATTAGGTGCTTCTAACGGTAAAGCAATAAATGGTGTCTATTGCATTAATGCATATAGCATATGTCTGCTAGTTTAATTCTAAACCTTTCTCAGTGTAGTCTTATGACATACAAAGTTTTATTTATAAATGTATTGCTTATGTCTGCCTCCTTAATTATAGCTATGTGTCACTTGATTGTACACTCAATGCACATAAATAAAAAGGTTAAATATGTCTATTACATTTGTCTGCCTGCATAATTAAATAAATTTTTGTGTGTTTCCTATAGATGTACATAGAAGTGAATTTTATATATGTCTGGTTGCATATTAGTACACCTGTGTAAATTGTTCTACGTTTTGCACCTGTGTTCTGTATAAGGTTTGGGGTGGTTACTATTGAACATGCTCTGGCCCTTAGTCGTTTAAGTGTGTACAAATTTCTAATCTCTGCTCACGACAATATGGCGGTGAAAAGTCGCTTCCCGGATGGTCTTTTGTTATTCGACTAAAACTTGACTAGTGTGTACGCATTAATCGCCCGAGCGATCGGACCTTCTGTCGAGGGGAAAGTCTTTGTAGATAACACGTCGGTCGGAAAATTCATCAATGTGTACCTAGCTTTAGTGTGTATACTTGCAGTCCCAATCGGTTATGCTGGAGCTCAAATGGGTAGACACGGGCTATAAGCACCCTGAAGTAAGTGGTAGTTTCCAAATGCAAGTATGATCCAACTTGATGCTCAAAGAAGATCTGCTATTTCCAACATACAGTAGCATTCATCCAACTATCATCTTCAGCATAACCGTTTGGAACTGCAAATAACTCTTCTGGCTCCATCTACATAGGGGAAGGGTTTTCCCCAACATCCTGCACGTCCTCTTTTTCTCATCACCTGAATAAGGCCCCAGAGGAGTGCATCATATATATTTCTATCCATGTCCCTCAGAGAGGAATTGCACTTGGACCTCATTTAGAGTCGGACGCAAAGTCTGTTTTAGGCGCATGGAACAAAAAAATACTATCACGCATGTGCAGCAAGCACCAAATCCGCCTGCATCTTGGACGCAATTAACACTTGCGACAGCTTGCGACTCACTACGAGAGAATGGGCGGAACGCGGAATTGTGAAGGCGTGACCATGTAAATAAATCCTAGTTGCAGTGAGGCACAGACGCAACACACGTCAAAAAAGAGCTAAAGCTGTGCGGCAGGAATTAGGTGGCGCAAGCGGTTATCTAGCTGCAGGAACTGCTCGCAGCTCAGTAGGATATTAAGAGTGGGACGCAGCTGGGGTTGCTTGCCACTCATAATACCCTACCAAGCTGCGGTACACTCCCACTCCTACACTTCTTAGACGAACTTTGCGTCCGACTCTAAATGAGGTCCATTGACAATAACCACACGGGTTACTTCTTGGGTGAGACCGTTATTTATAATACTTTTTATACTTGTGTCAGTTTTTGCACTGAAGACCCAATTGATAGACATTCAAAACTGGAGTCAGATACTGCCCATATTAGAACCGCATAGTATCATCCACCTATAGATCCCCACATGGGGTCAGTGGTTCATGTATTATTCTGTCTGTATTAATTTTGACATCTATAGACATTTATTTTATATCTGTTTAATTTATATTTTGACTATTTACTTTATAATTGACTATTTTAAATATTTGTTTTAATAAATATTTTTCATTTATCTAACACGAAGTCCGACATTTTTTCAATTATATTTAATTTTATTAGTTTTTGCTTGTTTCCCCGGTGCACCTTATATTGTTCCAACTTTCAGCACATGTTTACTCTCACATGGATATGACTTCTGATGCTCTACCTTTACTCGACTCATTATTCACACGTAAAACAAAGCAAATTATGCTTTTTTTTTTTTTTTTTAACGAATACAAATTATGCTTTTTTAATCACTTTGTTACATAGCATACCATAGAACATAAA
Source organism: Mixophyes fleayi (assembly GCF_038048845.1). Lineage (NCBI taxonomy): Eukaryota > Metazoa > Chordata > Amphibia > Anura > Limnodynastidae > Mixophyes > Mixophyes fleayi. The sequence continues at coordinate 449,417,505 of NC_134402.1, forward strand.
TAGCACAAGACAAACTTAACATTCAATTTACTGACTATAATTTAGCAGAACACTTTGTCCTTAACACCTCAGAGAACCCAACTATGTTCCCAGTTCCACCTATAAGGTTCCCGCCGGAGCCCTGGCCACATCCATTCTAAAATAAAATATTGATCCTCAATCAAACCTGAGAGATCACTCACCCCCGGTTTGTGACAGAGTAAGGCATGAGCGCCTACCCCAGCCCAGTTGGACTTCCAAACCCCCTCAACCATCTTGGCCTGGTCACTCTGCCCACCTAACACTTCAATTCCATGATCAGGACATTATGCACCCTTAAGTGCCCTAATTTGCAACTAAAACCTCCTGGCCCTCTCCCAAGCCCATTTAAGTCATTCCAGACGCGAGCACTAGTGGTGGGCACAGCACACGTAGCCTCTGCAGTAATTCTTATTGCATGTAATGTAACAGACTGGACGAATACATTGTGGTCAAGTCATTACAGCCTATGTGAAGCATTGACACAGAGGGGATAGCAAAACAATTTTTTAGCCTCAGAGGCTCAGCCCCCAGTTGGTGCGAACAGAGGCCTCTCTTATCATTCCAAAAAAACAAAGTCAGTCTCAGAATTTAACTTTTGCTCTCTTCTCAGCCTAGTGACTACTCTATTGATTCTCACTTTGTATTTCATTTACCTGCCTATTGTTGACCTTTTCTTTGAACTCTTCTTCTGGATTGTAATTTTACTGCCTAATCACTTGTCTGTTTCTGACCTCTTCTCTGGCCTTGACTATGTCTACAAGTCATTATTCTGGAACTTGCTGTCTTCTCTGTATACAGGTGCCTTATACTCTGATGTTTTTAAAATGAACACATGGGGCCTGATCCATTAAGGAAAATAGAGCAAAAATGAGTACGTTTTCTCCAGTACAAAATCATTTTACAATGCAAGGGAAGCATATTAGTTTATAATTTTGCACATAAGATAAATACTGGCTGTTTTTTCATGTAGCCCACAAATACTTGATAGCATTATTTTTACACGGACATTTAAAGCTGATCTATGACATGCCCTTCCCCAACTATAAATCTGTTCCCACGTTTTAAATTTAGCTTCCCCCTCCAAGGCAACATGGTTTTGCCAAAGTGCAAAGTTACTCTTTTTTTTGCATTACTTTATGATTCAGGCGCATTGTGCTTGTTTCTAAGACTGGGTACACACTACCGAAAATTTCTCCCAATGCGATATAGTTAACGATTTTACCAATAACTGAAGAAATGAAAAAAGTCCCTATCAGCATGTCGATTCCTGTGCGCACACTAAACACATTTTACACAATTTACTTTCAGATCTGTGTTTTTCATCTGCAATAACCATCGTCCGAAAAAAATCGTGACTCTACACGCTCCATAGAGACCTATGGACACTGCCGATCATGAGTGCATACACACTGCAGAATTGGAACGACATTGTTCCATCGTTGAACATGATTTTTGTCTGGTATAAAAAAACAAGTAAAAAAATACGATATGCTTTGGAATGATAATCGCTCTTCAATGGAGAGTACACACTAACGCGATATTGGGCCGAACAGTCATTTATCATGTGATTTACCCGATAACCGGCTGAAAAGCCTGTAGTGGTGTACCCAGCCTCAGTCATGGTTTGAACTAAGTAAAGGTAAGCACATCAAACTTTTGGATGAACTGAGGAGTGAAGACCATGCTAACCTGGTCCCTAGTGTTCATGAACAGGTTGTGTGCTCAGAATTGATCACCAGAGTATGGGTCTCTGAATAGCATACTGGTCACCAAATTATGGATCTCTAAAATATATATTGATCTAAGTAGTATATTGGTCTCCGTTTGATGAAGCTCTGCATACCACTATGAGTTCTTTTTGATGTATTATATACTGGTTATCAAATTATGCATCTCTAAAATATTTTCTGGTTATCAGATGATGCGACTGCATAATATATTGGTTACCGCATATCTGCCAATTCTCCCTAAAAGTCAGGGAGACTCCCTAAAATAGGGATGATCTCCCTCACTCCCTGAAGAGTCTGACATTCTCCCTGATGCTGAGCCAGTACAAGACATGGTTGGCTTCTGTGGCCATCTGTGGCATGATGACACAGTTCAGAAATTGTGTCCTATGTCCATGTATTGATGCCTACGGAGGTGGCCATTTTCATGGAGACCAAGATTTAATCAAAGATTGACAGGTAAGACAACATGACTTCAGTAATGGAGACAGAAATTTAAAAGACACTTCAGTCTCTAGAGATTCATTAGCTGCTTTTCTTTAACGCATAGTTGCCTACTCTCCCGGAATGTCCAAGAGACTCCCACAATTCTGGGAGACCCCGGGACAGCAGGGCGACCTCCTGGTTCTTGCCCCCGCATTAGATAAGTGTGTGTGGGGGGGCTTAATGACACAAATATCGCGTCATTTTAGCCCCGTTTAGGGGGCGGGGCCAAAATGGTCCAATTCGTCTGGCAAGTATGGGTTACCGTATGTTGGAGCTCTGTGTAGAATACTGAACACTATATGATGGATCTCTCCATTGTATACTGGTCATCAAATAGAGCTGCATAGTATTTAATTATAGAGTGACAATTCTTCATTAATTTCAATGGACATGTGAAATTCTGCTCTCAACTTGTCAAGTCTCGCCCATAACTTGGCACAACAAGTCACGTTTGATAAGGTAACAGCTATTTTCAGCTCTAGGCCCCTAATTTGGCCCTGGTCAAAGGTGCACTAGGTGGTTCACGTAGAAAATTGAAGACAGTAACTTCATACAGGTTTACAAGCAATGTCTAGCAATATAACTAAAGGTTACAGTGTCACATTGGAATTGTTTCTCACAAATCACTTTTTTTTTCTCTTGAAAGAGATATAAACTCCACAAAATAGTTTTTATTCCTTATCTATTTCAGAAGGATTTATATTTTTTGGGTAAATCCACGGTGCTAAAGGTCATCCCTGACGTTATCCTATCAATCATTATTAGATCTTTGTTGCACAAGCTGTGATCAGATTTGAGAGCTGACATTGAAGAAAGTTTGATAAAAATATTTTCTTGGTACAACATTAAAGCAAAGGTTAAGTGGATAAGCAGAGTCACAATATGGTCCCTTCTATTTGGATTTACTCCTAAGTCTAAATGAGGGCCAGAGCGTGCCTACCACAGGGCTACAACGATGCCCTTTTGAATTCAAGCCAGACACATCTCTGCTCATCTTGGTACTGGCAGACATTCAGGAAGAAATCAGCTATCAGCAGAACAACATAGTAAAAGTCATATGAATCAGTGTTACGCTAGTGAAAACAAATGATATAAAAAAAAAATCACTAAATGTCCCAAAGTAAAACAAGACGAAAACCAATCTTGGAAAATTTGTGTACAATAAATAATTATGTTTTGCACACAAAATTAGACCTTAAACGCATTACTAACCTATGTACACAAAATTTGACCTTAAACGCATTACTAACCTATGTACAGGTTGTGCATGTTCCTTCTAGACATGTAGCGCTATCGAGTGCCCTGTAGGTAATCTTCTGATTTCGCCACTTAACAAGCACAGCATGGCGTGACTAGTTTCAAACAGTGAACGACGGGTACTAAAATGCAATCATAGCATACAAAACCTTTTATGTAAGGCACCAATTTATGCACGTTTCATATTTGCATTGCATATTCCAAAAGAAGTTATTGCATTTATACATTAATTTGAAATAAAGAGTACGTAGAGTCATAGCAGACTATGCAACTTCTCAGGGGCCCATGATTATAGAGGGCACCTTCATAATAAAACACCAGGACCTGATGTTGAGTTAGCTGTAGGCCCATTTGCATAGTACAAATTGTAATATTTGCACTGGGCAGCATGCCGGCAGAGGTGCACACATCGGACACTCGCACTCCCTTACAACTGGAGAAGTGGAACAGGGGAAAAGTGCAGTCTAATATAGGCCGTGTTAGGGCATGTTCACGCTAATGAGGCTGAGGCACCACACAGAGGCGCATACACAGGAATCTTACCTGTTGCACTTCTAGAGGACAGGTGGATATAAGGTCGGGTGAAGGTTGGCAGCATTAGCTAGACACTTCTGATTGACTGATTGCAAATTCACCTCTGAATGTGATTGGAGGTTTCTGTATGGATTGTGCATATATTATATATAAATGATTGGAGGATTCTGTAGGTGTATTTGAAAAATCTTTTTTTTTTTTTTTTTTGCTACTTTCTGTCAGGCTCCCTACAGGCTGGGATTGGTTGCCTTCCTCTCTTGGCCGCTTGCGTTCTGTTGCCTAGCAACAGGACGCTCTTCCTCTATCTGGGTCCACGCGCTGCATGCGCAGTGGCACTTGCGTCACGTTCTGACCGCCAAAGTCTCTCCTGCCCAATCAGGGCTTACTTCCATCTATTTATGGAAGCCTCTGGCACCACTAGGGGGCCAGAATATTGGCGCACACCTACTCCAGCATTCCTGTTGCTTACTCTCTGCTTCCTGCAATTGGCTCCTGACTTAGGCCTGTTTCTGGACTCCCCTTTTGGATCTCGTTTTGGTACTGCACAACTCGTTCTGGTTCTGACCTTTGGCTTGTTCTCGTTTACTCTTAAATCACCCCTGTGTACTGCGCTTCCAGCTGGTTTTGACCCAGATTGTTCGACCGTTCCTGTTCTCTATACCACTGCGCTGGCGACTAACTCAGAGAACCGTGACCTGCGCACCTCTCGTAGTAAAGACCATACTCCCTTGCTGGGGTCCCTGGTGAACACCGGGGATCCGTGAGACTCCACGACAAATGTTAATGTTTTAGGGATAATAAAAGTAATGAACACTTATATCTTACACCAAGTCCTAAAATATTGATATATGTGTCTGATAATCATGTTGTTACAAGGTTAATGTAAATCGTTTAGGAGTTGAGCAAAGATTGTGCTAGGTGCACTAGTCATAACTAATTATGTTCCTGAATTCAAGCCAGTGTCAATGTGACACACTCACTAATTACATATATCAGATTCATTTTTGGTTAACCAGTTTGGAATCTAGTGTTTTACGTCTCTTTTGATCTGCAAAGAATTTCAATAGTATCACCCAGACCTGGCTTAGGAATAATACAGGCAAATGTCGGTTTTAATAAGACAGGTGACCTTTCCTGACATCTATCACCTCTCAGAGACGTAAGATCCATAACAATGCTTTGCATTCAGCAACTTGTACTCTGCTACTCATCATAGTTAGAGATAGACTAATCCTCAGCAATATCCATCAGTATTCTTATTAAAGGGCTGAATCAGCAGCCCTATATGTGCCGGGCTGGGCCTCTGATGACAATGTAAGCCTTATACATCTTCCTCCATTGCTATTATACAGTACTTAATTTTACTGCAGGCTATATAGAATTGTGATCCATGTTTGTTATTCTAGTTTAGAAATCATCATCATCATTTATTTATATAGCGCCACTAATTCTGTAGCGCTGTACAGAGAAATCACCTACATCAGTCTCTGTCCCATTGGAGCTTACAGTCTAAATTCCCTAACATACACACACAGACAGAGAGGCTAGGCTCAATTTTTTATAACAACAAACTAACCTATGTTTTTGGAGTGTGGGAGGAAACCGGAGAACCCGGAGGAAACCGACACAAACACGGGGAGAACATGCAAACTCCACACAGATAAGGCCATGGTCGGGAATTGAACTCATGACCCCAGTGCTGTAAGGCAAAGTGCTAACCACTGAGCCACCGTGCTGCCCTAAATGACGTAATCATCCAAAATGTTTATATTTTACACCTACACATAGGTTTATGGTGGAGTGAGATTGAAGAAAAAGATTTTGCAGGTTCGTCTGTTATTCTTTTAGAGAGCTTTTAAGGTAGAAAAAAAAAATGTTTTTTGTTTTTAGTTATGTCTTAGGACTTTTGTAGCCATTTGTTTTTTTGGCATGAGGTCTAGCCATTCCATGCGAAGACCTATCACACATGCACATTAGGGTCAATCTCATTTCACAAGTGAACTTTAGGTGTCCACTGAGTATGAAGCTAGACCCATGTTACCCAGGGGACATACTGGACAAGCTAGATCAAATATTTGCACACTCACAACCAGTGTTTTTGGCTTGGACTCATTTACAGTCACATTTGGATGTTAGGGAAAGGAAATCTGTTACTTCTGTGACAGGTCCATTTTTGCCAAGTGGAGGCTATTTAAAGCTTATTGCCAATACAAACTTCCCCTCTATTCACCGGACGGACCACCTGGAAGAGGGACAGATATAAAGTTTGCTCAGTATTTTTCTTATTGCAATGCTGGTCCACCCTCCCAAGGCCCCGCCCTTTGGGGGCAGAGTGGCGGCCTCAGGAATGTGGACAGGCAGAGCAGGCCCTTTTCTGAGCATGCGCGGGACTGGCACATGTTCTCTCATATTTTGCTAAGGGCCTCAGCGATGCAGCAATCCACCCATGCACACAGCAGCTGTTCACTGATGTAGAGTGTTATTGTAGAGTAGGGGACAATTAACATGCCTATTTTGGTTGTACATGGTGGTGGGGCAATAGATTCATTCTTCAATGAGGGGTGTTTGTATGCTAAAGGGGAGGTGTCTATGCAAGTGGGATGGTTTGCAAAATGAGGTGTGGGCACAAAAGTGGGGATCCCTACATTAGGCAGACGTGTGTAAAAGTGGGTTTGTTGTGTAATGCGGTTTCCATGGCTTACATTACATTGCAGGCTCAGACTAAGGCTTCATACCCACTAGTATTTATTTTGTGCATAAAGTTTACATTTTTAATAGTAGCACAATGCATTAAAATGTGTCTTAAAATAGAAACCATTACCTCCAATAGCCCCATACCGACAAATAAATCAGCCTCACATCAAACACCAGAGGGTATCCAGTCTAAAGCTGCATAATAGACTGGGTAGCTGAGAGGTACAGGTAAGTTATCGTGGAGCCTGTCCTGGCCCAGAGGCCTGTAGCCTTGCTATTTCTGTGAGCTGTACCCGGTATATTTACTATTTTCTATATGTAGCAAAAACTGTACGTTATTACTGCCTTACGCTGTATTAGCTGTCTCTGACTTTTTTCCCTCCCACTTCTCACTGTGCTGCAAAATCAAATTTACCACAGCTGCATCATCTCTAATAAGCTGCTATTATTACCTGCAGCTCAAAAGTGTCAACGTGAGACCCAATGAGACAACGGAACAAGAGATGTCGCCATGTGAGATGTGCCTGCTGTGCGAGACTCATGTACAGACACAGCGCACATTCAATCCAAATCAATGTCACTTGTAATCTCCTAATCAGATTCAAGACTCACAATGTTTTCAATGAAAATTAATTCCCAGCTGAAAGTTGCTAATCTCTAATACAAAATAGTTGTGATCAGCGTCAACGCAGGATCTGGGGATGCCCTTGGTGACGCCACCCCCTCTCCCTTGTGACACTGCCCCTCTTGCATTGCATCCCCACTGCTTACCTTAGCAGACAGAAGGTGGATGTGGCCAGGGCCGGTGCCAGGGTCCTCGCCGCCCTCCTCCCTCCTCACCTTGTCTCACCACCGCCGCCTCTCTGCTCCGTCTCCTCCCCTCCACTCACTGACACTAGTAAGTGGAGGGGAGGAGACGGAGCAGAGAGGCGGTGGTGGTGACAAAATAGCCTCTTCCCCCCTCCCCGTGCATCTGAATGCTGTGCGGCGGCCGTGACAGGTATGGTCAGCGGTCGCCGCACAGTTTTAAAGTCTTTTAGAATTCTGTGGCGCCCTCCAGAGCCCGGCGCCTTAGGCAAGTGCCTAACCTTGCCTAATGGGAGCGCCGGGCCTGGATGTGGCGTCCTCTCCTTCTGAGATCAGGGGTTTGGCACTTGGCTGTGACATCATAGCGTGACTCCACACTCCCTGTGTAACACTGACACAGAGGAGCAGTGACCGAAGCTTCACATGTAAGAAACTGCTGGCTGCTTCTCCTTCATGTCAGCGGCTGATGCACAGCATTGGGTTTCCGCAGGGCATTACAAACACTGGATGAGTGACATTGTGTTACTCTGTGTTTTAGGTGCCCACTAATAATTGGCGCCCTAGGCAACCTCAAAGGTTCACCTAATGATAGTGACGCCTTGGTTGTGATTAAATATATGAGACGCTTGTGATGCAGCAGATGTATTGTTAGGTGGGAAGCTGTTGTATATTGTACTTAAAAAGTTAATTGGATAATAGTAAACTAAAAAGAATGTATTTCACTGGTGCCACTGGTGCATACTGTTCAAGGTCTACAAATGAATAATTTAAATGGTTGCTAGAAACTTACGCTATTATGCTCTATTCTAGATGCCAGTATATGTGGCAGTTCATTTTTCAAAGTAAATATATACGAAAAGCATTTGGGGGGAAGTGCAGGGCCTGCCTCACCTCTGGCCCTGTAGCGGTCCCAGCCCGGCACCCATGGTGGTTCCTCCCCTTTAGAGATAGAACCAGTTGCCTAATAATGTTTTAGGGGAATATTATGCATCCAGGACTGGACAAAGTCCCAGGAGCCAGGGAGCCAATGTGCCAAAATAGTTACTTCTGGTGCCTAAGTTATTTGGTTTATTTCTACTGAGGTGAATGGACGCACTTCTGTGGCACATTAAGAGATGCTGTTGGCTTCTAGATTTGACTAACTGGCTTCTTAATGTTACATGATTTATCCATTCCTTGGATAACAAAGAGTAACTGTTTAATTTCAAAGAAAAACAATAGTATTTTTTCTGATTAAATCAACAGGGAAATTCAAGTTTGTGGCCCATTACCAGAGAAAGAGAGACTCAACATAAAACAGCATTTGAATGATCAAGACCTCTGCCAGATTTGTGGAGATAATAGGATAGCCAATGGCTCTGCAATTAAAACAAATGACGATGGTGTTTCATTTCCCTACATGCAAATTAAGAAATGGATAAAAGAATACATCCGATAAAACAACTGCCTGCAAGGCAATGCCACATAGATTGGGTCCAGCTAAGGAAATTGGAAAAAAGACATTTATAGCCCTTCCGACAATAAAACATAAAGAAAAAAAAGACTCACTTGAAAGATTCCTGCAGGCCGAAAGCTAAATGATATTTCAGAATTGTCTTTAGTTACTCAACAAACACAAACTATTTATAGGCAATCTCTTTTGCTGTGTTATGCTAAAAGGAATGGGCAGTGTTTTAAATTAAATTATACCATACATAAAATTTGTGCAACTCATGTACGCCATTTGATACTAATTTTGATCAAATAAAAATGTAATCTATATAATCCTAAACCCACAATTGATCTTCGGGGCCCAAAACGTGCCAAGGCATCGCACAACTCTCCATCCGATGCTCTGAATTTCATTGATTAAAACAATTGACTTCTACCGACCATGGGTGATTTACATATTACTGAAAATGGTCCCGGTTATATTTTCCCCCAGTGACTTCAAAGTGTGTCGCTTTGATTCTGAGAAAAACTATGGGTAAAAATAGAGAACAAATTATGTACCCCTATAGTTAGACCTCTCTTATCTGATCTGCTGCTTTAACTCTTGTCTGTATAACACAGTTTAGCCCCAGCCTACTATTCCATTATACTATGGCAGTAAGTGTTGGAACATTGGGCATAAATATCACCTCCAATGTAGTAACTGGACGACACAAAGGCATTCTGTCCTATTTACTTTACCTACCCCAAGACAGCAATAGCAAGGCATAGGGAGTAGAGTACAGTCGTAAAGCTGGAATGTTCATTCTTTTATTCATCTTCTCTCTCTCTCTCTCTCTCTTATCTGAAATTCCTTCTATATTTGTGGAGAAGGAAAACATAAAAGGGTGCTATATGATACTAATATAATCAAAGCTTAATATTAATAAATGTATAAGTATACAACTGACCGACTAAACTAGCTGCTTCCAATAGACATTCTACTGAAATGTCTCATAAAGAAGTAAAAAAAATAATGATAATGGGAGCACTATTATGTCAGACAATATTTAATTGGCCGTGATAATATGCATAGCATAAACACACCAAAGATAAAAACAAAATAAATAAATAATGAATACAAAAAAAAGGTTAAAGTTAAAAAATGTATAAAATATAAATATATGTGTATGTAGCCGGACTGGAATCACCTGCTGATATTGTATTTGAAATAATGATGAGATCTCAATAAGTTTTGAAAAGATAAGCAAATGTCTATTTCAATCTCCTATATTGAGGATAAGCTCCACTTATTAGGATAATCCACAAATTGATCTTTGTAGTGGATGCTGTAGATAAAAACAGACTGGTAGTACTCTTGTTATGCCTTGATGTTCTGCCCACTAATGGACAGACAGTTGCTGTTTGGACAAGAGCATAGATACTTCTTCACTATTATGTGCACATATAGTGTAAATACTTAGTCACCTATCTGGAGCTTATACAGCAGGAAAGACATACACGATTCCTGTCCTGTTCCTTCGCATCAATTCCAATATACATACAGGTAGTGTCGATAACCGGAAGTATGACGTCAACTAACGCGGTTCTCCGCCCCTAGGTGGCGGTGTCATCAGAGGTATATTTGTACAATTTCAATATTACTGAACCTTATACAAAATGCCACATCAAGGCTGTAAAATGCAAAATACATGGTGCATAACTTCTTAATTGTGAGAGTGAATAATATTTTTTTGTTATTTGTTTTTTAGTGCTTAATAACTATATATAATAGAACACTGTAACATAATAGGCAGTTGCCCTTTAGCTGTTACTAAGGTGTTGGCTGAAGGATGAATACTATGCTTTATCAAATCAAATTGTCAATTGTCCTGGATGTCTGTTACCATCCCGATTCGAACATTCCATTGACAAAAGAAAAGCAAAGCTAAGTATATGCTATTTAATTACAATAAACAATATTAGTTTTGATTAATTGTGTGGACATGCGCTTTATTGACCTTGGTAGGAACAGGTGCAATCCTTAAATAATTGAAATAATTTTCTCTTTCACATAAGTTTTCAATACATATGACAGCAGGAGAGGGCTGGCAAATTTTAAGCCATGCGGGAGGACTCGACTCAGGGGGCTATCGGGAACATTTTAAAGGAAACAAATTCGGATGGCTCAGTGACCCAGCCCAACATAGCCCACTATGGGACCGGACCGATAGGCAGATGTCCCCCAGTCCAGCCAGCCCCTGTATGACAGAGTGTGTGTCCACAAATCTGATAAGGACTTGGTTAACTATTTTTGCACCCAAAACTCTATATCTGTGCCTGCCACAGCTTTTAACCAAATATATCCATAACGCAATTTACTCCTGAAATAATTTTAAACATTCTCTGCTCGCCTTTTCATCTAAACATTGTTTGCTTGTTTTGAATTTTACCTACTCAGTACATGAACATATGCAGGTAATGTTACTATTTATTATTTAATATTTACTTTTCAGCACCTATTATACTGTGCTTCTAAGCCCCCTTCCAAACCCTTACAATCACTATATCTGTGAGGGGCTCACCGAGAAGTCCGGCATCCAGTGAGCTCCTGCAGTTCGCAGTGGTCGTACCTCTATTGGCTGGGTCAGTGACCCAATCAGGGCTCACCTTCTGGCCATTTATTTGCATGGAGCCATGACGGCTATCTAAGCCCGCGTACACTCCATTTATTCAGTCAATGGCAGAGAGAGTAGAGGGCGAACGCAGTAAGACGGACGGTGCAGAAAAAAGAAAGAAGATGACGCACAAGAAAGAAGACGCCACTAAAGGAAGACTGCGTGCAAGCAGGGCCATCTTAACAACATTATGGGCCCCCGGGCAAAGCAGTGCACCGGGGCCCCTAGATATAGATATAGATATAGATATAGATATATAGATGTATACAGATACAGATACAGATATAGATATAGATATATAGAGATAGAGATAGATAGATGTACTTGCTCAGTGACCCTTGTAGGTTTTTTTGCAGGTTTTTTTCTTTTGCAGGATTATTTATTCTCATTAAGAGCCGTGCCTATGGGGCCCCCGGGCAGCTGCCCATCGTGCCCAATGGAAGAGATGGCCCTGCGTGCAAGCAAGAAGACTTCGGAGTGAAAGCGGGGCAGAGAGCCCTTGTCATAGCTAGGAGCTACTCTTCCTCCTGAAGACTCATTGCTGTCAAGTACAGAAGAGTCCAGGGCCCAGCATTCAAGCCTGGAAGACAGTGGCAGAGAGAGGGATCCCTGGAAAAGAACCCTGAAGACACCAGATTCAGATAGGGCCCAAGAAGGCACCTCTTTCCCAGGCCCATGCCTGCACCCTTCTATCCTTCTCTAGATTGCACATTATAGGGCACAAGGCCATGGAGCAGATTGGGCACTAGGCTCAGGAGTGAGTAGGGGGTGCAAGGAACTGCTCAGTTAGGAAGTAGATAGGGTTTAATGGGCATTGAGCCCCAAAGTGTAGTGGGCGCTAAGTCCATTAGTTTAGCTGGGCACTAGGCCCCATAGTGCAGTGGGCACTAAGCCTAGTAGTATAGTGGGCACCAGGCCCCTTAGTTTATCTGGGTACTAGGTCCAAGCGTGTAGTTGGGTGCTAAGCCCAATAGTATTGTGGGCACCAGGCCAATTAGTTTAGTTGGGCAAGAGGCCCTAGTTAGCAGGGCACTAGGCCCTCTAGCGATAGCCCACAACTGTGTGTGTGTGTGTCCATTTCATTTCCATAGGGGTGTTACATTTTGTCAATAAAGTATCCACCGCACCAGGCAATCACTCACCATGTATGTTATATATAATATAATATATAATTGAATTATAAATGCCCAATAATTGCTTGGGTGGTCCTCCCCTACCATGTATAGCTCAAGGAAATTAGCAAAAGAAGAAGAAAGAAAGCATAGAATATAAATAGGGGCACTCTTAGAGTGATAGAGTAATATTTAAAAATAAATACTTTATTGGATATATATTAAAATGATCCCTAAATGGTCAATGGGCCACCATAAGCAAAGTATTTAAAAACAAAAATGAACAGTGACAAGAGTGCAAAATGTGATTAAAATTGGCAGCTGCTGCTGCCCTGCTTCGCTATGTTATGTAAATTTTGGTGGTGAATCAATAATCACAATAGTAAATTGTTAATCTCTCAATATAGATTATATAATCTCTTTTAGTGTCCTAATTGATATAATATAAGAAAAGCTGTTTAAATTTTGACAGATAAATAAATATTATATCTGAGAATTGACTAGGTACAAGAGAAGAAAGCCAATTGGAAATATGCTGTACCAGGTTCAGATGGCTCTATATAAGTAACAGCTTCTGTATGAAGATTGAACTGAATAAAAGACTTATCCCCTTCCTAGTGGAATGCTTTGATACTGTCACTCCTAAATAAATGCTTAAATCTTAAGAGTTGCCTACTTATAATAAAGATAGAGAAAGGAACGTTACTCTAAGCGGTTCACGTCCTCGATATACCAGGGGTAGTGCTGCTGAATGTTGTTATCTAGGACTAAAAGAAAAAGGATCTATTATAATAAAGCATAGCAAGGCGAACGCCATGTTGACGTTGTCAGCAGGATTACCATGTGGGGATGACAGACCCCAACAGCAGTACATCCAGCTCCATGAACATCCATCATGGGGGCGGCCTTGTCCCATTTACCTAAATTTGATGTCTGACTGGCAGGACCGGTTGCATGACACTACCCGCTTGTACCAAGTAACGGGCACCATGAAGGTCGAGCTTGCACTGAATGAACTGGAAGGTGATGCCCAGAGGACTGTTCTTCTCCGTCCGGAGGGGAACAGAAATATCCTCTTCAAGCTCCTCACTCTTACATACAAGGCCCTCACCAACTCCACTGCACCCTACATCTCCACCCTCCTCTCTATTCATGCTCCATCCCGCCCTCTCCGATCTGCCAATGACCGTCGCCTCTCTTCCCCCCTGATCACCTCCTCCCATGTGCGTATCCAAGACTTCGCCCGCACTGCCCCCCTCCACTGGAACAAGCTCCCTCCCTCTATCAGAACTTCCCCTGATCTGTCCAGTTTCAAACGGGCTCTAAAAACCCACCTTTTTCTTAAAGCCTTCCAGTCTCCCACTTAATTTCCTAACTTACCTTCTACCTCTTCCCCTTCATTCCCTTTTTCTTATCTCTCCCTCTCTCCCCCGTGTCTCTCTGTCTGTCTACCCCACCCCTTAGATTGTACGCTCCTCTGAGCAGGGTCATCTCTCCTCCTGTCCTCACCACTCTTAACTCGGCTCTCCAGCTACCTAGCCCTCCTCCTCGAGGACCCTCTTCCCCCCCGTCCCATCTCACTCCTCCTCTCCCCTCTGGGGGTTTCCCTGTCATCCGGGCCCTCCCTCTCGGGCTCAGCCGTATGCAGGACCTTCCCCTCGCCCCTCTAGCTGTGCTTTGAGCTCACCGAGTTACTGTGCTTATTGTTTACTGTACTGTACTGTCTCCCATTGTATTGTAACTTTGTCCCTGTACGGCGCTACGGACACCTAGTGGCGCCCTATAAATAAAAATGAATAATAATAATAATAATAATAATAATAATCTTGGACGCGATCTTCAAGATCTTGAGTGAATTGTATGGCGATGCCTCATCTGTAGCGGTGCTGAGGAACAAATTCCGGGTACAGAGGGAATATAAGGAGTTTAATACAGTTTCACAACGTCCTCCTGGAACAGGTGAGAGAGTTGCGGAAGAAAGACCGGCGGAGGCTGCTTGCATTAGTGGTTGCCGACCCCCTACTTAGAGATGTGTTCACCATGGAACGTGCCTCTCTGGCATGTCTTACTGGATGAAGTGACCAATAACGAAGACATGATGTTCCATGAAGTGCAAGCCTGAGTTGGTGTCCCGGGATCAGAAAGACCACTATGGACCCTATGCTGTGGCCCCCCAGCATGTCCTCCCAGTTGGCAGAACTACATCTCCTAAAGAGCTGCATGAGGGATCTGAAGGAGGCATGACTGATGATGAATGAGGAAGTCTCTTAGCTATCACAAGAGATCTACCAGCCTAGGGACAATCAGAGTAAAGGAGAGAGGGGAGTGGAGGCCAAAGGGGCGCGGCTGGATCCTTAGGAAGAGTCAGTGTCCTTTGCTGGAAGTTTCAACGTTTGAAACATTATGCTCGCAATTGTCCCAAACCAGCTGCTCCAGTCCTGTTAAACCAGAATCCCTCGCAGCGGCAGGGCAGCCCGCAGGAGAAGGAGGGGTAGATCGATCCTAGGATTATCAACTCCACTGATTTGATTGGTGAGTGTCCCATGGAGATGGCCACGCTGGGCGGGAAGCAACAGCAGTGTCTGTTGAATACCGGGTCCCAGGTAACCACCATGATGGAACAATGCTTCCTGGAGAACTATGCTCACCTGCAGAAGGCTCATGTCCAGTCTTGGATCAAATTGATGGCTGCCAATAATCTTCCTATCCTCGTAGATTGAGTGGTCTAGATGAAGGCGCTGGGGAAGAAAAGCCTCCTGGTCGTGGGGCAGAGCTCAGGCACGGCCCAATCATCTTGGCAATAAATGCTCTCTGTAATCTGGATATTGCTCTCTTCCACATTAAGGGTCCTCGATACTGGAGGGAATTGGATGTCCCCAAGCAAGTGCAGCAGGCCCTCCAGAGGATGGTGCTGCAGTGTGAGTTTCATGTAAGTGGGCATGAGGTAGGACTACTGGGGTACATCTGTACTAACCATCAGATACTATAGGAGGTTTATCATGGACTTCACAAAAATGGCTGGTCCACTACACAAGCTGCTGCGAGGAGTCGCCACTACCGCCAAGAATCAAGCCGTGGCCTAGGGTGTCGCTCAGGAAGCAGCCTTTGCTAAGCTAAATGAAGATTAGTCGAGCCGACTGACTACGGCCCCGGTGTTAGCTTATGCTGACTTCCAGAAGTCGTTCATCATCTATACAGATCGTAGCTTGAAGGGTCTAGGAGTCGTACAGGCCCATGTCCAAGAAGGACGGGAAAGGGTAATCTCTTACAGTATCCAGAGTTTGCGGTAGTCGGAAAGGAATTCCCAAAAATCTGGGAGCTGCCAAGACTCATCAATAACTTTACCATCAGTACTTTATACCAGATATGATGGAGCTGACAGAAAAGGATTGCAGAACCTGCCCCAGGTGTGGGGTGTCTAAAGCCGGTGAACAACTTGCCCCTTGTCCAAACCATTATGACAGGGGGACCATTGGAGATCCTTATGGTTGATTATATCCTGATTGGGGAATTGGTTAGCTGCCACCAGTATGCCTTGGTAATGATAGACCATTTTACTAAATATATGGTGGTCGTACCCACCCAGTACCAAACCCCAGAGGCTGCCACTACTGCTCTTGTGGAACATTTCATCCAGAGGTATGGGTGTTCGGAACAAATTCACTCTGATCAGGGACCTTGTTTCTAGGATTGCCTCATGAAAGGTCTGTGCTGCACCTATGGAATCCAGAAATCCCGCACCACTCTCTGTCACCTACAGGGCAATGGGAAGTGCAAAAGGTTCAATAGAACGCTTCTTCAGATGCTGCGACCCCTAGTGGGAGAAGAGAAGAGGCATTGGCCAGAGTGCATACAAGAATTACAGTGGGTGTACAACAACCAAGTGAATTATAGTATTGGCTACATCCCTTATTTCTTTTTGTTTGGCCAGTTTGGACCTGGACCTATCTACCCCTGAAGAGGAGGAATGCTGGACGTCCAACGGATGGGTGGCGGAACAGAAGAGACGGCTAAAAATTGCCAGGGACTTGGCCCGGGGGCAGATACAGTCCAAGATCCATCCTTGGCCAAAGAACAGTGCAGCTGCTCGCCTCCCTGTGGGACAGAGAGTCCTGGTTAGAGTAAAGCGGCCGAGTTATAAACTCATTGCATGAAGTAGCTCTTGAGGAAGGATCTGACCATGTCTGCATGCTGCATGGCAACATGTTGCATCCCTGTGGTGTTCAGAACAGACTTCGGAGATCACTGTGGTGGACGCACCCAATGTTGTGCTTGACATGGCGGAGGGGGATTGGTGGGTGCTAGCGTCTCCAGTCGTTGTTGCTCCACAGGATTCCAATGTGCCTGAGGCGGAAGTCAGTCCATGGGTACTCCATCCCCGGAGATCTCCCTCGAGATCTCAGCGGCCAGACCAAGGTCATCCTGGGGGGGGGGGGGTCGATATGAATACCCAAGTTTCAAGTTTCGTGTGGACTCATTTTCTTTTTGCAGGGACTGCAAAGGTCAAACCGGGGGAAAATGTGAGGAGATCACCAGGAAGTCCAACGTCCGGTCACCTCCTGCAGGCCGCTGGGTTCAAACCCCTATTGGCCGGATTGGTGAATCAGGGCTCACCTCCCAACCGTTTGTTTATTTGGTGCTACGGCCTCGCTGCGTCACCACATGGCAGTGGTGCATTGCTATTTTGTTTGGTGGACGGCGGAGAGAGAAGAGGATGGACGCAGGAAGATGGACAGCACAGAAAGAAGAAGACACACTAGAAAGAAGACATCAGAGAGAAAGCGGCAGCTGAGAGCCCTTGTCTGGGCTAGGAGCTACTCTGCCTTTTGAAGGCTCATCGTAGTCAAGTACAGAAGAGTCCAAGGATGAGCCTGGAAGACGGCGGCGGTGAGGAGGCATCCCTTCTCCCGGGCCCACGCCCGCACCCATCTATCCTTCTCTACATCGAACATTATAGGGCACAAGGCCCTGGGGCAGATCAGGCACTAGGCCCGGGGGTAAGTAGGGGGTACAAGGTCCAGCTCAGTTAGGAAGTAGGTAGGGTTTATTAGTTTAGCTGGGCACTAGGCCCCATAGTGTATTGGTGCCCAATAGTACAGTGAGCACCAGACCCATTAATTTAGCTGGGCACTAGGCCCAAGTTTATAGTTGGACGCTAAGCCCAATAGTTTAGTGGGCAACAGGCCTATTATTTTAGTTGGGCAAAAAGCCCTAGTTAGCGGGGCACAAGGCCACCATAGCAAAAAGGGCATTAGGCCCTTGTGTTAGCAGGGCACTAGGCCCTGACTGTTAGCAGGGCACTAGGCCCTCATCTCTAGAGGGCATTAGGCCCTTGTGTTAGCCGGGGAAATGGCCCTGGTTGTTAACAGGGCACTAGGCTCTTTTTGTTAGAGGGCATTAGGCTCTTGTGATTAGGAGGGCATTAGGCTCTTGTGATTGGGAGGGCATTAGGCTCTTGTGATTAGAAGGGTGTTAGGCCTACTTGTTGTAGAAGGACTCTGGGTGAGTGCGGAGGAATGTGGTTGTCATTAGGTCTGAAAGAGTATCAAGTCCTGTGTTCCTAAGCAACAGGCCTTGAGGCCGGGGTTCCATGCTGCAGATGGAGGTGCCCGGTGGAGGTTGGTGATTTCGAGTACAAAGAGGGCTGATTGATGTGCGCATATTCTGTATTGAAGGTGCAGTGAACCGGTGGCTATTTGTGAGGTGGTCACAGGTACCTAGCATACTAACTTACTAACTGTATGCTGCTGTGGGTTCCTGTACCATCTGACTGTCTTCTACGGTATTCTCCACTGTAGGACCTAGGAGCCAAGTTAAATCAATAAATCTGGACTGAGGTGGAGAGCAGTTGAAGCAGTTACATGCACACGGAAGTGGTCCCTGCCAGGAAGGTAGGACAGATGTGTGTGTCCGTTTCGTTCTCATAGGGGCGTTACATATCTATAGATTATAAGCTGCACCCAACATTTTTTCACTGAGTGCCTACTTTATTTTCATACTGTTTTAAGGAAACAAGTAGATGTACCTCACAATACACCATTTAGCCACTTACACATGTAGTCAGCCATCCACTAGAATTTCTGTCCATTCAACTTGGTCAAGGTTACTTTGCTGAAAGTAGCTACACCCAGTATATTTGGGTTGGGTACTAAATAACGGTGTATAACACACCGACACTACTTACCCCGACCTAGTTATTCCGAAAGTGGGATCCGCGACATGTTTATGTTTCCGACTCTTAAAAATGCTGACTTGTAAGAATTTGTATAGATGCGACACTATTATTGCTGGTCTTAAGGGGGCACTGTAACTAGGAGGGGGCTGGAGAATGTACAAGGATTGGTAAAAAGCATACTTCAGCTGGAGAAATATGTCACGCTGCAGCGAGCGGGCGCTGCACATTTCTGCCAAAGGTGTACGCAGCAATGCAGAGTTTTTTTCTGTAGGTGCGTGGCTGAGCTCTTTTCACTTGCTAGACACGCCCCCAATTATGCTGGCCATGCCTCAATAATATGTCCACACCCCATTTTATGACACGCTAGATTCACTTACTACTGGACTATAGGGGTATATGACAGTGGTTCCCAAACTTTTGCAGTTCGCGGCACCTTTAGAGTCTCCAAATTTTTTCAAGGCACCCCTCCAAAATAATTACTGAGCAGTCCTGTTTTAGAAGTATTTGGGTCAAAAAATTGTAATAAGTATTTAGGTCACGACAGAAATACTTATTTAGTTGTATGCAAAAATGCTCCTCTGCATCCAGGCACACTGCCCCCTCTGCATCCAGGCACACTGTTCCCTCTCACGTTGCCCCCTCAGACCCTCTGTCATGCTGTCCCCCTCCTCTGCCCTCTGTCCCCCTCCTCTGCCCTCTGTCCCCCTCCTCTCTCACACTGTCCCCCTCCTCTGCCCTCTGTCCCTCTCCTCTGCCCTCTCTCACGCTGTCCCCCTCCTCTGCCCTCTGTCCCCCTCCTCTGTCACGTTGTCCCCCGCCTCTGTCACGCTGTCCCCCTCCTCTGCCCTCTGTCCCCTTTCTCCTCTGTACACCTCCTCTGCTCTCTGTCCTCCTTCTCTGTCCTCCTCCTCTGCTCTCTATCCCCCTCCTCCTCCTCCTCTGCTCTCTGTCCCCCTCCTCTGCTCTCTGTCCCCCTCCTCTGCTCTCTGTCCCCCTCCTCTGCTACAATCCCTCTCACTCTGCACCGCGCCAGCCATAGAAAAAAGAAAGAAAACAGAAACTTACCAAACTGCGCGGCGCCGGGACCCAGCAACCTCCTCTCTCCCGCAGCTGTCACTGACGTCATTCAGTGACAGCTGCGGGAGAGAGGAGGCTGCTGGGTCCCGGCGCCGCGCGGATTGGTAAGTTTTTTATTTCTTGTTTTTTTTTTTATGGCTGGCAAGCGGCACCCCAGTGACAGCGCCACGGCACCCCTGGGAGCCGCGCCGCACGGTTTGGGAACCGCCGGTATATGATGTGCTAGAAACTATAGTGTTATGGATTTTTTCAGGGAAGTGGGCCCCAAACCAATATCTTGCTTATGGCTCCATGAGGTCTAAATCCAACTCTGGTCTGATGGGCATTTAGTGAGATCTGATGGCATGTGGCAAGGTTTGATGGCATATACAGGGCACCTGGCGAGTTCTGATGGCATATGTGGGGTGATCTGATGGGCATCCGGTAAGGTCTGATGGCATATGAGGAGTGATCTGATGGGCATCCGGCGAGTTCTGATGGCAAATGTGGGGTAGTTAGATGGGCATTTGGTGATGTCTGATAGCATATAAGGGGTATGTGGAGTGATCTTGTGGCATATAAGGGGAATCTGGCAAAGTCTGATGGCATAAAAGGGGCATGTGGGGTGATCTTGTGGCATATAAGGAACATGTGGCGAGGTCTGATGGCATTTGTGGGGTGGTCTGATGGGCATCTGGTGAGGGCTGATGGTATATAAGAGGCATATGGGGTGGTCTGATGGTATATAAGGGGCAAGTCGGGTAGTCTAATGGGCATCTTGTGAGGTCTGATGGTATATATAGGGCATTTGGGGTGGTCTGATGGTATATAAGGGACATGTCAGGTGGTCTGATGGGCATCTGGTGAAGTCTGTGTTACAACTCTGTCTGTCATTTGTACCTAGCAGCAGTACCTTATACCACCAGAGGTGCTGCTGTTCTGCTCCTGAACTCTGCAACATACCTGAAGGAGTTAATTTCCTTACCTGAGACCTAATTGGAACTGCACCTGGGGCACTGCTTTAAGTACCTGCCTCAAGCTGTGCTCTGAGCAGTTCATCCTTGTTTACCTGGCTGCTGCTTGTGTTCCTGTTTGTTCCTGTTCAGTTCCCCTTCTCTGCCTTTGGATTGATCTTGCTGTGTATGACCTTGGACCGTGTACTGGACTCTGCTGTATTGCCTATGACCTCGATCTCTGCCTGTTTCCTGGATTTGTTGTTTGCCACCAGCCCTGACCTTTTTGCCTGGACTTCACCACCGCTGTATGTTATTTCACAATATCCCTGGACTCTATCTACTTTCCTGAACAGCCTTGTGCCTTCTGGACTGGGGTAAAGACTTATACCTGTTTATGAAAACCTGCATGTTCCTGGAACCATTCATTTCTGTGTACCTTCCTGCCATACCTGTTCATTATACCTGTTTATGAAAACCTGCATGTTCCTGGAACTGAATCCCTGTATATATATTTTGCTGGAATAAAGACATTTGTATTATCCTTCCGTGGTTGCTTGCTGAGGTTACTAGGAATCATAACAGTCTGATAGTATGTAAGGGGCATGTGGGGTGATCTTAAGGCATATAAGGGACATGTGGTGAGGTCTGATGGCATATGTATGGTGGTCTGATGGGCACCTGGTGAATTCTGATGTTTTATAAGGAGCATGTGAGGAGGCTGATTGGCATGTATGAGGCATGTGAGTTGTTCTGATGAGCATCTGGTAAGGTCTGATGGTATATAAGGGGCATTGGATGAGGCGGATTGGCATGTATGGGGCATGTAGGGAGGCTGACTGGCATGTATGGGGCATGTGGGTAGATCTCATGACATGTGGAGAGTATGATGTATGTAAGGGGCACGTGGGGAGGTCTGGTGGGAATGTGAAGAGGTCTGAGGGGCATGTTGGCGATTTATGACTTTTTTATCCCCACTTCAACAGTTCCCTCCACAGCGATTGTGGATACAGAAGCAGCGTGAGCTACTGTGGAGAGACTGTAAGTACCCTGTGATCCCTCCTCCGCTGGACACAGCAGCAAGGTAAGAACTGAGTTGATAATCATTCTGAACATTTTGGCAATGTTGGATACCTTCTTTTTCACTTAGCAAGATATTGTTAATGTTTTATTTTCAAAGTATGTGTGTGTGGTATGTATGCGCATGTTTATACTGGGTATATGTAGTGCACACACATATAAAAGGTAAAGTCGGCTCTTTGCTGCATCTATGGATATTTTTGGCTCTTGTCTCCTACTGGTTGGCCACCCCTGCTTTATAGCCACAAGTTTACCATGCAGAAAAAATTAGCATAAGCTTAGGGAGCACTGTTCCATGCAGGGCCGGTGCTAGGGTCCTTTGCGCCCTAGGCACACTTTCAAAATCCGCCCCTCCCAGGCACACTTTCAAAATCCGCGCCCCCCCTTTCCTTAGCTTAACTTGCCTCCATAAAGCTGCTCCTCTCTGCTCCATCTCCTCCCCACCACTCACTGACACTGCTGATGATAATGATGTCACGCCCGACAGTCAGTGAGTGGAGGGGAGGAGACGGAGCGCCCCATCAGTTGTTTGAGGGGAGGGCGGCTTTGGTGATCCATAGCCCCTTCCCCCTCCCCGTGGATTTATCTGAAGCTGTGCGGCGGCCGTGGAAGGTATGGTCAGCGGTCGCCGCAGAGTTTTAAAGTAATTTTAATTCTGTGGCGCCCTCCAGAGCCCGGCACCCCAGGCAACTGCCTAACCTTGCCTAATGGGAGCGCCGGGCCTGGTTCCATGGCAACATAGACCAATATTCGTGGCAAAATTATGTGTAGTGCCCATGAGTGGGAGGAGTCCTGAGAATGATTAGTGGAGCAGAACAATAGATCTCAGGAGTGACTTCTGATGAGTTGGAAAGGTTCTGTAATGTTCTGACTCTGCTGCAAGTCCATACAGGTGCAGTTCTGCATTTTCACCACCAGTGGTCACTATAGGGATCATGTGCCCCAGAAGCAGCTGAGCTGCCTCCCTCAGCTGTAACTGGTAATGCTGATGACTACCCTATAAATACTAACCTCTTGCAATCAGACCTAGCTGGATCATTGCAGTTGTTGGTTTGTGATGTCTGGTTCCAAGTGCCTGTATGCCAGCATTTGCTATTTAGCAATACTCCTTTTGTTATACCTGGCTCATCCTGCATTTCTGGAATTCTGACTCTGGCAAGTTTGAAGGATTTTATTTATATTCGTTCTGGGCTTTCTGTTGCCTTTCTTGCTTGGCCTTGAGATCCTATCCTCCTTGTTAATAAATATCATGTTAGTTCACCTTAACCTTTGTTTCAGTGTGATAATATGCAATGTGAACACCAGGTTCCCACAGACAGCACTTGCAAAGAGAGCGAATAGGGAAGATGAATGTTATAGCCCAGTGTAGTGTTACTTTAGGATAAGGAGAGATTAGAGTGCAGCTGGTCCTGATCTCTGTGACAGTTGACACATGAGAGGTGATTCATGCTATGATAGACTTCTGTGAGTCCTAGAGAGCAGTGAAAGGGATCAAGCTGGGAAGTAAGATAGTCTAGTGTCACGTCTGAGGAGAGCACATTGTCCCCTGAGGCCTCACAGCAGGGTTACAGGGAGAAGAGGAAAGACAGTTATCGAACACAGGTCCTCACCTGCCAAAATAGTGATTTGCCCATTATCTCACTGTGAGTGGGAGGATAATGGGAGCTGGTACTGTGCATATTCAGAGACTGTTCATGGCTACCATGTAAATGAATGAAAAGCAATTCACATTAGAAGTTTATTCTATGCATCTGTTTGTGCATTGTCATTTATTCACATTTGTTCACCAATGTCACGCCTATGTGTGGGGACTCCCCAATTAATGCATGATTCTGAGATGGGAGAACCTGAGCGAAAGCCTGTGGTTGACACTAAAAGCATCTCTAGGCCTGTCATGGAGGAAACCTGACCACAACATACATGAAATCGGGGTTTGCTAAACCCTTTTTTTTTTTTTTTCTTTGAGTGGTTCTCATAACACATCCCTTCACTAGTGGCTTTCACCTATAAACTGCAGGATTTCGTTTAGTATTTTTTTTCCTTTACCAATCATCTCTGCCCAGTAACTATAATAGAGGGGGAGGGATTCTTGCTAATAAAAGAGTATTTACTCACCAGACAGTATTTTTTTTTTTTTTTTTTTTTTTTAACTTTTTATTAGAAACATCTTTTCCCATAGAAAATGCATTTCAGACAGTATTTTTATGTCTCCTTGCTGTGTGATGGCCACCTCTCAAAAGCATGGAAGGGGGTAAAACAGGGAGGCTCCCTTACTCAACCAGGATTAAGTCAATCAGCTACTAGTTTTAGCAGCTGTTCACCCTGGAAGTGTCAGACTCCTAGAGGTCATCTAGCTGCGGGTTTGAAAAGTGGAGTTGTTGCCTATAGCAACCAATCAGATTCTAGCTGTCATTTTGTAGCATGTACTTAATAACTAGAATCTGGTTGCTATAGGCAACATCTCCTATTTTTCAAACCCACAGCTTGTTAAATTTACCCCCTACACTCAAAAACACAGGAGGGAAAACAAGGGGATGACAGATATCCCCTTCCAACTCCACCCCCTTAGTATTTTGGAACCGATAGCACCCTGGATGAACTTAGAATAACACTGCAGGATGAAATTTTCCTTGTGGGAATTTTGAGCTACTGAGACCCTGCAGGGAAGAGTCTGTGTTGGTGAATTTTCTGAGTATGCATTTGCAGTTCTGTTTCAAAGCGGAACTAAAGGGTGACCGGTTTGCAAACCTGTTACCTGGGAGAAGTTCTGATCCATCAGGAGCTGGTGGCGGGTCTGCCCACCTGGAATGCCTACTGGTGTATGGGGGCTGAGGGTTCAGATCCCTGCCATCACGGTAGAGAACTTTGGCCAAGCGGCCAGGAACAGAGACTTGGCAGGAATTGCAGTGTGATTTGATTGGATATATACTGGAGGGTATAGGACAGTGTTGGCTAACCTGTGACACTCCTGTTGTGAAACTACAAGTCCCAGCATACCCTTCAAGCAATAAGCTGCTATATACTGGCAAAGCATGCTGGGACTTGTAGTTTCACAACACCAGGAGTGTCACAGGTTAGCCAACACTGGTACAGAATCAACAGACTTGGACCTAAGTGCTCAGTTGCCAAGGTAAGTGCCCCAGGACCAATTGTACACTACAATTTGTCCAGAGAATTATTCTCTACCATTTGGCCTGGCCAGAACTTATTTCCATTTAATGCTATATTGGTTAACTTAAAACTGACTCTGAATTGTGTGGGGGTTATTGAAATTTAATGATATTCTAGTTGTTTTTGATTAAATACTACTCTGGTTGCAGTATGTTTGGTCTTCAATAATAAAGATACTATTGTATCTCTCTTTGCCTGTGTGATCTAGAACCCTTAGTTACCATGATTACATAAGTGGGCTCTGCCCTAACAGCCTGTTATTCTGGTATCTTTTACATATGGAGCATTAGTCATTTTGGTTCATCTGTAGCCTCTCATAGTTTTCAGAACATGTTGAATCGCAAAGATCCAACCACGACAACACCATAGTTATAGTGGCCTGGTTAGATGTGATTGGCGCAATTGAAATGCTGATTATCATCCCTTTTTAAATCCTGTGAAAGGGGGTTAAGGCAATTTCTTAAGCTTCTAATGCTGAAATATCAGATATCTCAAGCGTTCACTACACTGACCATCAATACCAGCATTCCCATTGTTCTCTATGGTGACACCAAAATGGAGCAATTTAACAAGCTCAGAAACGCTTAGCTCGTCTCCGATGGCTAACGCTATCTGAGGATGTTGGCAGCTCTTGCCCACATAAAGTGGGGGGTGTCTTCTGATCCCTTCCAGACAGGCTCCATGCGCCTCCCCTCCCTGTCCAGTCGCAGTCTCTAATTGTCATGGGCATAGGCGCTAACAGGCGGGCGCTCATGAACACAGAACATAGCCAGGAGAACCCAGAAGTGTAGTAGAAAGATTTTCCTTGCTAATAAGTTGCACCGATAAGCTGCAATAAGAAATTATACTTTATGTGCAATTTCTGTAACCTTTCATAAAGATGTCCCTTAAACATTAACATGTTTAGATCGCAAGCTTTACTTCCATATCTCACAGATCTCTTGCACCTCGTGAATTTTGTTTGCAGTCAGTCTAATCACGTCGGTGTTATGGGAGCTGGGGACACTTTGCCTATTTCATTTACACATTAAATTTTCACAAGCACTGGTGGGTTCCGCTTCCTCCAATGGAAAACTAAGCCTCTGCCTTGTAAGGCACATGTAAAATCCTGACAGATAGGAAAATTAGAAAATGCTCGAACAGATTGTGAGAAAACAGAACTTTCCTAAGGGGAAGCATTACAATCACATTATAGGCTCACTGAAGTGAAAGGGTAAATTATTTAGAATCATATTTAGAATGAAGAATTTTAATTAAGCACTTCACAGTGGCTGCGTGTTCAGGGCTGAAGTGAAAGCTTTCTCTTTGATGTATGGTTATGGGTGTCAACTTGAAGGGTGAAAAAAACCAAGATACTTTATATCCAGTCAGTGTAAGCAGAAGGCAACGTCTCGGAATAGCTCAGAAAACACTTTATTTATTTAGGGTTTCAGTTACTTGTGGCTACAAATATACTGGGGCACAGGAATGAGGAGAGGGGCTAGTGGTGATGGGATGCAGTGGGCTACCGGCGACTAGAGATGGACAACATACAAGAATTATAGTAATACTGCAGTAATAAAAATTCTTATAAGGGGATACGGCTATTTACTGTTGTATCACTGTACTATGCAGAATGTTTTTGTTTTAAATTGCTGCAGGTCATGTGATGTAGTAATGCAGGGTGGGGTTGAGTGGGTTAATAGAGGATGGACGAGTGAGAATGAGGGGGGAGAGAAAGAAAGGGGAGGGAGATGGGGTGTGGGGGGGATGAGCTGTAGGGGAGAAACCTTTTGAGGGGCTGTCGTATGCTTGTGTAATATAAAATCTTGATTCACTATTAAATGTTATGCACTCATAGGCCTATGCATAAAACGTGCGGGTTAAGCCACAAGTGTCACAGTATAAGGCGATCCGAAACATTTGCGCACACGGGTCTATTTATCATCCTTCGTTTTTGTTGAAACTCAAGCCTTATCTCCTTGATAAGGTTTAAAAGTTTCCGGCAATGTGTCAAGAAAGATCTCGGGGACAGCAGTGCCAATAACCTGCTTTCCCTGAGAAGTAACTCACCTCTTCATCGCAGTCTCTTCTCATCCGAAGAAAGCTGCATTGAACTTTTTTTTTGTTAGTGGGCATGCGCACTAATATCCTGGACGTCAAGGTGAGTCATGTGACATGGAAGGATCTCATGATCCCTCCACACATGCGCTGTCCAGCTCTGCTCTTCGGAGCAGAGCTGACAGATGAGTTTTCAGTTAAAGAGAGATGTCACAGGGCACACTATGATACATAGCGTTAATGAGCACTCCCAATAGATTGTTATGGGGAGTGCTCAGGAAAACGATGATGCATGCAAAGCAGCAGATATCTCGATGCTAGAATACTACATAGTGATTTAGCGACAAATCCCCTGAAAACAGTTTTCTGGGATTTAACAGGAGGAATAGCTTTGATAAATAGGCCCCACACTGCAGTGGGTTAAACTTGGCTTCATTGTCAAAGTCAGTGTGTGGCTCTCTGTATCCAACAAACTTTCTTCCCCCAACAAAAATGTGCTTATAAAAAAAGCTACAGACCTGTCCAGTAATGTTGCAAACCAAAATATATTTGCATTTTTCAGTATGCACAACTTAATTTACACAGATCAGATCTTTTTTTTTTTAATTAGTTGGTATATTGTATATCAAACCACTTGCAATGCAGTGTACAGTTTGTGCTTTCACTGCCAGGAACCTGATGAAAAATGTAACATTTGGCTGCAACATTTCATAGTGGCACTTTTTGCAATATATGAAGCTTTCTGTTATATATATATATATAGATCTAATTTAATATTATCATACATATACCACAGTCATACAATTATTTACTAAAGTTCCTGTCTTAATATGATAGACAGCATGAATGTCAAGTTCTGTGGGTACAATACAGGTAAACAATGATTTATGGCAGTATAGATACCTAGAAAACCACAATACAATATGTTTATTACAAAGTACATGGTTACCCACAGCATTTACCTACAGATGTCGACCAAATGAGACGTATGTATAGCCAACTGGTGTTTTTTTATATACTTTCATATGCAATATAGATCGCAATAGTAATATCGCAATATGTAAAATGTTTAGTTGTTTTTTCATTCCTTGTCTGAAAAAGATTGTAAAATGTCTATTTTAATATAGCGTTATTCATAAGTGCTGTACTGCAACCACGCTAATTTTAATACATCTGCTTGTCTGCAGGAGGCTTCAAACACCTTTCCATCAAGTAAACTAAAGAATCGATTTGTGAATCTCAAGCCCCTTCCTCGCTCTAATTCATTACAATGGACATTTTTTAATAAATTGGCAGTAACACTGTAGAGCATTATAAAAGCAAGAGGGGGACAAACAATATGGAATGTTGATTTTTGGGTTAATCAGTCGCGCTCCCCTAATTTCCTGGTATTGTTCTCCACACCTCCTATCTGTTAGTGAGTCCGCATTCTACAAAATATGTTGGCTTTTTATGTCAATGTGGTTTTTACTTTATCCTAATTTAAATTAAAACCCAGCCTGCTTTCCCAAAAGAAATAAAAAGAAAATGACAAGGATTTGCAAGTCAACTACTGGAAAATTGGGGTTCTGAACAGAAAAATGTTTGGTGATTGGCAATGGAAGGTTTGAGTTCTTTAATGACTATAGTATATATTGTTTTTTTTATGAATCCAAAGCTAAACAAGATAATTTAAGATCGGATACAGAATTTGTCCAAGGATAAATCATATGGACTTTCCATTAAAAAAAAAAGGTTGATTTTGTGTGCTTTATTAACTAAGCAGTGGTAAAAGCACGTAGCAGGTAAGTATAAAAAATGGACCGTAAGTACTTGCATACACCTCTTTTTCAACATGGAACATAGTTTGGAGGAAACCTGCCAATAAGAAATTACTATTTAAATATCCACAAAATTAAGTAGTTTAGAGAACCTTCGTAACCAATGACATAATCTATACTTTGTTGTGTGATGTATTTTACAGTCAAATATATTTTTTTATATTCCAAATTACTTTAAATGTATTAAAAGAGCAACAAAACAATCATAGGAAATGTTGACTGGTGCTATAGAATCATAATGTTATAAAATACTATACTTAACATAAAGCTTTGTTGCAAAACAAACAGCCGGGTTCTGCCTGAGTCCTTGGAAAACTGTAAATATCTTCACATCACCCTGCACTTTAGTAATACTGCAGTATGGACAATGTGGCAATTAGTAACAAATATGAACCTTAAATTCACAATATTACAAACACAGACCTCATTTCTTACAGTACATCAGTGATCCCATCTTCCTGAGGTTTCCTTGTAAGGTGTAAATGATTGAGGGAACATATTTCAGAATGTCTTTATCCCAAATTGTGCATATCCCTTCATGCACATTTCTTAATCTTAAACCCCACTCATAGCAAATATTAGAATGTCAGGGGTTTGAATGCTGATAATCCTGCTACTCTGTGGCCTCTGTAATGGTTACCGTCTCTGCCACCAATGGCAACGTTTTGACATTCAGGGCTATACGCGGCAGCTTATGTATGAAGAGAACTGATTACTTGGGCCTACGCGACAAGCTGCTAGGTGACGGAAGTTCTGAATTTCAGTATGGGCAATTGGCAGCATGAGAATATACTGTTAGAGGGTGAGTGAGTGTCTCCTGAACAGTGAAGTTACAGGCATCAGTCCAAAAAATAGAATGTGCACTATCGCCAGTTATTCAAAATCTTGAGTGCTTGTTTTTTTTTATCTGAAGATAATATATACTTCCAGTCTTTATATAAAAGTAATTATTTACTAGCTGCAACTGTACCGTTGGATGTTTAATTTCTTTTTATCAGGGTTATTGTATCAGGGGTCGCCTATTGCCAACTTTGGTAGATTCAGTGTAACTTGGATCTAAGAGCAGCTATGTGTCAGCCATTTTTAGAGGCAGGTTACACTGTGTATATGGCAAGACAGTCAGGGGCTGTCCGATAACATCACTATTGTGAAATTACGTAATTTGTTGGAATCATTGAGAAATTTGAGCTAATGCAGATGTGCTTTGTACATTGATCAGGTGCACAGAAACCAAAACTAACAGTTTCTGACCGGTACACTGGAGGGTAATCACGGGAAAAAAATCAGTAGCAGAAATGGTCTTTTGTGAAATCACATTACTAATTTCATGCTTCTTGAGGGGTGCACAAAAGTTTGTCTTTTCCAATGGGGGCAGTACGCATGAGGTTTTACTTTGCTTACTGCAGAATTTTTTGTTTTGCATCATAAAACAAAAAAACTTTGAATAAAAGCAGTTGCTCAAGCAGTAGCAGGTTGAAATTTGTAGTGATATATACACACTTCCAATCATGAGGATCTGTCAAGGTAGGCAGACCTCTCTGTAAGGGGGTTATGCCCGCAAGCCAGGAAGTGGGTATGCCCCTTAATAGGTGCTCAATGGGCAAAACTAGTCTGTCCAAGCATTCTTTGCCATTCTTAAGAGACTTAGTGACGTTCATGTACCGTGGGTAGGAAGAGATTTAAGGAGCATTCCGGCAATGAAATGATGGAAGTTTTTACATATACAAAGGAGCAAATACTGGAGACAGAACCCAGACAGCATCATAAACCGATTACATGACCAGTAATTGTACGCAGACACATGGACAAGGAATAGTAAAGGGGGAAACAGAGTGCAATTGTGCTTAAAGAAATTGAGCTCTAATGTTGTATATCCTTTATTTACATAGCTTATGCATGTGTTACTGTCCTCTTCAGTAACATTGAAGATACAATGGTGAAAACTATTCCTCTGTATGAAACATCTGAAATTATTTTCTGTCCTGGAAACATTACCAGTTGAGTTTTATGTTTTTGTGGCAGAACCCTTTAATTATTTTGGAACGGGACTTGTCTCTGAAGGCATTCATGTGATCTTCCTGGGAACTGCTTATGGGGAACGTGCTTTGTTTATTTCAGAGGAGGACACACATGAAAATATCTCATAATGATTACATGTTAGATGTAGGGGGATCGTAAAATCCCATTTTTATACTGGGGAAGAAAGAAGGAAAAAAAAAAAGCACAGTGATCATTGTTTAGTGTATTATACAGAATTTATGATGTCTGGTTCTCATGGCCGGATGCGAAGTACTGGAGCAGATTTCCTGTTTACATGAGCCATCATCGTCTCCTGGTTTACGACTACCCCTGGTTAATATTTAATGGCACCCATTAACAGATAAGTGATTTCAGAGGGTTACAGTGCAAATTATCTCCAGCTATCGTCATTGCTCAATGCCTGTAATATCGTTTGAGGTAAGCTGGTCATTCTCGTCATAACATGTAAACAGTGAAAAGCGCATTAACTATGTAACGTGATTCGCCGTCTGTAGCAGTCACCAATGTCTCTTCATTTACGTTCAGCCGCACTTTGTTGGGACCTCACAACTTCTTCTCCACATAGATCAGCCAAAGCACTGGCCCCATAGACAAACATAAAACATACGTGGCTTTATACAAAGAGCGCCACCTGACGCACAGCTGATTAGTTTATTTCAGAATATATTACAGAGTCTTTGTAGCTCTTTTCTATGACTGCACTTTCCACTTTATCTTGTTTTGGACACTTCATTTTCCACTGAGCAGAAAATAGCTGCATTTATCTTCTCCAGTACTGTAAAAAGACAGAAAATGATAATCCATTATATACATAAATATGGTTTAAATTACTTCTATTCTCATTTTAAAAAGCTTAAATAAAGCCTAAAGGGAAATTCATTTATTGACCTTTTCAAAAGGAAGCATTTGCAAATGCAATTTAACATGAGATTTATATAGTGACAAATGTGATTTTTGTGTCTGCCTATTATAGTGCATCATGGTAATACAAAAGGATTAAATACACCGATAAGTCCTTTATTACTACTATTGTAGCTATAATACAGTGGCAACACTTTATATAGCCATCATCTAGTGTTATTATTTTGCTTAATTATAAAGAGGGTTATTCAGCGCTACGCTATGCAGTCTTCCTCCAGTCTGTAGAGCTGTGAGGGGCGCAGGCCGAGAGGAAGCACAGGTGAGGGGGCCCCAGGTGAGCGCCCAGGGGCGTGGCCTGGGAGGGGGCACAGGCCACGAGGGGGGCCCGGGTGGGAGCACAGGTGAGGGGGACACAGGCTGTCAATCTAAGATTCTGCTATACATCACAGGCCTCATGCTGTATAGGCCAGAGGAGGTCCCTGTAGAGAGATCGTAACGTACTAAATAAACCGCTCTCCCCCAGGAGCACAGGGTGTCTGTAGTAAAACGCACAAAAACAATGCTAGTTGAACATGACCGATCTGTCAAAAATGAAAGGG
Source organism: Mixophyes fleayi (assembly GCF_038048845.1). NCBI lineage: Eukaryota > Metazoa > Chordata > Amphibia > Anura > Limnodynastidae > Mixophyes > Mixophyes fleayi. Next base: position 449,450,026 of record NC_134402.1, read on the forward strand.
AAACAAACATTATATCCAAGTAGAAATCTGAAAGCATAGTGTGCCCTGCCTATTATAGAAACAAGGGGTATTTGCCTAAAAACACACAAACATAAGACATAACTGAATCAAATGTTACATTTTCTTGCTAAATGCAAACAAAGGGAACTGGAATCAATTGGGAGACAGCTGAGGCCAAGAAAGACATTGAGCTATATGCACCAGGGGGTGAATGGACACACACACTACTGAAAGAACACCAACTTCTACATAAAGAAAAGGAACTTGATCTGCACTACTCAGACCCAACACAACAATGTTAATAAGTAGAATACATGACATCAGGCCATCTCACACTGTACTCTGCACCATTGCAGGAATTACTTAACTTACAATAAAAAAAAGCTACACTTTACGCATATTTCTGTGCTCGTCATTGTTGTACATTGTCTGTATACATCTAAACACTTGCTGAAAATCTTTTAATAGGAGGCTTCCCACCTTCAGATGACTAATTTATTGCCTTCTACAAGTTTCACTTCATGAAAATATCATGCTTAAATCATACCTGCCAACTCTCCCAGAATGTCCGGGAGACTCCCAAATCCTGGGTAGGTCTCCTGGAAGAGTAGATAATACTCCCGCATCTGCCAAGTTGCTAGTGAAGTGGGCAGAATCAGAGCCGCAATAATGCGATTCTCATGGAACCGCGTCATTTTGGCCAAAATGACGCGATTAGTCAAGCCCCGCCCCCTCCACCCATACTGCCTCTGGGAGCATGATTAAGCACTACATAAGTTTTATAAACCTTTTACTTTTCTTTGATACTAGGTCATGATGCTCCACTTTAGAGTGATGTATACAGAGCATCTACATCAAAGCTCAATAGCATTTTATTATATTGTATTCTCTGATAAGCAGGGTCCTCCCTACCTGCCATACATTCCTATTCGTCTACCTTATATATCCTTGCGTGTGTTATATGCCCTGTGTTTTCTCTACTGTGGAGTTTTGGGCCACTGTACAGGTAAAAGTTTTTAGTAAAACTTTTATACACCAGTATATATTTTTTCCCACAAAAAATGGTGACTATTCTCTCTCTGAGATCTGTATGGGACATTAATTTAAAGAAATATGCGTTTGGAAGTATTTCAATCATCAATAGAGGGGCAGCGTGGTGGCACAGTAGTTAGCATTGATCTCTCACAATGCTCGGGTCATGTGTTCAATTCTGACCAGGCCCCAATGGGGTGTGGAGTTTGTACCCTCTGTCCCTGTTTGCATGGGTTTCCCAGACTCCAAAAACATACTGGTACATTAATTGTCTCCCAACAAAATGGACCTTAGCATACATGTGTGTGTTCCAGGGTATTCAGATTATTAACTGCATTGAGGTAGGGACTGATGCGAATCCTTAAATATTTGCTGCGTATCATGATTGGCGCTATTTAAACAGATAAGAAAAATACAGTACCCCAAGTAGTTTCTGTGTCATAACTATAACTACCATGTCCCAGCTGCCATTACAACACCAGTTTATGTCACTGGATTGTGCTGAATAATCTTTACGACCAAGAGCCAGGCCTTACTCTTGTGATGTCAGACCATTGTACCCTTCAATACAAAAGGATGTCAACGAGCCTGCCAAATAAAGATACAAAATCATATCCCCCCCTCCCCTGTAAAGGTCATCGTCTACGGACGCATGTAGTGTATTTATATGGAGGTGCAGACAATCAATCTATCAGATTAAAACTAAACTCACAGAAACAGTCAAAGAAAATTAATCAAAAGTCAGGAAGAATAAAACAGCAAAAACACAGTTTACTCAGCGAATTTAAAGTTAAAATGAGCCGGTCATTCACGCATAAAAACTACTGTATCTTGTGGCCTTGTACTTAAACACCATGCAGAGAAGCAGATCACTGAAAATGTCTTTATTTCATCCATAATGCAGCAGTAAAAAAATAAAAACCATTTGCACATAATTCCAATATCATACAAGGAATATGATATACAAACAATGGACATTCCCCATAATTCCTAGCAACTACACAATGTGAAAACAAATGTGAAACATGATAATGGCATCTTCATTTTAATTATTTATTTGCTTAAATTCAATTAGAAAACCCATACAATAGTAGCTTAATGTAACTTTCAAAGTTGTACAAAAAAAAAAAAAAACGGTACTCAAATGATAAAGACCGGGGTGACTATTCTCTGTGAAACTCTTAAATTTGGGACTTTAGCCATTAACAAAATGGTCTAATTTTGACAGTAGAAAACAGTTGATAAATATTTTCATTCTTGCTTTATGGACTAGTCTTTGAATCTCTGTATGTTACATCGCCCGACGTACTACAAAGCTAGAAAATGAAAAGCAATAAAAACATGTATAAGAAAGTAGTAATCCGCATACTGTCACACGGTTATACAATTGTCAACAGAGCAAATGTTTAAAAATACTTGTCATGCACCGACTGGCTGCGTTCAGAGTCTTGTCGATTTTATAGCTGTACTATATCCTACACTACAATCTAGCACATATGGGCAAGAGAAAATTCACAGTAGGCTGTATGCCAGTGTTCCAAGGACACCTTGGCAGAATAATTATTAAAAGGAGGATGGTAGAGGAATTCTCGTATAAAGCTAGAGAATGTAAAGTCAGTTTTATTCCAAATACTTTATTTCGCTGCTACTTGTTGGATTCCACTTTTTCTGGATCATAAATTGCCTCCGTTGTCAAAATAATCTAGACAGCTTTAAAGGGTAACTCATCTCAAATATGATATTTACCTATTTAAAATCATTATGTTAGGAACTAACACTTACTGGATCATCTCTCAGTACTTGAAAATAGGACTTCTGCCTGAAATCACTAGCTGAAGACTCAGAAACTAACTGTATGTACCATTTGACAAATACATTTGCATCTGCAACCATGGAAACAATAAGTGCAGGCCACAGTTTTACAAGGTTACAGATAAGCAAGGACATTTATTCAAAATCTGTTCAACGACAGATATATCAACGAATCAGAATGTTCAATGTTATGTTCCCACTGATAGATCTGCAGTAGACCCAAGTATTGGGGTTGGAGTTATTTATTATAGGATATATATCAGTGATTTACAGAGCTTACAATCTATATCCCCTTCCACACAAACAATGAGGTTATTTGGCGTCTGACGAAATTAACCTACCTGTGTGGAAGTAAGCCGAAGCATCCAGAAGAAGACCACGCAAACACAGGGAGAACATACTCCGCTGTAAATTTTTTATAAATGATATAGATCCAAAGGGTCATATCTGCAAATAGTATTTCCCTGCCTCCTTTTCTACAGTTGGTTAGATACACCTACATTCTGTAGAATCTAACAGTAACTGCACAGCAAAAATCTTTCTGGGGGTGGACATCTAGCCCCCCACCAACACAGCATCTGCCCACAGCACTGTGAAATGAATTGCCAGAAGCAAAAACAATTTTTACTTTGCAGGAACTGTTGGTTAGACACACTCTATAATAGAGTATATCTAACCAACAATAAAGATAGGTAAGGGGAGTAATGTACAAAAAATAGCTCTGCAATAAGCACTGATCTGGCAGCCTCCCATACCCTACAATATGTGGAATAATCCCTGCTTGAATACAGGTGAAGGGATTTTAAAGAGTTTGATGGGGATGGCTGGAAAAAAGTGATCCGTCAATGATTACAGCATGTGAGTACTGTGCTCACAAGGTTTTTCCATACTTTACAATAAGCCTATATCCCCCCCCTCCTTTTTAAAATCTAGACATTTTTATTGAGAGAGACAGAGGGGGGCAACGAGAGACAGGGGGGGGGGGGCAACAAGAGAGACATAGATGGGGGCAACGAGAGACATGAGCTGAAAATTATACCCAAAATTAGTGAAAGGTTTATATTAGTCTAGATTAGGTTGTTATGAGGGAGAAGCTTCTCTATCTATTCTCTATGTGCCAGTGTGTGAGTGACAAGCTTGCAAACTTCCCCTGAACAGTGTGGATGGGTATATTCCTACAGAGGAGCATAGCCAGTGATGTTAGAGCAGCTCAACAGACTGCAGTCTCAACCTTTTAATGCGAGTGTAGCTTCCCCTGTTCATAATGTAGAAGGTAATACTGTATCAAATATTTAAACAGAGCTGCTATATAAATGTTATGGTATATTATAGTCATGCTTCATATCTTAAAAAAATCACATATTTTTTCTTTTTTTGCTCCTTTTGGGTGAGTGCAGAGGGTTAATTGAGTTTTTATCCTCACTTGTGCATCTCTATTACAGATAAATACTTGCAGAGATAGAGCTCTCTCTTGGATATGGCAGATTGATAGGAAACCAGTTGAGGAAGCAACAGGTGACACCACAGAGAATAGGGAGGAAGATGAGCAGATGATGAAAGAGAAGGTGAGAAGGGTGACAGGGAGAAGCGGAGGTGCTTGTAGTAGAAAGATGAGAGTTCATTATTCAGACCAGTTAAAGAAATGAAAAAAATAAATAAAAGTCTTGTAATGATTAACGAGCTCTGCTACAGAAAAACCTTACCAGCAAACCATGAGACAGAAAGACAACACCCTTACAGGCGATAATCATCTCCATGGCCACAAGCTAGGGGGCGCCAGAGTGCCAAACTTGACGCAGATCTATCTTTAAATCACTCATTTATACAAACTGTACTGCAACATCTTCCTATTATTATTATTATTATTATAATCTTTTGTTTATAACCATTTCCCAGAACAAGAACAGTTCTGTAATCTTGGACGTCAAGTACATCTTTTGCTATAAATAAACGACACGTTGACGCCTTGCACAGAAAGCCTACATTCACTCTAATTAAACCAACAAAACAAAAAACGGGCATATTGCTGAATCTAATTATCTTCTGACGAGGATTCTTCTCCGCTTCTAATAATTACAACAAAACAAATCATTAAACTGACAAAAAAAATAAGTAAAATCTGTATACGGCCTATGATACGGTATATTCCTCTTATTTACGATCTTGTTAATATTCTGGTGACGGCTTTGAATTCAATGGGCACGTTCTCTTTATAGCGGATTAAATGAAAGCAATGTCACTGACTGAGCCAGATAGGTTTATGCTGTCTGATATCATTTTAATGGTTTGTTTTTTTAAGGCCGACGGGTTTTTAAGTCTGGCTGAACTACAAAACAGTAAGGTGAACACTGAAGAATGTCTATATCCTAACGGTGGTCTTGGGGCCAGGCGCCAACAAAGACCTAAATCTACTATATAGTATTACGCATAGTGGACAGATCGAGCTAAAACGCCAATGTCAATATTAGCATCTTACCGACTGGTGCCTTGTCCACCAGGACATATCAGAAATCCAGTATTGAGCAGTGTTAACTCCTAGAATTTAATGGCGACCAGGATATACACAGAACCTTTGCCCCAGTTTAAGTTCATGTGTAGTGGGGGGGTTACAGGACAGTTTGGTAAATTCCTGTCTTCCAGCTATAAAACAGCCTGAGACACTGTAGGCCAACTTGCAGTACTGGCTGACATTAACACTTAAAAACATTCACATTGAGTAATGTAGAATGCATGTAACTTACTCTATTAGTATAATAGGCAGTGGGGCTTAAGGTCCATTATAATCGGACCTCATGGGCGGCAATACTGCCACTCCAGAAATCCCAACCTTGTTAACTAACCCGATCTCTCACAGCCCAGAGTGTGGTTTTTATGGGTCCCTCCCCATAGAAGCACAAGATGTGCGCAGGAAAGCCTAAGACTGGTTTTCATTATACCAGGACCCCATGCTAGCAGTCCCCCTCTTACCGTGGAAACCAGCCCAGGCTGTCTATTGTTGGGGCATGTTCAGAACTTAGGAAGGGGGTACGTTTTCCATTTGAAAAGTGTATATTTTTATTATATAGAGCATCAGTGGTCTGAGTGGAGGTAACTGTCAATCACTTGCAGTTCTCCAATCTTTAGCTGCCTGTGGTTTTTCCGAGAGTGACAGTTACCTGTGCTGCCAATTCGTTAATATAAGCTGGGAATATAGTAATTTGACTTGCAACACAGTACGCACAAGCTGAGTACTTATTGATCTGACCTGCATAGTACGATTCTATTGAGGTGCCATCTGGTGGCAGGGAAATGTATTCGATCCGATGAGATTTCTTAAAGCTGTGGCACAAGAAGGATTAATAAATCAACCGGTGGTAGAAGAGAACGTGGCTCTTGCCACATCTGTATCGCTCTCTCCGGGCTGCATGCTGTACAGTAATCATGGGCAACATGTCGCTCACCAGCCTCTAACTGGCAGGGCATGCTGTGACTTACAGTTCTCCCTCAGCTGAAAAGCCATAGAAGACTTACTTTTGCAGTACATTATCCCCTGTTTATAATGAAGGCATGCTGGGCCTTGTAGTTCCAGAACACCTGTAAAGCTACAGGCTGCCTCCCCCTGCTGTACATGGCAAAACATTTATAAGGATCGGAAAGCAGGTACTTAGATTGTGCAGCCTATTGGGACGTTAGCAGAGGCAGCCAATCTGTCTGTGTCAATGTTAACTTAAGGTTACTGTGGAAAGGAAAATAAAAAATAATCAGTGTCGAGGAAGAGACAGCACAGGGCAATTTCTTACCTGAGCAAACTTGTGGATCTGTTCTACCACAGCTGCAAACAGAGCGTTGACACTGTCATCGATGAGCGTCTGCATGTAATGCACGGCTTCTTCGTCAGACAGATCCAATCTAAACTTATCCTGCACCTGGAGGAGGTAGAGAGCGTGAATACAACGTGACACATGAAACAATACTAAACATCAACACCTTGTGTGCTTAGTTTTCAAGAAAAAAAACACTTTATACAATGTTGCCACATATTTTAAGCTGGAAATGTTCTGTAACATGTACATTTATGAAGCTCATTAAAATAAAAATAAAATTTAGAATCTGGCTGTTTACAAAAACAATTCTCTAGTTGTTTTAGTTAACCTCTCATTGAAGCGTTAGAAACGTTACTGTTTTGTGACTCCCTCCTCAGTGGGGGTCACTGGTTCTCAATGAGCGGATAGACTGCGTTATTAGGAATTTTGCTTCAGCAAATAAAACGGCTGCCTCCAGGGTTGTGGCGAATGTGAAGTCACTAATTTGAGTGGGTAGCAAAACAAATGGAGTTGATATAAAAACAATGCCAAATTTTCTTGATGCAAAAGTGTAAGTTGTTGGTAGTTACATTGTTAGTCGCTTAATAATGCTTACAAATTAAATATTTGCCATTTAAAGCGCACATAGCTCACTGTCCCAGAAAGTCCGGGAGTCTCCAGAGTTTCAGGTAGTTTCCCGGATGAGCAGGCCTCCCACACGGATCCCACCCATTTTAAAAGTTGGGGCTTACAAATGATGGAGATGGCCCCAGGCTTATTCGCCCACTGGTATCGTCCACCTCCCGCACTCCGGTTGACATACCCCTGGGTTTCCAGTTGAGTACCAAATGCCGGGCCAACTTACAACCCTCCAGCCAGCTTCTGTTATGTACCGATTAATGCTTTGTGACTAGGTATGTCTGCACTGTTACGTCTGCGCACCCCCCCCCCACTTCCCCCAGAAGACTTTTTAATAAAAATTATTGATGTTAAAAAAAAGAGTTTGGACTTGAATATACAATCAGGCATTGCACACTAGGGGGCGGAGTTGTGATGATGCACACTAGGGGGTGGAGCAGAGATGATGCACACGCCCCCTCCCACACTTGTCACCTACAAGGTAAAATGCAGAAAAGTTATCTGTTCAACTTTACCGCTTACCAGTTTATAACGCCACTAATTCCGCAGCGCTGTACAGAGAACTCACTCACATTAGTCCCTGCCCCATTGGAGCTTACAGTCTAAATTCCCTAACATACACAGACACACACACAGACAGACTAGGGTCAATTTGTTAGCAGCCAATTAACCTACTAGTATGTTTTTGAAGTGTGTGAGGAAAACCAGAGCACCCAGAGGAAACCCACGCAAACACGGGGACAACTCCACACAGATAAGGCCATGGTCAAGAATCGAACTCAAAACCCCAGTGCTAGGCTACCTTATTACCTGTGCATAATGTTAGTGTTATAGACTAAAGTACGTACAATAAAATATTTACATGAAGACAACAACCTGCAGCTAGAGTAATTACTAAGATGAAATATCTCTGCATGCGACACGCACATACAAGGCCATTACATGACCAATGTGCACGGAAACAGCAAAGAAAAATGATTCTGCTAATTAACAGAGAATTGTTGTTCAGAAAACCTATTACTGTTCCACTACCCCAATTAGGGGAGACACAGAGAAGAGTTTGTCTTCTCTATGCCGACAGTCTGTAGATTAAGGCTCCCTCTGACCTCAGGGAACTTTGTATGAATGGGAAGAATGTGAGTAAGAAAAGAAAAATAAAATCAATGTTATTAATATGATTCAACTTATTCCTATCCCTTATTAACAGTTTCTCCTCTTGAAGGTTATCTCCAGGGCAGAGATGTGTAATACCTAGATGGAGGCTGTCCTAACACAGTAACACAATGTAGGAGACAATGCACCAACCACTACTGTCAGCGAGAAACACAGATTCAATGATAGGCAAATACAAAATGCTAGAAATATATATATATATATATATATATATATATATATATATATATATATATATATATATATATATATTAAAAAGACTATTTTGCACATCCCACTACCAGCCTATGGACTTTTGTATCACAGCTTTCAAATCTGTAGATGCTTTCTAAGACACTAGGGGCTAGATTTACTAAGCTGCAGGTTTGAAAAAGTGGGGATGTTGCCTATAGCAACCAATCAGATTCTAGCTGTCATTTTGTAGAAGGTACTAAATAAATGACAGCTAGAATCTGATTGAAAAAGTGAGGATGTTGCCTATAGTAACCAAACATGCAGCTTAATAAATCTAGCCCCATGTCTTTATTAGAGCATACTCTGCTCACAGCTATACTACCACCACTGGTACACCCTCACACCTACCCTACTTCTATCTATACCGATTACACTGGTACATCCTCACACCTACCCTACTTCTACCTATACCACTCACACTGGTACACCCTCACACCTACCCTACTTCTACCTATACTACTCACACTGGTACACCCTCACACCTACCCTACTTCTACCTATACCACTCGCACTGGTACACCCTCACACCTACCCTACTTCTACCTATACCACTCACACTGGTACACCCTCAAACCTACCCTACTTCTACCTATACCACTCGCACTGGTACACCCTCACACCTACCCTACTTCTACCTATACCACTCGCACTGGTACACCCTCACACCTACCCTACTTCTACCTATACCACTCACACTGGTACACCCTCACACCTACCCTACTTCTACCTATACCACTCGCACTGGTACACCCTCACACCTACCCTACTTCTACCTATACCACACACACTGGTACACCCTCACACCTACCCTACTTCTACCTATACCTATACCACACACACTGGTACACCCTCACACCTACCCTACTTCTATCTATACCGATTACACTGGTACACCCTCACACCTACCCTACTTCTACCTATACCACTCACACTGGTACACCCTCACACCCACCCTACTTCTACCTATACCACTCACACTGGTACACCCTCACACCTACCCTACTTCTACCTATACCACTCGCACTGGTACACCCTTACATCTACCCTATTTCTACCTATACTACTCACACTGGTACACCCTCATACCTACTCTACTCCCACCTATACTACACCCTCATACCAACCCTGCTCCCACCTATATTACTCACACTGGTACACCCACACACCTACCCTACTCCCACCGGTACACCCTCACACCTAGCCTACTTCTACCTATACCACTCGCACTGGTACACCCTCACAGCTATACTACTCACACTAGTACAATCTCACAGCTATACTCCCCCCACTGGTACACACTCACAACTACCCTAATCCTGCCACCAGTACTCATACTGGTACATCCTCACTACTGTCCCAAACTCCACTCTGACCCACACTTGCTCCTCTAGTTCTGCCCTTCACCCACTATATTGTAAGCACCGTGATTAGCTTATTGCTCCCAAATCCCTTTTTTTCACATCTGCACTACATTTGCCTACCTATGTCTCTGTTTTGTATATGCCATGTAGTCCTCCTTCTCCCTCTCCGCAGAGCACTGCCGTGCCTTCCGACAGTTAACCATTTTGGATAGATACAAATAAGATAAAATAGATTGATATGCTGGATCAACAAGAAGTGTAGAAGAATATGGTAGACATCACTCGAAACAAACAAATACAAGGAATAAAAAAAAAAAAACATCCAAGAATCAGTAGCCGACGTAGTCCGATACAAGAAAACGAGGAGGAACTATTGATCTGGTGGGATGTTGATAATCTGCTTACGTTGAGCACCACTATTATATGTGTAGGAATCACAATTACACATCTGCAGCTTGAGATGTGTTTTCCTGCAGCCGCAGCTGTGCTTCTGGAATGGAGAGACCAATATATAAAACATTGTGCAGTGTCTCAGATATATGTAAGTGAAAGAACAAATTCTGCACTTCAGGATACTGACTCCTTCAGAAACCGATTTAGGTTTTCAAAACAGCTGTTAAGAAAGTACAAAAATAATAAAAACATGAACACAGAATCATTTTGGAAAAACAGGATTGTGGGGATCTATTTTTCAAACCTCTTATTCAAAAGGTAATTGTGCAAATTTGGGGGCACAAAAACATCACAAGCTCTTTTTTCAGAACTCGCTTTGATTTGTTTCGGATTAGAATCTTCTTTTTGTTTACTCAGAGTTTATGGAACACGTGCGTACTGTAAGATCTCACGCACCCGACGAGGGCTGATTAGTAAGTAGTCTCACGCTCCTTGCACATTTGACTTGAACACTTCAAAATCTTTAACACCAAAAGAAACTGCTAATTTAATCAGACCTAGCTCACCATTTCACAGCTCACCTGGCTTTCAGAATGTAAATTTGTGCCAATATCTTCAAAGGCGATATATCTGAACCGAGCAGGAGAGGAAAGGAGAAGTGACAAGGTGATTTGCTAGAGGGATAGGTTTTCCAAACACACTGCTAAGCATGAATTATTGACAGTCTCGCATCATTTTGAATTAAAACAGCATAGTAAAAAGATAGCTAAAGCTGGTGTAAACATTTGTTAAACTACCTGGGATTAGCTGTACCTGGAAATATAGCCCTGATTTAAAGAGCTCCGGCCAAAACTACAAATATAGTTTTGAGTGAAGTTAAGCAGTTACTACAAAAAACCCTTGTTTGTCAGACCAGCCGGAGTGAATCCCCGTTGGCGCTAATGGTCCCACCGACACTACTTTCTAAGCTTACCACGTCTTGTTTGATGACGCTCACCAGTGTCCTTTCCATTCATGCAAAGTGGAAGTTCATGGGTGAGGAGCATCAAGCTGCTCCGATTGCTTGGAACAGGCTGATCGGTAAGAGGAGAGAGGAGGGTGGCGCAAGGTTATTAAAATCACAGAGGAACAGGTGGTGATGCCCATAGCAACCAATCACCCTCTGTGTCATTTTTATAGTATGGTTTAAAACATGAGTGCAAACGTCTGATGGGTGAAGCCACCTCTTCATACAGTACATGGATGGATGTTCTTCGTTCGCTAAACATGCATAACGCCAAGCTCTTCAACAGAGAAATCTTCTGGCATATCTATTAAAGACCTCTACTGGAGGCTGCTACCACCATAGACTTCAATGGCATAGAGGAGAGATTCTATAAATTGCTAGAATGCATTTTGTTTAAGGCCCAGCGATTAAATGACTGTTTCACTTCCCCAGTTAGTGCTTTCTGCCCAATGGAGGAGGAAGAAGGGGTGACAACAACATTTAAACATCTCTCTGTATTGGACATATGGTAATCCAAAGTGTAAATGCATAAGTGTAACGTAACCCACAACAACCGCTTCATTTCAGTCATATTGCCTGTGCAGGATAAACAATTGAAACACATGAACTAATTGGTTGCTATTCTCAGATCATTTATACCCAATATGGTAAATATATAAAGAAGTTTAACAAGCATAGAGTGCGGTCTCAGAGTACGGCTCACCTTGGTGATCACATTAGTTCAATGATGGCCAACAGGCGACTCCCCGAGCCTTTACCTGTACCCCCATCTCCTTCGTCATGTTTCTTCGTTATAGCTTGCAACACTTGTCTAGCATTCCTGCTGATATATTATCCAGATAGATGTCTCTGATTAAATGTATTTATTACTGAGATTAGGGCAGCACGGTGGCTTAATGGTTAGCACTTCTGCCTCACAGCACTGGGGTCATGAGTTCAATTCCCGACCATGGCCTTATCTGTGTGGAGTTTGTATGTTCTCCCTGTGTTTGCGTGGGTTTCCGCCGGGTGCTCCGGTTTCCTCCCACACTCCAAAAACATACTGGCAGGTTAATTAGCTGCTAACAAATTGACCCTAGTGTGTGTGTGTGTGTGTGTGTGTGTGTGTGTGTGTATGTGTATGTGTATGTGTATGTGTATGTGTATGTGTATGTGTGTTAGGGAATTTAGACTGTAAGCCCCAATGGGTCAGGGACTGATGTGAGCGAGTTCTCTGTACAGCGCTGCGGAATCAGTGGCGCTATATAAATAAATGGTAATGACGACTAAGGGTAACGTGCAGACCTTTTGAAGGTTAGAGCCCTGGAAGTGTATTGGGGTGCCCATCACTGCACTAGGTCACTGCTTACTCTTAAGGAAATTGGCTCAACCCACAAACTGGCTAAATCCCATAGATAGGGAGACCAGTACGTGCCCCACTGGCGATAATAAATCACTCATTGTGTAGATAGATGTATTTAGCTAGCTACGGACATAGGAATACTCACCCCAGAGTAACTGGAGGGGATAGGTACTGCGTGTTTTCTATTATTGAGCTGTACAAGTAATAACATCACTTAGCCGACCTTTCACTCTCTTGCTGTTTTTCTAAAAGCTGGTACAGAAGCTTATTTATGATTGTAAATGACAAGGGCACATTCAAATCTCCCATGCTCTGGAAAGGTTTCAAGTAATTGAAGAAGAAAGAAGGTTAAATGTCTTTGGATGACAATTAAAAAACATGCGTAGCAGAGAGAGACAGTAGAGATACTCTAATGCACTGTTAGTGAGCGAATTTCCAATAAAAGCACCAGGCAGAACGGAGTCATTGAGAACACTGTTAAATAATAAGTGAGGACACTGAAGAGCCATGCACGAAACAGTCAGATAATATACTGTTTTTGAAGGTCAATGAAACAAAAAATAAACTTAAATGTCTCTACAGAAGTAGAACACTTATATTTATGGTATAACTGAACATGGCTTATGTGCCAGTACACTCCAAACCTAATAAAATCATGCTAATTTACTAAATTAATAAGGACATATGTATGTTAATTACCCCATCTTTGCCATTTCCTAAAGATCCATTTCTGACTATGTAGTGACTTAACTACAGCAGAAATGCATATCAATTATTGAATATCTTCTCAAGCTGTGCATTCTGTCGGACTAGGACAGGTTTAAAGAATTCTACGAGACTTTAATTGGAGGTGGCAGCGTTCTATTAAAGTTTACTTGAAAGTAATTATTTCTAAACTCACTTTCTTATGGATAAGACCTCTGTACAGGGGGACTAGAATTTGCATCGTCACATTTTGGGTTCTCTATTACTAACTTGGTTGGGAAAGCTGCAGAATTGAAATTTAAGGCTTCTATCTATATTCAGAATGGTCAGCTTGTCTTGAGCCATTAAAGTAAGCAAACCTGTAATTAAATAAAATTTGATTTTTTTTTTTTTGCTTAAAATTATTGCGTGAAAGCCTCTAAGGAAAGAATCATAGAAAAGGATATTTTTAACATTTTCCGGTTTGTTTTTTGATATAATGGCCATTAATTAAAAAGATAATTTATACAAAATGCTACCAAAAGAAAACCATCTATCCCCCAAGAAAAACAATCCAAAATTTGCAATCAAAGTCTGGCTTAAAAAAAACAAAACAAAAAAAAAAAAAAAAAAAAATGTAATACGAGATTCGTCAAAGGGGTTAATAAAATCTTGCAACTACTGCTCTATATGTGTTTCAATTATATTTACTACTCTACTTCTTGGTATAATCTATTTATACGCTCTGGCGTGTGTTGGGCTGCTTGAATGATCTCCAGGCTGTACTAGTAGCAAGTTCTTACAGCCTGGATAGGTAAAAGCACAACTGAGGTGAGTGATCCAGACTCCAAAAAAGAGCTCAGAGATTTTCCTTGGATACACATGCTGGAAGTGTCAGCAGCCACTAATATCAGATGCTGTTTAAGCACAAAGACCCACCCCCTCTGCAGTTGCAATTATGGTCTTCTGGCTCTTCAATTGCACCAGGGTGAGAATGAGTGAACATGACCACTGCAGGCACATGTTGGGCACCAGAGGTGGCCAGAATTGCTGTGTGTTAGAGGCAGCCTGGATGGCTACTACTCCTCTGTGTAACAGGAACAAGCTGGGCATATTTTCATTGCACATTTTGGGAAATACTGATAAATTTTGAGCAGTGTTGGGTGAAATGTGTGGGAACAGACGATTCACCATGGAAAACCATATTGGGAGCTGCCGATACATGCTAGATAAATCAATATTTGTGCACAAGTTTTCGTACACTCACAAAATTTCCAACACGTTACTTTTAGAGAAATCTGTCAAGGATATCTATCTATCTATCTATCTTTCTCCTGTCAAGGGGTGGGATATATTAAGCAGCAAGCGATCAGTTTGCACACTTGAAGTTGATGTATTGGAAGCGGAAAAAATAGGTAAGAGTAAAGATCTGAGTGACTTTGACAAGGGCCATCAAATTGTGATTACTAGTAGACTGGGTCAGAGCATCTCCAAAACAATAGGTCCAGTGGGGTGTTCCCAGTATGTAGTGGTTAGTCCCTACCAAAAGTGGTCCAAGGAAGGACAACCATTGAACCAGCAATGGGGTCATGGGTGCCCAATGCTCATTGATGAGACTGGGGAGCAAAGGCTAACCCAACTTTGTCCGAACTGAAGAGCTACTGTAGCACAAATTGCTGAAAAATTGCATGTTGGCTATAACAGAAAGGTGTCAGAGCACACAGTGTATCGCAGCTCGCTGCGCAGTCGCGACCGGTCACGAGTGCCCATACCGAATCAGGTCTACCACCAAAACTGCCTACAATAGGGCTGTGAGCGCCAGAACCGGACCATGGAGCGATGGAAGAAGATGGCCTGGTCTGATGAATCATGTGTGCGTCATTTACGTGGAGAAGAGATGGCACCAGGTTGCATTATTGGAAGAAGGCAAGCTGGCGGAGGCAGTGTGATGTTCTGGGAAATGTTCTGCTGGGAAACCTTGGGTCCTGGCATTCACATGAATGCTACTTTGACACATACCACCTACCTAAACATTGCTGCAGACCAGGTACACCCCTTCGTGGCAACAGTATTCCCTGATGGCAGTGACCTCTTTCAGCAGAATAATGTGCCCTGCCACACTGCAAAAATTGTTCAGGAATGGTTTGAGGAACACGACAAAGAGTCAAAAGGTGACTTGACCTACAAATTCCCCAGATCTCAATCCGATTGAGCATCTGTGGCACTTGCTGGAAAAACAAGTCTGAGCCATGGAGGCCCCACCTCACTACTTACAGGACTTAAAGGATCTGCTAACACCTTGGTGCCGGATACCACAGGACAACTTCAGAGGTCTTGTGGAGTCCATGCCTCGACCGGTCAGAGCTGTTTTGGGGGCACGAAGGGGACTTACACAATATAAGCCAGGTGGTTTTAATGTTGTGACTGATCAGCATATATAAAATCTATATTTTGAGTATGACGAATAACCGACATTAAAACTATAATGTGATAAACAGCATAAAAGAAGAGGTAATTATTGCTGTATTCTAAGCTGCTTGCAGGGCTCACTGACACGGATTCCATGTCTATATTTACAATTTAGTTCATGCATAAACCATCTGGAGCCGTTATAAAACTGTAAACCTTTGTTTTTCATACACAGAAAAATATTATGCTTGCAAATAAAATGTGCTTAAAATGTACTGAGCATTGCACAATGGAAGAGAGGAAAATAAAGTTATATAGATTACTAGACAAATTTAACAATACATATCGCTTTTTCTTTCTAGATTTTTTCTGTGATTTTGCGACAAATATTTATTTGTCCCTCGGGATAGCACACAATATGTTGTGCTGTCCGTTTTGGATACAGCTGTATTGCACGACAGCTCTGCCTGATGATACGAATAAATGGATAAACAGCACGTCAGGAAGAAATAAAAATCAATACAGTAAGCAGAAGAAGTTCTAGGAAAAAGTGAAGATATCAAACGGTGGAAACCCCATTTTAGATAACTTACACTGTGGTGTTTTCAATGCTTTTTTTTTTTTTATAGAATGTTAAAACCCCAGAAAAGAAAGTATATAAACAGCATTACGTTTATGCGTTTACAGATGTGCACAACCAGCGCAAATGGAAACGCTGATGTAAATAGTTTGTAACCGCATCTAATGGCATTTACAATGATCTCCTATTGAAATCTTCATCTGATGCAGGTCACATACCTTTGTAATGGAACAAGAAGTGTTCAGAATATGCACTCCAACACAAGGCAAGATGAGCACAAACATAAATCTGTACGGCCTCATTTAGTGTAAAGATTTTATACTCGCACCATATGCTGTAGAAAGACAGAACTTCGATGCTTTAATTATGGGATAAATCAATAAAAATCAGGCATTTCACAGTCAGAGTCCTATATGCGTAGACTGGTTGAGTACTAAACAACAGTACTTAACACGACTTGAGGATCCCAAAACTGATGCCAGACATCCCAACATTGACGACCGATCGAAAAACTGAAGTGCAACCATTTTGACGCATAAAGATCCCGGCTCCCAGAATGCCGTCAGTTTCCACAGCGACAGTGTGATCGCGGCTGTTAAAGGGGCGATGCAAGGACACACGTGCAGCACAATCACTGTCGCCGTGGAAACTGCCGTCATTCTGGGAGCCGGGATCTTCATGCGTCGAAATGATTGCACTTCAGTTTTTCGAACGGTCGTCAACAGTTTTCGGTATCCTCGAGTCGTGTTAAGTACTGTCATTTTTTAAGTAAGCCGTGAGTATGACTACCACCGGCGTAGACATAGTGGAAGCAGCTATTATGGTGGCTGAACTAACATTAAAGGACCACTCAGCCTAAACAACAAGTTCCCTAAAATTAAAGAGATACGAATATCATTCACAAATATATAGTTAAATGGCCTTGTACCCTGACAGGTCTGTAGATATTTTATTCTGCATGTACATTTGCTCTGTGGCAAAGTGCAGCTTCTGTGTTATCAGGCATTTTTTGGTTGAGAGGCTGCCAGCAATGTCATCCAATAGGATTGCTGACTGGAAATCTGTACGTGTAGGAAATCGCCCCCGATACCTTTACACATATACTTGACATTTGATTAGTAGCTGACTTGTATTTGGCTGCATTTTCATTAAAAGTCCACTAGTCAGTTTACTATGTCTACTAACTGGTGATATCACTCATTGAGTAGACAAGCTTCCTCAAAACTCACCTCTCTGCGCTTTGCTACCCTGCCCCATCCTAAGACAACTTCCTCCGCACACTCTACCTGCCCATTCCACTTGAGTTCCACATCCCCTGTTGTCTCCTTTGTGTTTCCTTGTCCCTTCTAGAGTGCTAGCTCTCACAACCAGGGCCCTCTCTACCTCCCATCTCCTGTCCTCATCTCCTTGTCCCCTTGTGAAGGATTCTTTATGTTCTAAGTTGTGTCTCCTCCTATTGTTTGTTCCCTTGCTTCAATATTTATCTGTATTACCTGCTTGTGTACTGACTGTATGGTGCATCAGAAATAAATGGTGACTATTTACTTAACCCACAAAACAACTGCTTCCAACTTTTGTCCGTGGCAGGTCCACTTTAACCTTAAAATTCCTTGGGATCGTTTTTAAAACGTCAGTGTGACCCTTACATCTGAGATTACCGACTAATAGGTAGTAAAAAAAAAAACAAACAAAAATTATATCAGTGTTCGGAATACCCTTATGGAGGAAAGTTTCTACAAAATTACAAACTCTCCCCCACCCTCCACCCTCCAGATAGACTCCCATCTTTTGTGGAACCCACTTCCAAACAAGAAGAATGCCTTCTCCTAGTGGTAGGGGGATCATTTATTTGCTACAGTAAATTTTAAATGCAGCTTTGCAAAGCCCCCCTCCCCCCTCTGAAAAAGGAAGCAGGCTATGGTTTATTTACTCAAACTTGTAACAAAATATTTCAGACCATTTAAAGGGTATCCACTTGCATTAATAAAAAAAATAAAAAATAAATAAATAAAAAGAAATAAAGAAAAGATTGTTGGTAGGACAGGCATCCTGGAAGGAGGTTGCGTTTACCAATGGGGAACTAAAATCCCATTGAATAGAAATGCGACACCTGAAGTGTCATTTGCTTAAGACGTAAACAAACAGTAGTTTTGGGTAAAAAAAAAATAAAAAAATGAAAGGTCCTAATTAAGGGGTAGCTGGCAAGCAGGGTTGTGAAGTATTAATTTTACCATCTAGGCTGTAATCTTCTAAATAGTCTCGTAAAGAGCTTCCAGAGATGCACT
Organism: Mixophyes fleayi; assembly: GCF_038048845.1. Classification (NCBI taxonomy): domain Eukaryota; kingdom Metazoa; phylum Chordata; class Amphibia; order Anura; family Limnodynastidae; genus Mixophyes; species Mixophyes fleayi. The sequence goes on from NC_134402.1 coordinate 449,468,758, forward strand.
TTCAGAAAAGATGTATTTGATTCATCTTCAAATACAATGTGAGCACAACTTGGGTACAAAAAGAAGCGCACATAAACTTGTACTCCCGTATTCAAATACAAGGAGATCTCAAGATGCGTTTCCATTTGAATTTGGGTATAAATAGGCTCTGGATATATTACCTGCCGTATGTAGAGACAGAACAAACTGCAGTGTACGCACAGTGCAACATCAAGTCTCATTAGAATGCATGCAAAAAAAAAATATATATATATATATATATTTTATAAAATAGTTTACAACTCTTAATACTATAATCATTAATAAAAATAAATCTATTTTTTTTAAATATTAAATACATAAATCAGGATGTTCTTAATGTGTACTGTACAAAAAATGCATTTTTATAGTTTCTCTTCCTTGCATACACAGGCTCTGTCATGCATACTGGTCGTCATTACTTCCAGTCGACATTTACACCTGCCCTGTAGCTGGTGCAAACGATATGGCTAAAAACACGGACCCAAGAGACACCCAGAGCTTGCACTGGCCGAATATGCGTTAGCACGCCCATAATGTAAATTGCCTACGCCAGTGCACCTCTACCCGTCTCCGTTCAAGTCGTAGGCAGGCGTGCCAGTTGCTTTCAGACATGAATTGCACGCAATTGCGTTCACTGGTGCTTTCCATCACCACCATTTATTTATATAGCGCCACTAATTCTGCAGCGCTGCACAGAGAACTCACTCACATCAGTCCCTGCCCCATTGGGGTTTACAGTCTAAATTCCCTAACATACACACAGCCTGACATACAGACACAGACTAGGGTCAATTTGTTAGCAGCCAATTAACCTACCAGTATGTTATTGGAGTGTGGGAGGAAACCCACGCAAACACCGGTTGAACATACAAACTCCACACAGATAAGGCCATGGTCGGGAATTGAACGCATGACCCCAGTGCTGTGAGGCAGAAGTGCTAACCCATGCAAATGGACTTATGTTCAAAGATGAATCAGGCCCTTAATGACCTTTTATGACCAATATAGAATATTAAAAACGTATTTAACACAATGAAATATATATCTGATGAGTATAGCAGAGACTGAGCAGTAGATGGGCTTTGTCTATGTAAATCAGAGAATAAAATGATCAGGTTGCTTCTGATGCTGATACAATAATCTCAGAAGATATCACAGGGATTTTAAGAGGGATTTGAAATTTTTCCCATCACATTCGGAAAAAAAATAAAGTTCACATTAACAAGAGAAGAATCTAGTTAAGTGAGCAGGTTTAACACTTCCTCATCTTCTGTTGATATGTCCTGTACAGGCTGTAATTATTTTATATATGCATATATTGTTTGCAAATTTACAATTAAAAAATAAAATTTGTTATTTCTTTATTGATTCGTCATTGTCCAAATAGGAACACAAAGACCTGTCCAATAGAGATGACCCACCTGTTATAATCAATAGACGCTAAATGATCATGTATCCTAGACTCCCAACCAATCACAAGTAGCCATTGTGAGAAACCACCTGTGATTGGCTCTCAGTGGAGGGGTGTCTTGAGAAATTTTATGGGGATTTTCCTCAGGATCCCCAATCCCCCTGATTTGGACTACAACAGAACAAGAAAGAAGAAGAAGAAAAGAAGATTGGCTATGTCTTTTGGACTATGATGGGCCAAAGAAGATTTTATTTATTTTTTAATAAAGTGGTGAGCAGGGTTTTGGGAGGCTTTTTATTCAATTAACGTGTATTTTAAAATTGTGTGTATGGCATACTTGCCAACTCTCGGAAACAAGTTTCCGGGAGAGGGGGCGTGACTGGAGGACGGGAGGGGGCGGGACGAGGCCAAACGTGTCATTTTGGTCCCGCCCCCCACAAACTGTAATTTAAGTTGCGGGGGGCGGGGCCAAAATGACGTGATTGGCCTCGTCCCGCCCTCCAAAATGGCGTCAATCACCGAGAAGCGTGTCATTTGACGTGATTCTCGGTGAAATCCAGGATGCGGGAGAAATGCCAACGAGCCCGGGAGACTGAACCGAATTTCGGGAGTCTCCCGGGAGAGTTGGCAAGTATGGTGTATGGGCCATTTATTTTTACTTGTTTGATAACCATCACACGTGACACTCCAGGGTCTCAATCTTGTTAAACATCTTGGCCCTCACAGACCAGGGACCCCAGGAAAAGTCAGATTTTCAGCACCTGTTCCACTTGGTATAGTAGTAAAAAATACAAAAAAAAAACCAAAAACAAACAAATGGTAATATAGAAACAAAAAACAAACCAAGGAAAGGGCTTAGGCAGAATGAGGGTTAAACACGCCCTCACCCCAAAAAAACTCCACTAGTAATTTCCTTTCCATTCTTCTCCCAAACATACAGAGACGAGGAATAATTTAATAGTGTTAGGAGACCTTTGGAACAAGTACCCTCTGTCTTCTTTTCATATCATGCCATTAGCATTAAGGAACTGCAATACAAGTAGGTGGGAAAGGCCAATAAAGTAAATAGCAGATATAAGCATTCCTGGAACAATTTAGTGTGATAAATAGGTAGTTTAATGCATTAATGAACCACAACATGTTAATGCAGAGTCACCAGTTCACTTTACAGTAACACACAGAAAATGTCTACTTTGTAATGCACATTATAATTCCCTTCTAATTGGATTCAGCCGCCCATAACAGACATCATGTATGGAAATCACTGTACTCCGGTGTCTGGGGAAACAAAGAGAAATCCATGGATGTCCTCCGACTCCCATTTGTCACTAGACCAAGCTTTCCTGGTTGCTGACATCTCTATTAAGAACATCTGTTATTAATAGATAAGACTGATTGGGGGAAGACGGGCTGCATGTGCTGGAGGATACTAGATATTAAATATTCATAACCACTCAGTTACACATCAACATGATGGCGTAGAATGATGATTGGTTTCTAATAGCGGAGAGCTCCCGCTTACCTTTACAAATCCGGAAAAAAAAGAAATCTACAATCCAGAACGCGTGGGGATTTTAAGATGAGGAGTTTTCTAGCATTTGGACCACCATGCCTAAAATTACATTTTTAAAGTGACCCACAATGCCCCTGGGTTTCCCTTTCTATTTAAATTGTTTAATGGAGCTCTTCAAATTTATTAAAAGTACTAAATATTGCAGCAATTTAACATGTTATCCCCACTACTCAGCAGCCACTGGGAGAGCTATAATCATACTCATCAACTTTTGTATTCTCAAACAACAGGAAGGGGGTTGTTATGCACCAAACTGCATCATTTTGGCCCTGCCCCCACAGAGCAATGACATCAAAGTATCACTGAGGCCCACCTTCACTAGGGAGTGAGTGGGATTCGGGAGAGACTCCCAGGGCTCCAGAAGAACTACCCGAAATTCGGGAGTTTCCCGGAATGTCCGGGGGGGTAGGCAAGTATGAACTATCTAGAGCAATAAAATTTGCTTATCTACTGAGCATGAGCTGGGGTCTACGCATGTGTGAAAGTGGCAAATCTTACAGATTAGGTCTGCCATATCATTTTAATAAGAAAATGTTTACTTTTTTGGGGCCAGGACAACAGTCCCATTCACTTTAAAAAGATCGACACTGAAAAATAAAAATCCTCAATAATTTTAAGTTTATAAATAGTTGTCTACATGTGGAAGCCTTTGCGAACCCCAACTGTACTGATTATGCCGAGACAGTACCGATTACTAGTGCTGGCACTTTATCCAAACTCGCAAAAGGTATGGTAGGTGCCTTTGATGCATGGGGCAATTCAAGGGTGTTTTGCTGGGCTGTTGGGGTGGCCTAGCACTTCAGAAGCGTTAGACGTACCTGTTATGACGTAGCCACACCCCTCCCGTGACCCTGTTTAGACAAGGCGTGGCACTGAAATGTTATAAAGGGACAAAATGTCATAGTAGACTAACTGAGTGTGTAACCTTGTGGCACACTCACAAAAAATAAACTTCAGATTACACTCTACATAAAAGCAGTATCATCATACCTTAAAGGACTTTACTCAAACAAACAGCATAAATTCATTACACTGGTCAACCCAAATAGATCTTTAGCTAATTTGAGTTTCATGAAATATATATAGATTTTTTGCTTAAAGCTTTGGCCAAAAAAAAAATAATCTATACAGAAGCTGAAACCAGCCATCTAATGCCCCAAGAAGGTATAGTATTATCTTGTTAAATGACTCTGAACACATTCATCACTCAATTTGCGAGGGGGAGGGGGCTTGTTGTCTTTTTATCATTCCTGTAAAGCAATTTCAGTAACATGGAAATAACATTACACACATGAAAAATTAGATATTGTTTAAATGAATACCACAACGATGCTACTGAGGAATGTTTCAACCAGCCAAAGTCACAATTCTCAATGTCCTATTTCATAAAAAAAAAAAAAAAAAAAAAAAAAGAACTGAGCGGGTTTAATGTGTCAGAATACTCAGTCAAGAGATTGGTATTGATCTATTTGGGTCATTAGGTAATTCTAAAAACAACACAAAAGGTTAAAGGTTCACATTGGGAATAAAAAAAATAAAATCACCCACTTCTGTATTGCATTGCGCATGCAACATTAACATTAAATCTTTACAATTTGTAATCTATTTGTTTTATATCCTTTAATTTATACAGACCCATTCTAATGATACAAACAAGTAGCTATCATCATATTAAATAAATATTGGTTTTACTAATTATGTTTGTTAGGTATGAGGCCTGATTACTACCAGTCAAATATGGGCCTTTTGCATTGCAGCTTTGCTTTGTTAGGTCATTGTTTATTACTGCAACCTCTGAGCCCTGCTGCTGCAGCCTGACATTTCAGATACCTGAACATTAACAAAACCCTGATGCTTTGGTCTTCCACTGTGCCCAACCTTGGCTTGTTATTTGGCCTATGCTTGTGTGTGCAAGCCAACTACTCCAGCTTTGTTTCCACTCTGCATTTTTTCAGTGTGTTCCTGTATTTAATTAATAAGGTCCTCCAATACAGTGTGTCTTCAGTCCTGCTATTGCTAAGCCTGGCCTTGTTGTCTGCTCAGTGTATTACTGTTACTGAAGGCAACTATCAATCAGAATTGGCGCAGCCTTCCTGAGGCACGGAGCGTAATGGACCACCTGGTCTTCACCAAGAACCACCTCAAGACAGGATGGATTTTGCTGCCGGAGTCCGCGGCCCTCAGGGTAGCCCCCTGATGGCACCAAGCAGGAAGTAAACAAGAGTGCTGTGACCAGGTGCAGGTAAGTTCCTCACAGTATCCTCTCCTCCTAGGGGTGAACTCTGGACACCATAAATGGTTTGTTAGGAAATCTATTCTGAAAACACTTCAGAAGCGTGAGAGTCTCTGGAAGGAGTATGATACAGAACGACGCTTTTGGATTCCTGCTAGTCAAACAAGAATTGGAGAGAACCTCTCGACATACGGGAGATAAGAATCTCGTTGATCGTGTACAGAGACAGCCGAAGGAGGCCTCCTAGTGGAGGAAAATTTATTAATGACCAACGGTTTCAAATAAGAAACATGAAATACATTAGGAATTCTTAAGTTAGGGGGTAGTTGTATTAGACTATCAGATCGGATTACGACAGTATCAGAATGGAGTGATAGACAACAATATATTGACGAATTGATTACAAAACTTTATTATCAAAGTAGCGAGGCATAGCAAATTATTTTGCTATTTTAATTCACTTTAGGATCACTTTATTGGTTTTATATTTCACTATTACAATTGGAGGGATCTATTTTCAATTTTAAGTATAACTAATAAAGATTCAGATATTTTACTTATTAGAAGATCGCCGAGTGCCTCAAACAAGCACATTTCTCTTTTCTCTTCTTCTTAGACATTAGAACATTCTGTGTATGAGTGTACCATCCAGAAACAACATTAAATATAATATAATATAAGTTAATTATCTGGATACAAAATAGCGATTACCTGGTGCAGTGGTACCCCTTTTTGTCAAAGGTGATTGGAACCTAAATGCCACAGGATTGACAACTTCCAAGAGTTTGAAGGGTCCAATAAAATGTGGAGAAAATGTTCTGGAAAGTACTTAAACTATGGATGTCCACTTGGAACCTTCGTCTTTTGTCTCCAAGAGCAAGGGGTAGGACGTCACTTGTCAAAAACTTTCTTGCCAGAATTGGAAGCAAAGATTAAATTTGGTTTAACTTGCGACCAACGAGAGAAGTCTTGGAGAAGGAGGTCGGCGGCAGGGACCCATGAAGCTGGAAGATCCGAAAATGGAAGAAGTTTCGGATGAAAGCCTTGCAGAGCAAAGGAAGGAGAAACTGAAGTGTACTCATAATGCAGGTCATTATGAGTAAACTCTGCCCAAAGCAATAAGCTGACCCAGTTGTCCTGTTTAGCAGAGATATAACATCTGAGGAACTTCTCCAATTCTTGTTTAGGCCTCTCAGTGAGGGCATTGGTTTGTGGATGATAGGCTTCCCAGAAAATTAGCTTGATCCCACAAGTGCAACAGAAAGATTTCCAAAATCTGGCCACAAACTGGGTCCCACAGTCAGAAATAATATCAGGACATCCGTGTAACTGGAAAATCTCCTTAATAAATAATTGAGCCAAGGTAGAAGTTGAGGGTAAGCCTTTTAAGGGTTCAAAGTAAGCAGCATGGGAGAAGCGATCAATGACAACCCAAACAACATAACACCCCTTGGAAGGAAGTCGGTAATGAAATCAAAAGATGGCTCATGGGACAATTAGTAAAGGGAAGAGGATGCAACAGGCCATAAGGAGACCGTCTCGGGACCTTATTCTGAAAACAGACACAAAGTGGAAATATACTCCTGAACGTCGAACTGCAGAGAAGACAACCAGTAGCTACGGGATAACAACTCCTTGGTCTTCTTAATACTGAAGTGACCGGCAAAACGAGAGGCATGAGCGCATTTGAATTGTCGAATCGGAAAAATCGCTGGACAGCTTTGAGAGACAGCTTGGGGCCAGTCTAAGATGTCCTTGAGTTTCTCAGGAACCATTTGAAGCCCGGAGCCAAACACTATATAGCCAAGAAAAGGAAGCTGGTTCTTGTCAAAAACACATTTTTCTAGCTTACAAAATAATCAATCTTGCTGGTGGCGCTAAAGAACAGTAGATACATGTTCGTGATGAGAGGCAATATCGGGAGAGAATATGAGATCATCCTTCAAATAGATGACCAGGAAATGATACAGGATGTCTCAAGATCTCATTGATAAATTTTTGGAAAACCGCAAAGTGACCGTCTTATGAAAAGCGGTTTTCCACTCGTTACCCTTCTTGATACAAATTAGATTGTCGGCGCCCCTGAGGTCCAACTTGGTAAAGATGTGGCCCCTTTAATCCTATCAAAGAGTTCTGAGATCAAGAGTAACTGATACCTATTCTTAACGGTGATGGCATTAAGACCCCGATAATCAATGCAGGGGCTGAGCTCTCCATCTTTCTTTTTGACAAAAAAGAATGCTGCTCCAGCAGGAGAGGAAGATTTTCTTATAAAACCCCTTTTTTTGTCCTTGAGGTACGCAGGCATAGCATGTCATTCAGGTAAGGACAAGGGCTAGATGTGCCCCCGAGAGTTGTCTGGTAATAGCTCGATAGTACAGTCCCAGGTCCAATGCGGGGGAAACTTGGAAGCTTCTTGCTCACAAAATACGTCAGTATGCGGCATACGGTGCAGGAATATCCCAAGATGCTGTAGGAGAGGATGTGGAATCCTTCCCAGGCAACTGCACCTTCTGAAGGCGAAGAGAATGGTAGTTGGGTCCCCAGGAAAGTACTTGAGCTTTCTGCCAATCCAGTACTGGAGAATGAAGTCTGAGCCAGGGGAGACCCAAGACCAGAGGATTTATGGCTTTAGGAATCACTAGGAAAGATATGATCTGGGTACTCAGTGCTCCTATTTGGAGACCGAGGTACTGTTGAAATCTAAAGGAACCCCCCTCAATCCTACTGCCAGCTTTGTGATCAGGAGCGTGGAGCACGCAAGTTCCTCACAATTACCGGTGTGCTCATCTAGCAATCTCCTTGTACTCCTGTGTGCAATCCTTATTGTCTGTGACCCATGTAACAGTGTGTACTCATCCTTGCCACTGTTTAGAGTAGATAACAATAAAGGAGTACAGAAAATGGACCTTGGTCATTTGACAAGGTGGCAGTAATTCAGTCATTTGTGTACGTGTGACTGTTTACATTGCACTCCTGGTTCATGCCTACCCTGCAATAAAGAGTTCTGTTATTCTCTGAAGATCTGCCTTCTGCTCTTCAGTTTTGTGCCAAAACATTTTTGTTAAAAAAAATATTTTAGGGAAATAACCAAATTACTCGTGTGTTCTGGTAAGAAGTCCCCATCTGGACCTTCCAGATACTGTAAAGCCATGAACGGTGACGCATTGAGAGACGAGAGACACCACCACACATGGAGGCCTCCAATTAATAGATATATTATACCCCAGCGCTGAGGCGCCTACAATAAGTGACAATTGCAATCTATGTCCTTACAGTGGCCATATGAATGTCTTTTTGGGTTTATCTAAAGTCACATTGTAGCAGAGAAACGATGCAACAACTTTGCGGCCTTACCAAAATCATGCGACTGCTTTAAAGTGATGAGGACTGTTAGGCCTACTTATTATTGTAATGCTATACATTAAGGTATCGAACAAATAATAGAAAAACTCTGATCTGGTTTGCGTTGAAATATTATCCAGCAATCAAGGGTTCGGAAAAACCTTCCTGGTGTCTTAGATTATTGGGTTTGGATGTCTATTTCACAGCAGATAGAACATTTATGGAGCAGTTGTTGAAGTTACAATCCAAGGCATGAAGAGATACCATAACCTTCTATGGAATAATATGAAACACTGAAAAGTATGCCAAGTATTATTTATTGTACATTTATATAGCTCCATCATCTTATGCAGCGCTGTACAAAGAATATTCAATCATTTACATCAGTCCCTGTTCCTTTGGAGCCATCTAAATTCTCTACCATGCACACAGACTAGGGTAAATTTTTGTCAGCAGCCAATTATCAGTATATTTTTGGACTTTGGGAGGACATCTGAGCACCTGGAAGAAACCACATCAATAAAGGTAGAACATACAAACTCCACACAATGTTTACCAACATACCACCTAAATAGGAGAATACCCTTCTTCGAGTGTGATGACCAGTATATAGTTCAGACTCTCATAAGACCAATAAAAAGTTACCAGTCTCCTCACCACAAGTACAGCTTACAGCCCCACTCAGGATACACAACAGCAAAACAGTGTTTGAAGACCACACTAGAGCTGTTTGGGCACATGATTAGTGTTGGAAAGATTCTATGGATTTGGGAGTATCGTAGCTCTTTTATAAGTTTAATTAAACTACATCTTAATTGCAACACCACATGTGGTGGACTGCGGCACATTAATGTACTGCTGCCCAGCGTGAATGTGGTTAGACCAGGGAGACAATATGCTCAGCTATAGGTCCTACTACACATGTGTTAAATAGGTTAAGACCACGCAAGACAAAAATCGCTCATAAAGGGATGGCTATTTTATATTTATTTTGCAATTTTTGCCAATATTGTTTAAGATTACATTTCAGTGTATTTTCATTCTTCTACATTTTGGTAAAAGATCGACTTTAACATATAATTTTCTTTTCTTGTGAGCCACATGTTTAAATGCAGCAGCCGTGCACTATTTATGATCCCTACAGCACTATCTGAATAATGTGACATGAATCAATAGCATGGAACCAATTGCCTGATAAGGTAGTTTGAAGTACATATTCCTCAAGAGATGGACGTACAGAAAAAGTTTGACTTCTGGGATTTAAGTAATCGCTTTGTTCCCCATAAATCTGCTCTCATTTTCACCTCCACTTCAGAGTGACTGCTAAATTGAGTGGGATGTGTAATTTTGTTCCTGTTAAAAGACACATCAAGTACAGTAGATGTATTGATATAATGTAGAAGTCTACTGTCTGCAGGTCCGGAAGGTGATAAAGATCTGAAACTTCTGACGTTCCAGCACGATGATAACATTACTCCTGAGCCACACTAAAGCCCTGGAGATTATTTCAGGATCAGGGGAAAGTGTAGTAATACGAAGACAGAATATATGAAGATTATCTCGTTATTGTGCGGCAAATGTAGTAATACTAAGACAGAATATATGAAGATCATCTCAGAATTAGTATTCTACTTACCACACAACAACAAAACAGAAGGTATGAAGATTATCTTGTTATTGTGGAAAAGATAAATGCTCACTTGCTCATCCTAATGATTCCTCAGTATTTAGTAATAATTGGTAACTCCATGGTAAAATTAGTCACACTAATTATACAGAATGCATTTATATCGCTGAGGTGCCTTACAATACGTGATGATTGCAACATATATCCTTACAGTGGTCATATTGATGTCTTTTTGGGTTTAGATAAAGTCACATTGTAGCAGAGAAATGATGCAACAACTTTATTGCAGCTTTGCCAAAATTATGCAACTGCTTTAAAGTAATGAGGACTGTTAGGCCTACTTATTATTGTAATGCTATACATTAAAGTATCACAACACAAACCTGCAGGTGGTCATGCGGAGCGTTTTTTACTGGGCAGTTTTTCCGAAAATCAGAGTGGGCTCCTAAGTATGAACTGAACGACAAATGTGCGTCTAATGAAATGTGCTGAAAGTCCAAATAATCTGCGTTTGGTAAACTCGAGCTGAAAAATAATCTGTAATGTTTGCAAATCCCCACAAATCTTGGTGACCCTGTGCAGCAGTACATTAATGTGCCACAGACCACCACCAGTTGTGTTGCAATTAAGATGTAGTCTAACTAAACTTATAAAAGGAGCTATGATACTCCCCAAACCCATAGAGCCTTGGTGAATATAACTTGGTTATATTAGGGTACAACCAATTACAAAAGAATTTTCTTCATTTTGTGAAATGGAGGTAAGAGTGTACAATTGTCCAAAATATTCTATTATTTTACTGTGTTGCAGAATCCTCTTTACAGGTAAACATTGGGTGTGTCTGCTAGGCCCGTGGATACATTTAAACGTGGCCGTCAGTGATCAGATTCTGCCCATAGGACTACTGCTGTAGTGTGAAGAATAATCTGCGTCTCTGCTATGAACAAAACCAAACGCAATGATAAATCTGCTGCAATGTTTGCGTTAAATGGAACAACAAGAAAAAACACCATCTGATGAGCATCTAGATTTCTTCATTTTGCAATATAACCAACATTGATAAAATATGGTTCCTGGGATGCCAGCAGGAGAAATATTTGGGAGATGCAGTATTGGACTGTAATATGCACTTTCAATCTTTATAATGTCCGATCCTTTGCGTTACAATCCTCTGCACAGAAGTAGCTCTTTACTATGCAGAAAACAGCCAGCAGTCCTTGTTCCTGATTACAAGATTGTATTCACAGCTATGTAAAGTGTCTACCCTGACTTCTAATAATCTGTTTACTGAAATGAAAGGCTTCTATTCCGGACCTTTATTAATAGAGTCATGAACTGTCTTTTGAAGCATAGATTAAGCAGCGAGCTAGAGGAAGCAGGCTGCATGTTAAAGCAATAGGCTCTGAGCAATGTAACAAGGCCAGCTCATAATATAATATGTCTGGTCACTTTCTCAATAAACTCTGCTGTAAATCAGATCAATCTAATATCTGTAGAGCGGAGTTCACTGCTGATCATCTTACAGTCTTATTCTGATTGTTATATAGAGCTTGGACTCTATACAAATATCATTGTATGACCTGATGTGGGGATGGCAGAAGTTCATCCATTCTTCCTCTGCAGAAACGGTGACTGTGATTAGTGTCAATCAGCTGCAGTTAATTAATTGGGAACAGAAGGTCTTTCTATTGGTTACACACAGGGTGGGCGGGGCACCAAGTGTGTTCCAATGCTGGTATATGCAGTTTACTTGGTTTGACAGCAAGAAGAGTTTATTTGTAATCCTGCATTGAACGTGCTTAAGGGTTGCACTATACAGTGGATTATGTGATAGATTTATAATGACACAGTTCCCTTGACACTTTTGGCTTAAAAAGTCTATATGGGATGTGGCACCTGAGAACTGTTTTTGCTATCATTACGATATCAATAAAAAAAATAAAATAGACAAAAAAAAAAAAAAAAAAAGAGCTCACGGTACGAGCAAGATAACAAAATATCCACTAGTTATGGCGGGTAACGGGACAAAAGAATAATTACAACTTAATAGCTTAATGCACAATGAAGGCCATCAGTGAATGCTTGTATATCTGAGAAGGTGGGAACGTGCCCAAAACACAATGACTTTTCCCACAATGTGCTTATAGCCCATGAGATCTTACAATCATCCCAGAAGACCTTTATTGAAATAATTTACAAATATGATCATTCACAAAGGTTTAAATCACCCTGTATTTGAAAACCATTGTATGGCTGTGTGCGGAAGACTCACTGACCACAAAACAACTGATCTGTCTTTCTGTGCATGCGCGATATGACAAGCTGATCAGATGGTGATAGTTCTGAGTGACCACAATTCATTCAATGAAACCTTCATTTGGGAAAAGATCTTTACAATGAAATCCACAGGGTTAGTAGGGTTAAGGTAACAAGCGGTGAATGATAACAAAACGTGATCGGTAACCACAACAGGATTTTTCTCTTACCTTCTTAACGGTCTTGTCGGGTTCTAGCGCTATATCCGGGATGTTGGCATCCACCATCAGAGAGAAAAGATTTAGTATCAGGTTGGAATATCTAAGAGGAGACAACAATTCATCCAATTAATCTCTACACAGCCAATGATAGTCAGAAGCTGCCTGAAGCTAGGTATACATTACAGTTTAACAGTCTTTATTGGTATGATAATCCAATGATAAAGTCTGATATTACAATAGTGTGCACTGTCCCACGACCATGTTTTATCGTACCAAAGCACACTGTAGCGTTTGATTTGATTGTATAAAATGGACTAAAAATCACTTAAAAAATTTGCCCGACATCATTCCGTGTGAATGCCCAGCAGTGTCCATAGATCTCTATGGAGTTTACAGAGTCACAATCTTTTCAGGAGATGGTTATGACAGATGAGGAGCACTGCTGATAATCTAAGTGAAAGTTCCAATCAGCATGCCGATTCATATGTTCACAGTCATTGGATACACACTACAGAAAATTTCTCCCGATGATTTTACCAGCTTGACACTTAAATGAGGGAATGTGCAGCTAAATGTAAAACACTAGTGGGTAAATTTATCAAGCTACGGGTTTGAAAAAGTGGAGATGTTGCCTATAGCACCCAGATTCTAGTTATTGTTTAGTACATTCTACAAAATGACAGCTAGAATCAGATTGGTTACTATAGGCAACATCTCCACTTCTCAGTCCTGCCAGAAACTCGTAGCTTGATATATTTACCTCTTGGACTATCTAGATTCCAACCTGCAGTTACAGGAGACACCTTTATTTCTACAAATGCTACTAAAGCAGCCTCCTGACACTCATTTGCATACTGGAGTCACTGGCAGTAGACAGGAGATGACAGCGGGAAAGGGAGGAGACAGTAACATGTGCCCATCACCTGCCCACACTGCGGCCACAATTGTGTGAGCTGACCCAGTATTTGTGAGAATGGAGTTATCGATTTTTCAGGAATCAAATACACCACTAGTGAATTTATGGGCTACATTATCAAAATAGCTGCTTTCACGGAGCGTAGGACAATATAAATAGCCAAAACAGTAATTACACATTTTTGGATAAAATCGCATGGGCAATATTTACGCATTTATACATCAGTGAAACAAAGTGTAAAACAAAAACACCCGTGCACTTAATTCCTGTCAATGGCTGGTAAGTACCAGCACGGCGGAGTGATGATAGTATGTGAGAGAGTCAGCGACACAGTCATAACTACAGAGGTGACAGTCAGCAAGCAGCAAGGAATGAGAATAGCCAGTAATAACACAGGAAGGCAATAATACCAGTAACGTGGAGAGCCCAATAATCATGCAGATCTCCAAGTCTATAGTTGGACATCAGCAACAGAAATCATATACTTAAATGTGTTCTCTGTAGTGTGTTGCTAATGTTGAGCAGAGAGGGTTAATTGTGCACCTGCATTATAAATCTTTACACCCCGGCTGAACCAGTCACCTTAGAAAACTTCTTGTAGGCTGAGATCACAAAACTTCTGAAACAATTATTGAAATTCTCTCTGTCTTCATCCAACGCTCATTTCTGAGCCACACTGAACACTGATAATAACACGTGTAATTACACACGAGGGACCGCACGCAAGCTGTAAGACTGCACAGTCATTTGAAGGAAGACGGCAGAGGGGGCTCCTGTGAGAGTCACTAGCCAGAGATTGCAGTAATTGTATCAAAAACAAAGCGGATAACAATCCAAAGCTAATGAGTTACTAAAATTTGCTAAGTAAATGACATTGTTATGTTATTGTTACCGGATATCATTATGCAGGACTACTTCATTTACAAACCTGGCCAGTTATGACATCCAAAAGAGATAAAACAGGAAGAAAGATGCAGATCTTCCTCTCTCACCGCTCCACATCTGCTGAACCACTTTGCAAATCCCTACTCTGCTCCCTGTGTCCTCCAGAATCCAATTCAAATTACTCACCCTTACCTACAAAGCTCTCAACACCACCACCCCTTCATACATCTCATATCAAAATACTCTCCCTCCCGCCCTCTTAGATCTACCTCTGACCTGCGCCTTGTCTCGTCTCTGGTAACCACCTCTCACGCCTACAAGTCTTCTCCTGCGCTGCTCCCCACTTATGGAATTCCCTACCACAACCAATCAGGCTTTCTTATCCAACAGCCTTCAAATCTTTGACAACCCATTTCTTTTTTAGAGCTTGCCTTATGCCTGATAGCACTATTCACACTAATACACCCTCACAGCCATACCAACCTCCACTCTGAGCCACTCACTCCTCCTCTGTGCCCTCTTCCACTTAGAATGTAAGCTCTCTAATGAGTAGGGTCCTCCATACCCTTTGTTTTCATCTCTACATTTCTTTTGTCTGCCTTGTATGTCCCTGTTTTATGTATGTCCTGTTCCCCACTGTACGAAGCCGCGGAGCACTGTGGCCACTACAAATCTACGGCAATTATACCCGGGGAGCACTAGATACAGTATAGAAAAGGACATAAAATCGTTCTCTATCCAGAAACATTCCCAACCAACCCAGCAGTACTCTATCTAAAACTCTGCTGGCAAACTTGGCTTTAATACACATTGGAGTAGGGATCATTTATTTCTACAGACATCGTGATTATTTTAATGAGTAGTTATAAAAGGATTACCACATAATTTTATCATAGTTCCATATTGGTTTAACAGGGACGTGTATATAATATTTGCATGACATTATAAAGCAAACACCTTTTCAGGTGCAATATCCCTGTGACGTGACCCTGTGTCAAATCCCTGTCTCCTCTGACAGTCAGAGGTGATTACAGAGATTGGTCAACACCCACAGGAAAAGTAAGTAGTAGGACATCTGTGAATTGAACAAAAAGGTGCGAGTCCCAGGAGCACGTACTGTATTTCAGTGTGGAAATCCCTCTGTTTACGTGTATTTCTGCCTGTCTATCATGCTGGATCCTCAAGGTGCGTATTCTACACTGCTCTGGTTTCCCACCGGACCCAAGTGAAAGCCTTTTTAAATCCGATACCGTAACTATAAATCAGACATGTCTGCAGTAAATGCTTCGTACTGTATACTGTCAGTGTTTCCATAGGAACCGAAAGCTTTAGAGAATATATACAATCTGTGCCTAATCTCTTTCATTATAAAACTGTTTAAGGAATTGTGTACCTGTCGCTCAACCCTTTTCTTCTCTTTAATGGCAAGTAATCAAGATTCAAAAGAGCTTCTAAGGAAAAAGTGAGGAACGAGTGTTTTGTCCGTAGTTATTCACTTAGCTCTGGTAAAATTACTTTTTGAATTTATTTCTTATAAATAGGTTCCACTTAACTCTCTCACATCACTGAAACAATTTAGTACATATAATTGGCAAAAATATTAATGTTTTCATTTCCATTTTTGAAAGATGAAAATATGAATATGGCAAATTATGGACGTCTCCACACAGTGAGTGTCAGCAATGAGCACCTATGACCACTGAACTCATTTGTGGTTGATGTGATCATTTGCCCACACACTCGTACTCTACCCAAGCATTGGCTCCATTAGTCACGGTCCAGCAGGTCTGATGACTTCACATTGCGCTGATGCTGGATACAAAAAAGTCTAAGGAAAGGTGCGGTATTGTGCTTAAATTCTGGTACTAGCGCTAATCTATTGGCGCTAGCTTACAACGACAGGCAAGCTCCCTTATTTCTCATTGTAGCACAGCATTCTTGTATACCCCATATAATTGGGGAGGATCAATTGCTGGCAATGTGGTGCATGGGCATCACCGTGATATCTAGCTGCTCAGATTGTCAGCATTACGGTAGGAATCTGCACTCATTTTTCTGCCCACCTCTATGGGGTGCAAGAATAAAATGATCAGAGATTCCGGACATAGAATTGGTGTGATGCTTCTCTGTGGGAGTTCCAGGGACACCTTGCTGAGAATTGAATCTCCCCTACTTTGCTGTACTCCATCCGCACGCCCAATTTGTTATCTAGTACAGCAGTGTATGGACAAGTGAACACACACCGAGCAGCAGGGTTGAATAAAGCCACATTAAAAAAAAAAAAAAAAAAAAAAGAAGAACACACATAAAATAAGACCTCCACCCACCACTAAATGGTCAAACCCAGTGTCCCACAGGCACCTTGTGATTGGCTGGAGGTGAAGGGGGGTCCCGAGGATTCACAAGTTTGATAACTTAGCATCTGTTGGCTGTGGCACGTGGGCGAGTCGTTATCATTCTTTGGGTACAGTCTATACTATGACGGATTGGCAAAGAAGATCTCTTCAAATATTTAATGAAGTGGTGAACAAGGGTTTTGGGTACTTTTTTTTCTTTTAACAGTATGAAAACAACTTTATAATTTGTTTTTTTAGTTCTAGTACTATGAACAGTTTTGGTCATGGCTTTAGTCCTAAAGCCAGGACTGGCACTGAGATCTAGGGGTGAGCAGGGAGTTCCAGTATCGCTGCAAGACCAGCCCCCATGGGAAAGTCTGGCAGCATTATGTCCAGGAGTCGGGAGTCTATATTTCTAGTCTTTCCTTATAGGCATCCTTTACCGCCACCCTAAAGCCTAAGAATAACCCTTTCCTACAATGCACTGCACACTGGAAGGTCGCCTCATGAATTCTTTCATGAATACTTTTTAGTAACAATTTCTAGAAGAACTGTCCTAGTTACACCAGATGTGTCTTCAGACAGTTGCTTTATTGAAGATATTACACTGCAGCAATGACCAGTCACAGTGACTTCTTTTATCAATGTTGATGTCTAATCACAGAGGGCAGAAAGGACCCAGCAAGTTGTAAATTGAGTTTTCACTTTAAGTAATGGCAATCATGGATCATATATGTACAGATGGAGCATATTACATGAGCAGTCACCATTGGGGACTTAGAGATACCATATCCGTAGTCGATAGTGGGGTCAATTTTCACTTAAAATGACGATTATATGTTTTAGGTATTTTCCATCTATAGTCAGCTGTGCATATAATATTATTATTGATAATTTTCAGTTCCGATGGGCTTATGAAACTTTATATATATATAAATATTTGTGATTGTTATAAAGGAGTTATTAAATATAAGGTAACCACTGTGAATCTACATTTATGCTACACATGACTGAGCAAGCTCAGGACAATGATGGGAGTCCATTCCCGTGTGTAACACTATCGCTGGACCTAGGTGATTAGTGACAGTGTCAGGGTGTAGGAACAGACTTGATTTCAGAATGGGTTTGGGGGGGGGGGGGGACTTGGGTACTGGTTTGTCTCTAATTAGAGGTGTTCTAATAATTTTCTGCCCAACCTTTGCCATGCCCCAAATGTGATATTACCAGAATCTAAGGTGATTCCACATGCAGAGATATAATGACTTACACTTTACTAAGTGCAATTAATTTATTTTATTGGTTCGTTAACTATGTTTTTACTTAACTGATGGGACGTACATCTTTATTAGGAATCTGCTCTTTCCAACATGTCAGTTTTTTTAAATTGGGTTTTTATGGTGCACCTCTATATATAAAGTATGTTATAATAAATGTGTTTTCAAATAAAATGTATTTTAGGCTATAAACAAACGGACCTTTTTAATGATGTTGAATATACGAGAGCGTTGGACAGTCTGGTGATTTCATGTGCATTCTCCTCACTAAGTCTATTAGGTCCGGTACTGGTGAGATCTATTGGGAGCATGCGTGTTGGAGGTGTTGATGATGTAGACCAAGTGTTCCCCTTAGGTGTTTGCCCAACTTCTGAGCTGAGAACCGGTTATTAATGTATGTACAACGCTGGTGGCAGGCTTGTTATAGAAATGTAAAATACAGTATTCCAAAGACCTCTGACATTAGATGTCCTTGGGGGGTCTTGAGGTCATTTACGAAGCTTGGCAATGCATAAGGTGAGGACGATACACAAATACAAAGGAGATGAAGAACAAACAATATAAAATATATAATAAAACATTGATATGGTTTCCAGAGATGATCTCACTGTTTCTGCAACAGTACAAGCTTCCAGATATATACTTATAAAGCTTTAATATAACATAATAGCCAATTATTGAGTTGAGGACATTTTTATAAGGTTGGAACACATTTACTGGCTACCAGGGAAATGAACAAGAACAGATCAATGTTATATTACATACACGCAAACCCTGATATCTCTCTCCGCAGCAGCCATAAACTCAATAAAGCTTCATAATTGTAACAGGGACACTGACCGCTTCATCAAGACATGGTATGAAAATGTATTAATTATTAAGTTAATTAAAGTATGAAGTGTTATTGGATTGCATCTTTTGTATCATCCAATATATTTAAAAGGGTAGAAAGCTAATTATTTTACCACTAGTTCTGTAATTATACAACAATAAAACAAGTGCAGAGAAACGAGACTTCAATTTCACGGTTCGTTTTTTATTTTTGAAGAGTATGCATTATAATTTATAGGTGATTGGGCTGTTTTTTTTGTTGTTTTTTTTTTCTTTTCTTGCAGAGCCAGCACTGTAAGCCATAAAGGGCCTACGGGATGTTTAGCTCAAGAGAACAATAAGGTCTTGCAAAACAAAGTTTTACTATAAGGGATGATTCGTTTTTTAGAAGTAGATCGGATGGATCACCTGCTGCTTGTGGGGAATTATAACGGTCATTACGCCCTGCATGTCTGCTGGCGTCATACCGGGTGGCAGGAAATGGGCTTTATGGGCAGTCACTAGTTTCACCTTCAGCGTGTGATAATCAGTGGGATTTTCATGGTTTATTACATTATTATTACCATCCTATAAAGTGCCACGACATTACGCAGTACAGAATTATCATGCAGGAAAACCACATGAAGTGAGGTGGAGACACCAGAGAACCGCAACAGACCACCCACAGGTAAAGTTCAAATCGTTGATTTGTTTTAATAGAAATAAAACTTGTACATGACTGGTTTGGTCTTAGGAAGTGTCACAAAACTTACCTGCTCCACACTCCTGTGCTGCCGATTTCCTCTGCCTCTGTGTAGAGATCAGCAATTCCTGGTTCGGGTTGGTCACATGATTGTGGCTGGGAGGCAGCATATTCAAACTTGCAGAGTATATAAAGCTCACGCTGACATTGTAGCTGTGTCAGAGCAACATGTATTCATACCCAGACTGACTCCCTGTTATGCTGTATTGCTGCTGACCTTGGTTTTCCTTGTGATTCCTTCATGGATAGTGCGTCTGACTGTTAACCCCTCCTGTACCAATCATTGCTTGTTTTGCCCATCCTCTCTTGGATCCTGATTCTGTACTGCACTATTGCCTGTGTAGCAGATCCAGACCTGTTATTGGACTTCCCTTCTGCATACTGATTTTGTACCTCGCTACGTACTCACTTCACTTCCAATCGCTCTTACCAACCTCCTATTCTACTGTGGACTCTTAAAGCTTGTTGCAGTAGATCTTGAATTTCAAATCACCCATAACATTTTCATCTCTCATTCTTCCTATATTGACCTCTCCTTCAACCACACTCTTCCTCCAGGTGATCATAATGGTGGTGGAGAAGGTATCCTACGGTCTCCGGGCTGTACCTACAGCATCACACCTGAAACTCTCTGTCCTCTCTGAAGTTCACTCCATACACCTCTTTCCTCTACACCTCAGCTTTACTGTCATCTACACCCCCCCCTCCCCTCAAGGTACTCCCTCACAATTCCTAGACAACTGTGCTACTTGGCTTCCCCACATTGACCTCCCCACTCTTATTCTCAGGAATTTCAACATCCCCACTGACACCCATCCCGTACTGTAGCCTCTGAACTCCTAACACTCACTTCATCCCACAACCTCTCCCAATGTTATCATCTTCCACCCACTGTGCCCAAAGTCGCATACTCAGACACCGTAACTTGATAATGCAACCAAAACACTATGAAACAGTCACATCAAGCCGCAACCCCTGACACCTTCCATAGACTCACAACCTCAGACAGTCCTCCTGCTCTGCCACAGCGCCAATGGAGAAAATTCAGCTGTGACGCTGACTTTATCCACTTTAAAGTTTATCCTTTCTACATACACCACTGTCTCTTGCCAAACAAACTACTAATCAGTCATCTCCTCCATGCCAAACACCCCTGGACACCTCTTTGTCACTGTCAACTCGCTTCTCTGTCCTTCCTCATCATCTGTACATTCTTCTCAGTCACCATTCAAGATTTTACCATGTACTTTAAAGACAAAATTGACACCATCCACCTCAAAATCTCACATCCCTTGCTCATTCAGAAAGTAACCAAAACCATGGTACACTTGATTATTTCCCACCCTCCCTCATTTACCTTTCCCATTATTAATTAACCGTGAATGCTACGGCTAGGCTAGTCTTCCTCTCCTGCCGCTCTTCATCTGCCGTCTCCCTCTGTAAATCCCTTCACTGGCTCCCCATTAATTCCAGAATTCAATTCAGGCTGCTCACCCTAACCTAAAAGTCTCACGAACACTTCCTCTAACCTCATCGTGAGATGAACCTCAGCTCAACCACTGCGTTCCTCCGCTGACCTTCAACTCTCCTCCCACTTCAATCTTCAACACTTCACCCCCACCTATGGAATTCCTTGCCTCGCCTCACCAGACTCTCCCCCAATTTACGAGCCTTACCAACATCTTCATACTTACCTACCCTAGCTTCTCCTAGACCCTCATGTCCTCTGTCTATACTTCCTCTAGAATGAAAGCTCTAACAGGCAGGGTCCTCTCCACCCTATGTCTCGTGTGTGTCCACCTCAAATGACGCTAATGTCAAAGTTGAATCTTCTGCCGAATCTTCACTCACATGCATGGAATTCATACCAGTATCCGTGTTAGCTGTAATTGCTAGCTCATGCCTATCCATGTCTGTCTTAATTGTATTCAGGTATCTGTCAGCAATTTTATTTTATTCACGCAAGTAAGTCATCTCTAAGATGCTAGTCTGGCACAACGGAATCTGCAGCACCCTATAAACAATAATGATGATGATAAATATTAGAGAAACTCTTACTACACATATAAGATGAATGAAGAGTACACATAACGGTGTCCTGTGCAGCTAATTGCCCGCATCACAGCTTCAATGAATGAATCAGCAGCAGAAAAAGCACACGTGGCTGAAAAATCAGATAACTGCAGGTAATATACAGTTACCTCCGCTCAGACCACAGATGCTGCCGATAATCAATATTTAAAATGAGTACTCAGAAATGATTATATAGGCTGAGAAAACAGCAGTGTTCCAAATGGAAGGATTTCGCTTTACAGTACCAGAGAGGGAAGAGGAGGTGGGTTTAATGTAAAAGCCCACAAGGTGGAAGCTTTTTTTAGAATTCTAAAATGCAAATTGGAGAAGGCTCATGACTTTCAATTATAAAACTTGAGGTTTAACTTATTGGTTCATATATGTGTGTGGATCAGTTGGCCATTCACTCACTCAGTCATGTGTCTGTTCAAGCTTCTGTACACCCCCTCATCCCTTTATTCCCAAAATAATAAAACCTCTGCGTGGCTTGCCAAGCATTATATATGTCTTCTGTCAGTTAGGGACTGGAATTTAGTTAAATAAAAATAATGTAGCAAAATGATATAAGCTCAGTACTACATGCTTTGTTATATAATGTATAAGAGCAAATAAATACATTGGTGGACAATGAGTTGTATTGCTAACTTAAGAGTTTGATCATATTCTGTGCAGTTGAGTACCCTGCTCCTTCCAGTATATAACTCTCAGTCTGTGGTTCCCTGCTGCCTCCATTCCCCCCTCACATCACGTCACTGCCCTTGTCACATGCAGCCCTGTCCTCGCTCATATCATTCGAGTGGATAGGTCACTCCCTCCCGCAAGATCAGTACATTCCTCTGTTGGATTGCTCTGTGCTGCTGTGAACATTATGAAGATCTGATTGGCTAGGGTTATTCTGTGACTTTCCATTTTAAAAACAGGGTACGCAGGGGCAAGCATATTAAAACTGATAACATTACATTAGTAAAACACCTCAAAAATACAATAAAAAAAGAAAAAAAAAAACACACAGAAAAACACCATAAACAGTAAACCGCAGTAGATGCATTTTTTATATCCCAGGTATAAATAAACTAAAAATTGCACCAAAAAGGCAGCATGCTGCATTAAAGTAAAAACTGCAAGTCTGCAAATGAGTATCGTCTTACTTTTGTTTATTCTCTGACCATATGACCCCAAACTTTCGGCTGAATGTTAATACTAACAAGACCATTCAGCATAATAAATTCACATAGGTGAAAGAAATATTGAGTGATGCGTGACTTGCAGCCTACACAGGTTAATCTCTCCATCTTTAGACAGAGGAGAGGGAGTTTCTGGTCTCTTGATTAATAACATATCGCTGAAGAGCTGCTAATCCATTACCCGCTGGCAGTTTATAGAGGAACCGTTCATATTTCTCCTTTCAATAAGACAAAGCACCTTTTGTATTCCATCAGTTATCATTTCATATTAGTATTTGTAGAAATGGCTAGCGCACATTACAGACAATTGATGTTTCATTACAAACCAATTACACATAATTGTGGCATACTCTCGTTCCAATGTATATTTATTTATTTATCTATGTATGAATGTTTTACAGTTTCATCAATACGACACTGGGAAAAAGTATTAGTGAAAATATTAGCATAAAATTTGTGTTTCAGTCGTTAGTTGTATGGGAAGATAAGTCAAAGACAGTCAATTTTTTTTGGCTTACATTATGATACAGTAAAAAAGGTGACTCAGTGGTTAAGAGTATCTGCCGTCTAATAAAAACACAAAGACTTGAAAAGGAACTCTAGCTGATTACACGGTCAGTTCCCGGCAGCCAAATATACGACACCATTGTTGGAAAGTTTGGTTTCAATGCTCGTGCCAGAAAACTGCAACCGTTAAGATCAATTGCTGCACAATAGGCACAGAGATAGGGGAGACCCGTTACAAACCAAATGGTCTAACTGCGACTTTGGAGTAAGTAATAATGCAAATATACTCTTGCTGGAGAGTCAAATTTGAAATGCGGCTCACTGGGTACGATTACTTGATGTGCAACAGGAACATAAAGCGCTATACTCAGGGGCTATCTAGGCCAGGGGTAGGCAACCTGCAGCTCTCCAGGTGTTGTGAAACTACAAGCCCCAGCATGCTTTGCCAGTAGATAGCAAGCAGATAGGTGGCAAGGCATGCTGGGATTTGTAGTTTAGCACCTGGAGAGCCACAGGTTGCCTACCCCTGATCTAGACCGAGAGGATGTGGAGCGGGGGGGGGGGGGGGGGGGGGGCATCTGCCCCCAGGGTCTGTCCCATAGTGGGTTATGGGAAGAATAGTCAGTATCCTGTACTTCATATTCCTAAGCTGCGGCGTCCAACATTACATGCCAAACATTAACTGCGTATCACTGCACGATGCATAATAACATTATGACATGGGAGGCTCGATTATCTATGGTGCAAAAGGACAAAAATGTGAAAAGTTTCGAATAACCACTTGCCTCGATCACTGAACTGCTGGCTGGAGAACAATAAAGGTAAGAGCCTCAGTTTAATACAAATTTGGATGCTGCAAAGATTAGGCATCATTCAGTGGATTTGGTAATAAAATTCATACTTGGACAGGGGAATACGTAGGAAAACATGACATTTGTACCTTTAAATAACGAGGCATGCTTACTAACACACAGCTGCCAAACTATAAACCTTTACTTGTAAATATTGCGGGGTCTGAGGAAGAGGAAACACACAAACACTCACAGCATATCTGTGCAAACAGAATTATTTCCCCTTTAAGAAGCTTAGGCTGTCTACAACAAATACATATTTAATAAATGTCTTGTTTACAAGGTGCCCTCGTTGGATGAGCATGGGAAGATTAGAGACAATGCAAATATTAGATGATATTTCAATTGCGAAAAACATTTACCAGAAATGAGGCTTCAAGCGCAGAAAGAAATGAAAATAAGTAGAGAACCCAACAAGGTGCAGATAGAAACATGCGGGAGAGTGAAACTAGAACTTTCAATAGTAGAGACATTTGTATTTTAGTAATATCCTAGACCTACTAGCTAGATCTGTTTTACCTGAAACACATTGCACTGATCCCATGGTCTCACAGATTTCCCGATTAGCCTATGTATTTACAAAGGACAGTGGCAGCTATTGGGCATGAAGATACGTCTCCATTGTCTATGACGTCACTACTGGGTAGTTGTAGTACATGAATACATGAACTGTCAAACTGAATCAAGCCCATGAAGAACATAAGTGCAACTGCCAAACATTTACAACATTTATATAAAATCAGGCCCCAAATTGTATATTTTTGAGTTACATGTAAAGCTTGTTTGTGCAACAAAAATGCATCTTGGCGGAAAACAGGTGCACTGTGCACAACTGGTGTGGCGCTTGTGCTTTGTGGCAGTACAATATGAATCTTATTTTGAGTTACACGAATGGTAAAACGTTGCACCTGCATAAAGTGTGTATAAGTTTTAAAGCTGATGATAATTGTCGCATGTTTGCTCCGGACCCATCTATAGATTAGACTTAAGGTTGAATATACTTTAAAATGTATCTTATAATGCACATGTGGAAACGTAAACGTGCAGGCACTTCATAGCTTTTACACACATGGGGCAGAGTAGAACGAACTGTATGAGAGTGGTCAGAGGAGGGACCCGAGGAACTGCTGGATAATGATAGGATGAGCACGGAGGACAGAAGATGACATTACATACTATGCATTTCACCCCTCCTCTCCCTGGATATCGTGAAGCTCTCCAGAAGAGACGAGGTCTCCAGAGACCAGTCAGTGCGTGGGGCTGCTGCATATCAAAAATGGTCTTCTGTGAAATGAACGCCACAAAGGGCTTGTATCTGTGCCTCTCCACTGGCATTACTGACCAGTACAGTCATATGTATTAAGTGCAGAGTGTGCGGTGGCTGAGATCGGAGGCTAATAGACTCGGAGGCTGCCGGAGGTAGAGGAGGCCACTTTAATACAAGTTTAGAAACTCGGACAACCTCACATAATCACACACCGCCTCCAGAGTATCCTATTGTCTGTCTGGACCTGGAGTAGAATGGATTATTTCTATCCCCCTCAAGGTTCAAAATCCCATTTATCTAGAGACTGTACTTTTAGTCATCTGCATGGATTATAACGTGCGGTATATAAAACAGTGCATGTTTCAGTTGCCCTAATATTAGCAGCAATACAACGTTACCTGCGCAGGTGGAGGAAGGAATGCGGTTGTAACACTGCTTGCGGAAAGCCTGGTACTGCTCACTCTGCGTTCCTCCCATTCCTTCCACCATTTCCTTGTTCAGTTTCATGGGGGGCGGCAGAGGCTTGGGGTCCCTACCCAATATGTATCCAAAATCGATGTGAAACAGTTTCCCTGTGAATGGGAGAAGATAGCAATGATTAGAATGTCTATGGTCCCTGTTATAAAGCGCTATCTTTATTCAGGAGAAGTTGAAACGCCTCTTAATTAAAGGTTCTCCATCAGCATATGACCTCAGACATTACTGTGATGTACAAATACATGTCCTAGGGTTCTTATTTGGGAGAGGATGGAAATATATCCTTCAGTCAGATATAGAAGTTTGCTCCACAGGATCCAATCAAAAAACCTACAGACACTTAAATAAAAATACCTAGAGACAGAGCTACAGCAATGAAACCGCTCTGTACAGCTAAACATATCTGAGCGTCAACATGAAGTCATTTATACATAGAGCAACACCCATAGACGGCAGATACCACTGATAAAGTAATCGTCTCCCCACTACCACACATATATTGCATTAGCCTTGTTGCGATTTAAAGGGACAACATTTTTTTTTTTGTTATTTTAACCATACTTGCCAACTCTCCCTGAAATAGGGGTGATCTCCCTCACTCCCTGAAGAGTCTGGCATTCTCCCTGATGCTGAGCCAGTGCAAGACGTGGTTGGCTTCGCCATTTGTGGCATGATGACAGTTCAGAAATTGTGTTCTATGTCCATGCATTGATGCCTATGGAGGTGGCCATTTTCATGGAGACCAAGATTTAATTATAGACTGACAGGTAAGACAACATTACTTCAGTAATGGAGACAGAAATGTAAAAGACACTTCAGTCTCTGGAGATTCATTAGCTGCTTTTCTTTAACACATAGTTGCCCATTCTCCTGGCATTCCGGGAGACCTCACGGGCCACGAGTGCAGTGCAACCTCCCGTTTCTTGCCCTCACAATAGATAAGTGGAGGGGGGCTTAACACAAATATTGCGTCATCTGAGCCCCGACCCCTGCTGTAATTGGCCAAAATTGTGACAATCATTTAGGGGGCGGGGCCAAAATGATGTGATTCGTCAAGCCCCGCCCCCCACACCCACCTCCCCCGGGATCTCCCTGAAGTCAAACAGGAAAAGTTGGCAAGTATGATTTTAACAAATGTAAATGCATTAAAAACATGCAGCAGCAATACATATTTATTGAGGCAACTTCCTTTTTCTTATTTATTCTGGTTGTCCTGATGCTAAATGCTTATAAGCAGGCAAGATCATGTAACTTTCTCCTTTCTTCTCTCTCCCTCAACTTCTTCATCCTCTATTCCACATAGCGGAGGTAGACAAACAGGTAAGACAAAAAAAAAACCTGCAAGCAACTCGGTAAACGAGAGACCTGGTGATTATAAAATGCTGACAGCACCAGAAAATAAAAACATCTGCTTCTTGAGCCTTGAATTTGCATTTAAGGCAATTCAAACAAGAGCCAAGTGCTTCTGTAGCAATCAGCCTGCAGCACTGATGTTTGGCTTGCTTAAAACCCGGCTGAGACAATATATACATTGCCAAAAGTCGCCCTGGAGTCTGCGACAAAGTTATTGCTGTCTGTGTCAGCACTTTCAAATGCCACTGCCATCAGCCGCAAATTGACAGGGCTTCCGAGGCCTGGTTGGGCCGTCAGTCTATTCTAACCAAATGTGTTCACAGAGAGACATTTATCTGCCAGGATACGCCGCTTTATAATTCATAGCCTGTCCTCCCAGGAAACGCAGAAACTGTGATTTAATATACACGGTGCTGGATCCACTTCTATACAAAGTTTAGACAAGAGCAAATACAATCAGCAATATATACATCAATACAAAGAGGATCAATAAGACGAGCTTATGACGGAGGTGGCAGTCACTCACGATATTGTTAAGTGCTCCTTGTATTAAATTTCATATTTATAATGATGAAGGTTCCCAGTCTTGGTCTTTTCCTGTGAACATGCGGCTTAATGTGTGTCTGTGCTTGACTAATGGGCATGGCTGCACAAGTAAGTCACATGGACATTGCAGACATACAGAAGTGACCTAGCATTAAGAATGAAATAATAAACTTTCTTTGATGAAATACACTCTACCATATTCTAATTTGTAACAGAGTCCTAAATAAATTCAGAGCGGGACCGATTATGTGAAAGGGAGAAAGTTTGGGAGGATTTTTATGGGTTTATGGCTTGTAGTCCCTTTTGCTGGACGCTTGGACTGACACGGAGAGATCGAGCGCATTGCAAACAGTCACTGTCTCCTCCAGCTCGCCACAGGGTAGATTTCAAACATAAGGGACCCCATGAACCAAACTTCTTGTGGTTGTGAAATGTAGGGAAGTGGATACAGACAGATCACCTTATCTGGCTGCATTCACCAACACTGGAGCAGAAAGCTGCTTCCCAAGTATCAGAGGAACAGAAAATTATTATAAAACTGGACATGATCATGATGACTGATTGGGATGGATGGAGCTAGACAACAGCAGTAAACCCATCTTCATGAGAAGTAGAGATGCAGGTCAGCCAATAGACAGCTACGAGGGGCGCAGTACAACCAGAGCCAGATTTAGACCTCATGGGGCCCTAGGCAAGATACTGGTTTGGGGCACCCTCCCTGAAAAAATCCATAGCACTATAGTTTTTAGCATAACATATACCCCTATTCAGGGGCTGGCTGGCAGACTTTAGCCCAGGGGGGCAAGCACATAGCACTGTCCCATAAGTAGCGGCCCATTTTTAAAGGTTGGTCTCACCGCCGGCCCTGGGAGGGCCCTCTGGGGACCGCTGGGCCCTAGGCAATTGCCTAGGTTGCCTAGTGGTAAATCCGGCCCTGAGTACAACCAGTGGCAGACAGGCTGCGCCGGAGAACAGATTTCCAGAGGTAGTAAGCAGTCACTGCTAGCAGGTGATCCTCATGAGTATCATCATCATTATGACACTGCTGGCTGAGAGGAGGAACAGAGATCATCCCTGCATACATTACAGAAATTGATTGGGGGCAGAGGCCATGAACACACAGCTGAACGTAAGCTCTCACATGCTGTAGGCGCTACTTCTGTCTATCTACCTCATTTGCCCCTGTGACGTCCTACGCCGAGTTCTGTGTGTGACCGCTATGCCGCTTGGTCACTCACTCATATACACTTTACTTGGCTGTGGCTATATCAGTCTTTCCCCCCACATCTGGTTTGTGACTAGAGAACAGAAGATGAATACTTGCTTTGAAATCATGGATCTCTATGGAGGCACAAACTGACAATTTACAGAGGAGGATGCCGGAACAGGACCAGTGACAATTGGAGCACTTTCTGCTCTTCCCTGGACCTAATGCGCCATCAACCTCCATGTGCGTTGTCAGACCGATTAACACATATCATATATGGGCACATAGAGAACCTGACAGGTCGGCTACAAAGGATAAAACTCTGCAACTGCCAGAACCTACAACATAGAGAAGGACGCCGGGAAGTACGGACAGCGGGGAACGCGGTGCTGGTTAGGGTAACTCTGAAGTTGTCTGTAGTGATAGAGCATATCATAATAATAGTATTCCTAGCAATAATGGCTACAGCAATAACACACTTTTAAGTATATGTTTGTGCTTTATTAATGCTACGGCTAGAAACGCAGAAAGAAGCCTCTGTGAAAAGGTAATTATACGGTGTCTGTGAAATAGATAACCAGAGATTCCAGATTAAGTTTGAGAAACATTAATCTACAGCTTATCTGTGATATAAAGCTGGACTGACACAGCCATACGTATAACTGTGCATCAGGAGAAATATATTCCAGGATGTATGACCTAGATCAGAGATCTCTATTAAATGAAAAGCTAGGAATACACAGTTGTCAACATTGTAGAATCATTTCCAGGGTCACTCCGCTGCTGAGCCCGAGAATCTAAGAATGTACTGTAAATATATATCTATATCTATCCGTGGCGGGCACAACACATCATGTTTACTAAATCTGATCACAATGCATTTTTTGAATTGGAAATACTCCTCTTCAATAAACATTAACTTATAGGGGCCTTCCAATTCGTAGCGACATCATTATTATTATCCTTTATTTGTTAGGCGCCACAAGGTTTCCGCGGCGCCGTACACCATACAAACAGTACACTATACAGGATGAAACAGCACAAAACAATAAACAAAAATAGCAGTACTTCAGAAACTCCAGGCAAGTTCAGCAATAAACATGGAGCAGAAGAACAGGTGAGGAGACAGGAGGGAAGACGGCCCTGCTCATTTGAGCTTACATCCTAAGGGAGGGAAAACAGAAAGACACAAGGGGAGCCAGAAGAGGCAGAGGGGAGAGCGAGTGGAGGTGAAGGGGTTAAGTGGATGGTTGGTAGGCTTTAAGGAAGAGGTGGGTTTTCAGTGGACGTTTGAAGGAGCACAGAGTAGGAGAGAGGCGGATGGAACGAGGGAGGTCATTCCAGTGAAGGGGGGCGGCACAGGAAAAGTCTTGGATTCTGGAGTGGGAAGAGGTGATAAGAGTGGAGGAGAGTCGGCGATCATTGGCTGAGCGCAGGGAGCGAGCAGGAGTGTGAATGGAGAGGAGGTTAGAGATATAGGGGGCAGTAGAGTGGGAGAGTGCCTTGTAAATGGTGGTGAGGAGTTTGAAAAGGATTCTGTAGGGGAAGGGGAGCCAGTGTAAGGCATGGCAGAGAGGGGAGGCAGATGAGGAGCGGCGTGAGAGAAAGATGAATCTAGCGGCCGCGTTGAGTACAGAGCGGAGGGGGGAGAGATGGGAGTAGGGGAGGCCGGTGAGGAGGAGGTTGCAGTAATCCAGGCGGGAGATGATGAGTGCGTGTATGATGGTCTTGGTGGCATCCTGAGAGAGAAAGGGACGGATGCGGGCAATGTTGCGTAGTTGGAAGCGACAGGCTTGGGCAAGTGAGTGAATGTGGGGGGCGAAAGAAAGAGAGAGAGAGAGGAGTCAAGGGTGACCCCCAGGCAGCGGAGTTGGGTGACAGAGGAGACGGTGGTGTTGTTAATGACAATAGAGAGGTCGTGGTGGGAAGGGAGTCTGGACGGAGGAAAGACAATGAGTTCCGTTTTCGAGATATTGATTTTGAGAAAGCGCGCGGACATCCAGGAGGATATGGCGGTGAGGCAGTCAGACACGCAAGAGAGGACAGCAGAAGAAAGGTCAGGAGAAGAGATGTAGAGTTGAATGTCGTCAGCATACAGGTGATACTGAAGACCGAAGGAGGAGATGAGAGCATCAAGAAAGGAAGTGTAGAGCGAAAAAAAGTAGAGGGCCAAGAACAGAGCCCTGCGGGACACCAACAGGGAGAGGGTAGGGGGTGGGGGGGGGGGGGGGGAGAGCCGGATGTGGATACAGAGAAGGAGCGGTTAGCGAGGTAAGAGGTGAACCAGGTATGGACAGATCCGGAGAGGCCAAGAGAGAGAAGAGTTTGCAGCAGGAGGGGGTGGTCCACAGTGTCAAAGGCTGCAGAGAGGTCGAGGAGGATAAGGAGGGAGAAGTGACCCTTGGATTTGGCCGATAGGAGGTCGTTAGTAACCTTGGCCAGGGCAGTTTCGATGGAGTGGAGAGGACGGTAGCCGGATTGGAGGGGGTCCAGGAGGGAAAAGTCGGAGAGGTGACTGGCGAGGCGGCTGCAGACAATCCGCTCAAGTAGTTTGGAGGCAAAGGGGAGGAGTGAGATAGGGCGATAATTGGCGAGAGAGGTGGGGTCAAGATTAGGTTTTTTAAGGATGGGAGAGATAAGGGCGTGTTTAAAGGAGGAGGGGACTACACCGGAGGAGAGAGATAAGTTGAAGAGGTGAGCGAGGTAGGAGCAGACAGTGGGAGAAAGAGAGCGAAGGAGGTGGGAGGGGATGGGATCAAGAGGACAGGTAGAGGGAGGAGAGGAGAGGATGAGGGAGCGAACTTCTTCCCCAGTTGTGGGACGAAAGGAGCTCCAGAGTTGGTTGTTGGAGGGAGGTGAGGCAGTGTGGGTGGCGGGAGAGGGGGGGGAGGAGGTCTTAAGTCGGATGGCCTCAATTTTGGAAGAGAAAAAGGTGGCAAAGTCAGTAGCAGAGAGGGAGAGCGGGACAGGAGGGGGGGGGAGAGAGGAGGGAGTTGAAAGTGGCGAAGAGGCGGCGGGGGTTGGAGGACTGGGAAGAAATGAGGGACTTGAAAAAGAATTGTTTAGCGAGGGAGAGGGCGGAGCAGAAAGAGGAGAGGATGAATTTATAGTTAAGGAAGTCAGCCAGGGAACGAGATTTCCTCCAGAGGCGTTCAGCAGTGCGAGAGCACCTTTGGAGGAAGCGGGTGAGTTTGGAGTGCCAGGGTTGAGGAATGAGGCGGCGACGGCGGATAGCGGAGGCCGGGGCGACAGCATCCAGGGCAGTGGAGAGGGAGAGGTTGTAGAGAGACGACGCCTGGTCAGGACAGGCCAGGGAGGGGAGGGTAGATAGGAGAGACTCAAGAGAGGAGGAGAAGGAGATAGGGTCAATAGCATCGAGGTTGCGCCTAGTTAGGGTGGCTTTAGGCGAGGGGGGAGTAGGGGAGAAGGACAGAGTGAAGGAGAGGAGATGGTGGTCAGAGAGTGGGAATGGAGAGTTAGAGAAGTCAGAGAGATCACAGAGATTAGAGAAAACAAGGTCGAGGGAGTGACCAAGACAGTGGGTGGGGGTGGAGGTCCACTGGGTGAGCCCTAGAGAGGAGGATAGGGAGAGAAGTTTGATGGTGGCGGTGGCGGAACGGTTGTCAATGGGGATATTGAAGTCGCCAAGTATGATGGAGGGCAGGTCAGAAGCGAGGTGATGGGGGAGCCAGGCAGCGAAGTTGTCAAGGAAGAGGGACGAGGGGCCTGGGGGACGGTAGATGACAGAGACACGGAGGTAGATAGGGAAGAAGAGACGGATGGAGTGAACTTCGAAGGAGGAGAAGGAGAGGGAAGGTGAGGTAGGAATTACCCGAAAAGTGCAGTTAGGGGACAGGAGGAGGCCCACACCTCCTCCAGGACGCTCATCCGGCCTGGTGGAGTGGGTGAAGTAGAGGCCCCCGTAGGAGAGAGCAACAGGAGAGGCAGTGTCAGAAGAAGTAAGCCAGGTTTCAGTGATGGCAAGGAGATCAAGAGATTTGGAAATAAAGAGGTCATGGATGGAGGATAGTTTGTTGCGGACAGACCTGGAGTTCCAGAGGGCACATGAGAAAGGGAGGGAGGGAGCAGGGGAGATGCGGATGAGATTATCAGGGGTGGTAGGGCGAGGGGGAGGGTGAGAGGCGGGGCAGTGAGGGTTGGGCAGGAGAAGGGGGCTGGGGGAAAGGATCGGTATAGGAAAGGTACGGGGCAGCATTGTACAATAAAAGAACAAAGGCAGAGGCGGAGACCATATGAAATGCAAAATATACAGTGCAGTAAAATTAAAATAAGTGCAGATGAAGTGAAATAGAGCAAATAAAAGTACGGTGCAATAAATTAAAATAAAGTACAGTACAATACGGTATAAAATGATAAAATTAAAAGTGGTAAAAAGATTAACTTCTAGTAAATGCAATTGAAAGAAGGTAAAGTAAATGAAGGCTTCAGAGAGCCGGTACCAGGTGTAAGGTAGGAGAGTCCAGGTTGGAGAGATCAGAGTCCAGAGACCGGGGTGGTGGAGTGCAGGGCCGATCACAGCAGATAGTCACTGTAGCAGTCCGGACAGCGATCAGGATCTGGCTATGCAGAGGTCCAATTGGAGGCAGAGATGGGGCCTGTGTACCAGAGCAATTCCAGAGACCAGGGAGCATGAACCAGGCAAATGTGCGTGGATCAAACGGCGGGAGGCGAGGCGGGTAGACAGGCAGCTGGCACAGGAAAAAGTAGCAGGCAGCAGGAGACGAGATGGCAGCGGACCAGGCGGCGGAAGAACCAGGCCGTGGCAGGCAGAAGAAAGCAGGTAATGGAAGGTCACGGATCTGGAGTAGGTAATGGAGCAGGTCACAGAACCGAAGGCGCCAGAGCAGGCCACGGAGGCAGTGGAGCAGGTCGCAGACTCGCAGGAACAGCCGATCGGAGGCTACAGGAGGCAACTGGAACCGGAAGCAGCTGAAAGGCCCAAGCCGCGGCCTAGAGTAGGTGGAAATGGCGGCGGCCGCCAGACAAGGCAGCAAGATCCAGGAGCGCCCAAGAAGTGCACCTCAAGGTAGCTGGGAGTCAGGCAGGAGGACCAGGGTGAGCGTCCATCGGCACAGTGGGGCCAAGCGGTGAGTGGAGGATGGGAGGTAGAGGCCGGGTAGATCGAAGGCAGAGGCCGCAGGAGTCGGGCCAGGCAGGATGCGAGAGTGCGAGGAGGACTGGCTGTGTTGTCATTTCTCGAATGGCTGAGAGAGTCAGTCGAGGGCCGCGGCAGCGTGAGGAGGCATCTCGGGGTGAGACAGGGCACCAGGCAGGGCTCCAGTAGAGAGCTCTGCAGACACGTCTGCACACCTCGAGATCACCATTTATTTATATAGCGCCAACATATTCCGTAGTGCGGCCATTCACATTTACAGGTACTACGCTACCCAATATTGTGGAATATCCTGCACACGTCTATGGGGCGAGAGGCAAAATCTGCAACATTGCATCAACGCAGAGTGTCCCCCCTCCCCCCATCATCGTTCCTGAAGCACATCGTCAGGAATTGAATTGGCTCCATAAAGCCCAAATAATAAGATAAATAATACATTGTAGGAGATTCATTTATCATCAAGAATTACTGAGCAGATATTTACAGAGCCAAAACCTTCTAGAGACAAATTATTACATCCTGGGAAAGTCCTTGGAAATTAGGGACAGCTGCCAACTATGTAAACAGGGACTATAATACATGATACCATACTCTATAGGCTCTCTGTGTCCTGATATGTATAGTCTCTGCTTGCGGTATGCTGTCTATGCTTCGTATTATATGTGTAGTATGCTCAAAAACTTTTAACTTTATTATAATCTAGAGCTGGAAAAAACACATTTTTCGTCTACAATTTCTTTAACTGGTAAATTTACATGCATGGTATAGTTAGGAGGGATTACGTGGCTTTTCTATATATTAGGGCAGGCCTGTCCAACCTGCGGCCCTCCAGGTGTTGTGAAACTACAAGTCCCAGCATGCCCTTCCAGCTATCAACTGGTTGTTTACTGGCAAAGCATGCTGGGGCTTGTAGTTTCAGAACATCTGGAGGGCCGCAGGTTGGACAGGCCTGTATTAGGGCTTTACAAACTTGTTCCACCCATCACTGACAAGGAGAACTAGAATTATGCCCATTCTATGTTCTTTTTGTATTTGTTAGATAACATTTTATAAACAAGAATATTTTATACGGTCATTCCTTAATATTTATAGTTATTTCCAAATATGGTTCTAGTAAGTCTGACTGCAGCGATCACAACGCTTAGTACAGTTCCATTGTTTATCTCTTCTACATTATCCCTTTATTTGGTGACAGAGCACTCTTGTCAATTTAATGGAGGTGTGAGTCCTCTCGCAAAACAAAAGCTTGGGAACATGACTTACAACTAAGGGATGCATGTGACCTCTTTGGGGGCGGGGTATGACAGTATTGTGGGTGTGGCCAGGAGCAGAAAGATCCCAAAAATACGACAGGTAGCAGACAAACAGCTCCCAGAGTTAGCCAGTAGCCGGCACAGAACAAAACTAAATCTAGCATACACTTCCCCTGTGCTGGGCCCAACTGGGCACGTAAACTCCCCTCGAGTAATTCGAAGATCCTCCACCTAGTTGATTCTGTGTGGTCCAGAGTGGGAATTACTGGGTGACTTGTGGTAAAGGATTTCAGTTGATCTTTGTTAGACAAGATGAGTATTGTACAACCATAGAGCAGGGTTTGAATGTGACGTTCTCTAATGAACCTCCTAGAATCTCTCATTAGCTGCTTAAACACTAGTCTACTGAATGACATCATAACAATCTGGTGGTTACATTGTATCCGTACATTAGAAACAGAGACTGGAGGGACATATTACCAGCTGCTAACAATACATTAATAAGTACCGGTGGCTGAGTAACCTAGATTCAGAGTCTTGGAAAATATGCAATAATCATAGAAAAGAGAATAACTAGCAGTAAAGTGGATGGCACTATCCTCCACCACAATAGGCCTGTAGACACAATTAATGCAAGATCCTCCTCCATATCATTACATACAGAAATAGAAAATGTCCATGTTATAAAATATGGAGGAGTCACTGGATTACCCCCTCCCATATGGAGAGCGAGGATGAGGAGCCGGAGATAAAATCAGTCTATAATTTGAAATGGAAACGCTGCTATATTAACGCACAGGCCTGAATAACATAGCGGTACACGGTGTATAAGGTAGTGTCTTGTAGGCTGCATTATTCCTTTGAGGACATGACCTGCACGGGAGTGTTTTATAAAGGAATAAAAAAGCAAGGTGTGAAAAAGATAAATAAAAACTGGAAATAATAAAATATTGGCGGAGAGGAGGGGACTGTACCCCAGCTTGATCCCTTCCCCCCGCTCTTCTAATAGACAGCCCTGGGTCATACATTTCTGTATAGATGGCTCCCTTAGACCATATGTACAGTCAGAGGTCACATATTTAGTATTCCTTATACCCTGGAGTACTTCACCAATACATTTCAGGGTAATTTTTGGGATTTCACCATGTAGATGTACCGATAGTAACATTAATGTAACCTAAATATTTTCTTAGAAATTGTAGGCCACTTCCTCTAGTTGATGCACAGAAAATAAAATAATTCAATATGCAACCAAAATGAAACCTACGACCCCCACCCCACAAAAAAAAACAACATTAGGGGTCGCAATATCCAACTGTCTCACAATAAACATGCAGCCTTAGGGGCATATTCAACTGCCGGCGGAAACGCCGACAATCTCGCGGTCTGCGCATTATTACTGTTATTACTGTAATAATGTGCGGAAAAAACATTAATATGGTAATTGTCTCGCTGGATTTCAGCTCGCAGCTCCCTGAGCCGCAAGCTGAAATCCAGCTAACTACTACCGTATTAACGGTAGGAGTTTTTACGCGGCACAGAAAAACTACAATTGAATATGCCCCTTAGAGTTGTGTTGCCCAATATGCTCTTCTTGGCACCCCTGGGGTTTGAGGTAATATATTAGTAGTAGTAGTAAAAGTATCCACAAGCTCTGCATGCACAAGTAGCCATTTCTATTGATAACAAAGGGTTACTCCACACAAAAATGCTGCTGCCTAATTAAAACAATTACGCCTGGTACTGCAACTTACTGAAATACCTCCCGATACTTGAAACAGGACATCTGCCTGAAATCACCTGTTAAAAATTTAGAAACACACTTTTGCCTGAACTTTCTGAGCCACAACTTTAACAATCTGTGTACTGCACGGATTGCTTCCATGGTTACATATGCTGCTTAGGAAGGTTAGTTTATTCACAACCTGACTGTCAAATGACAGCAACAGTGTGTTTCTGAATTTTCAGCAGGTGATTCGCTGAGTGACTATTTTAAGTATCAGAAGTTGTTCCAGTACCCACAATGATGATATTAATTAGGTAAAATCATTTTTAAGTGGAGTAACCCTGTAATGGATGTATATGCCCAGTGGCTCCCCATAATATCCTGCTGATTCCTAGATTTCATTGACTCCGGAATTTCCCATTGTTTTGTCCAGCCCTGATTTAGAGTTATGTATAAAACAAAATGTTGGAATCTCCAGGTTACATTATATTTTGTCTACCAAGGCGATAAGAACCTTTGATAGTTTTTGCAGCGTAAGGAGACTGCATATTTCTATACACTTGAAGCTCTTTCATCTTTTTATTTTAGTGGGCCGGTAATGGTTTATAAACAGCCATTAACAAGCTTATTATCCTGACATACAATACAGTTCATTGCACCAACATGCATCACTGAACCGCTGTTTGCAAATATCACCTTTATTGATGCCACTCAAACACACGGACCCCGGCTAGCTCTTCACAATGTCCATTACCACTGATAAGAGGTTAAAATAAACAAATCAATTACAGTATCTTGTGTCAGGTACTGCTGGATCAGCTATTCAGATGATAATTTGTGTGTGTCAGCAACAAAACACACACTCTGCTGTGACATTCACTGTCCAAATACAACACCTACCGAGCCGCCCCTGATTACATTCGCCAGACAGTATTGCCTGTTAATATGAACTTAATTGAGTAATCTTTACACACAAAGACTGCGGAATACAGGATTCTCGTTCAGCGTGCTCACGTTGCAGGGACATGGTACATGTGACAACACTCTAAAAAGTCTAACAAAGCACTTACACCGTTTCAATTAATAACAGAGAAAAAGATTCAATAGATATTCTATTTCCACTTGAAGAGACTTGTTTTCATCTTTTAAAGCCCATTTTGTACCATGAAAATCAAAGCAGAGCTGAAGGGAGGATTTCTAATAAAATTAAAATGCATTTAGCAGCCATTTATTGAGCCATATAATACGTTCTCATGGGATGAGTCCGACAGGAGACCAGATTAGCGTCTGTTTGCAGGTTATATATTCCTTTTCTGTTGGTGTTTGCATTGATGGACGAGAGTCGTTTAGCCAAATGTAGTTTCTTGTAATGTGTCAAATGTATAAGCCTATTCAAAAACCTATAAAGCTGGAGCTTTAAATTCTGCAGCCGCCCTCTGCTTAACTGTACAGGAGTAACTAGATCACAATGTGCACAATTGAACACACACACACACACACACACACACCAGCCACAACATTAAAGCCACTGAAAAGTGAAGTGAATAACATTGATTATCTTGTTACAATGGCACCTGTCACGGTGTGGAATATATTAGGCAGCAGGTGAGCAATCAGTACTTGACGTTGATGTGTAGGAAGCAGGAAAAATAGGCCTGTGTAAGGCTCCGAGAGACTTAGCCACCGTGCTGCCCTTGTCAAAGTGGTTAGCACTTCTGCCTCACAGTGCTGGGGTCACGAGTTCAATTCCCAACTATGACCTTATCTGTGTGGCGTTTGTACGTTCTCCCTGTGTTTGCGTGGGTTTCCTCCGGGTGCTCCGGTTTCCTCCCACACTCCAAAACATACTGGTAGGTTAATTGGCTGCTATCAAAATTTACCTTAGTCTCTCTCTCTCTCTGTTTGTGTGTGTGTGTATATGTTAGGGAATTTAGACTGTAAGCCCCAATGGGGCAGGGACTGATGTGAATGAGTTCTCTGTACAGCGCTGCAGAATCAGTGGCGCTATATAAATAGATGATGATGATGAAGGGCCAAATTGTGATGGCTAGAGGATTGGGTCAGAGCATCTCCAAAATGGCAGGTATTGTGGGGGTGGTCCCGGTATGCAGTGGTTAGTACCTGCCGAAAGTGATCCAAGGTATGATAACTGGTGAACCTGCAGCAGGGTCTCGGACGTCCAAGGCTCATTGATGTGCATGGGGAGTGAAGTCTGGTTCAATCCCCCAGAAGAGCTACTGTAGCACAAACGGCTGAAAAAGTTACTGCTGGCTGTGATAGAAAGGTGTCAGACCACACAGTGCATCACAGCTTGCTCGTGTGGGGCTGTGTAGCTGCAGACCGGTCAGAGGGCCCATGCAGACCCCTGCCCACTGCTGGAAGTGCCTACAATGGATATGTGAGTGCCAGAACTGTACCATGTAGCAATGGAAGAAGGGGGGCTGGTCTGATGACTCACGTTTTCTTTTACATTATGCGGATGGCTGAGTGCATGTGTCATTTAACCTGGGGAAGAGATGGAACCAGGATGCACTATGGGAAGACGACAAGCTGGCAGAGGCAGTGTGATATTCTTGGCAATGTACAGCTGGGAAACCTTGGGTCCTGGCGTTCATGAGGATGTTACTTTGACACGTACCACCTACCTAAACATTGTACCAGACCAAATGCACCTCTTCATCCCAACAGTATTCCCTGATGGCAGTGGCCTATTTCAGCAAGATAATGCGCCCTGCCACACTGCAAACATTGTTCAGGAATGGTTTGAGGATCACGACCTGGTCTTGGCCTCTAAATTCCCCAGGTCGCAATCAGAACTAGCATCTGTGGGATGTGCTGAGAAAACAAGTCCGAGCCACGGAGGCCCCACCTCACAACTTACAGGACTTAAAGGATCTGCTGCTAACGTCTTGGTGCCAGATACCACAGGACACCTTCAGAGGTCTTGTAGAGTCCATACTTCAATGGGTCAGAGCTGTTTTAGCGGCACAAGGGAGATCTACACAATACTAGGCAGATGGTTTTAATGTTGTGGGTGACTGGTATACATCATTTTTGTGGTTTTTTTTGCTTTTTGCAAGAAAGAAAGGAGCAATAAAAGGAAAAGTCTAATGACACTGCCATTTAGGAAGACCTCCACCATAGAGACAAGTTGGTTAACGCTATAGCAATTTTTAGAGGCATCA
Source organism: Mixophyes fleayi (assembly GCF_038048845.1). NCBI lineage: Eukaryota > Metazoa > Chordata > Amphibia > Anura > Limnodynastidae > Mixophyes > Mixophyes fleayi. The sequence continues at coordinate 449,509,192 of NC_134402.1, forward strand.
CACCTAGGGACAGCATATTACCTATATCGTGCTATCTAAATAAGAGGGTATTAAAAAAAATGGACGTCAACACTAAAAGTCAACTGTACAAAAGAGAGTTTGAATGTTTTAATGGGAAAAAAAAATCAACTGAATTTTTTTTTTTTTTTTTAAATTCACACTCCGAACATTTGATAAAAAAAAAAAAAAAATTGTGGTTTGAAAATCAGTGGAATAAGCATTTCTGCCTTAGGGCTAAAATACATCACTTATAAATACTGATTGCCAATACTGGAATTCCAGCAGTGCCGTATTAAAACTATACTACCACCAAAGAAACATTTTTTCTAAGTTGCAATCTCCCCTTTGCAGAAGCCTCGGGGGCAGCTCCGCAAAGCCATTTTTTTCTCCAGTTTTCTCCAGTATTTTCTCTGTCTCACAGTTGAAAACTAACGAGGGGCAGGTTGGGTGGCATGAGTGTATTAAGACCAACCACTCTAGTGATTGGTCCTCCTGCTCACAGCCCCCATATGCAGCTGTTTAAAGAGTATAAACAAAATTAATCAGCTGGTTTCCCATAACAGAACCGGGAGAAACAACAGCATGTAGCAGCCCCCAGGAATACTTTCAGTAATATGATATGATAGTAGGTTATTACAGATCTGCACAGGAAAATGGATTAATTCAGCTAAGAAAAACATACATTCAACTAAAAACTTCATGCTCTCGGTAGATGGATACAAGATCGATATGTAATAAAGATATACGATAGATCAGAGTAGAGATCGATATTGGGGTTGGCTCTAGACCAAGTGGACCTCGGCAAAAAGAGCTTTGGTGCAACTAGACCCAAAAGAAGTACCTCAACTACCTCTACTAGGAACATCACAGGATGTGGAGGATGATGAACTACGATTGTCTTATGGTAGTCTTACGTCTGCCCCCTCTGGATGCAATGCTTACCAGTGCTCCGTTCTTTGTATCTAGGAGGATGTGCTCACAATACCTGGAGAACAATCAATGCTGCTTCTCAATGTAGTTATGCGAATAAAGACCTCCATCTAATGCAAGTAATTAATGAATAGGACCGCAAAAGCATTTTTCATAAATCCTGCATGAATGGAAACTAACAATTTTCTCTCTAGATTTAAATGTAGCAATTTACTCTTATTCTTTCATAAGTTAGTGTGGCCCGCTCCATACCATGCCTTCCCCACCTCTGTTCCAATACAGCTCCTGTCTCAATTCCCCTATGAGTGGGGGTCATGGAGTAGTTCATAGCATTGCATCATGGCATACAAGACCCATCCTTAGACCCCCTACTCAAGACTCACACCGGAAATATGATCTTCTTGCGGAACACAAAGCCACCCTCACTGACGCCAACAGCATGTGGTCTGATCACAGCGCCGGCTACCCACAAGTAGCCGCCCTGTCAGTCCATGCGTTGTGTCGGCCCTAGATAGACATTTATAGATAGGCAGACACATTCTGTAAGGATTCTTTGCTTGCTTGCTATATCGTGTACTTTAATGATAAGTCCGTGAAGAAGCGACTGACGAGAGCAGACCTTACGGAGGTAATTAGCACTCAGCAGACAGCTTGCTATACAAGACACACTTCATAGAAGAAAGATGACAACCCATGCGTGACATTTTATAGAGTTGGGAGGTTTTTAATCTAACATTTCTGCACAATGAGATTATCTATCTGTAGATTTAATTTATGGCTCAAATTGTTGTAGGCAAAAACAAGCAATTTAATAAACAAAACATCTTCTCTCCAACTCCTCTTCCATAATAACAGGAAAGCAAATGAATACTCCGTGCACTATCCAAGTCTACACACCAGGATACGGTGGATTTACAGTGCCCTCTGCTGGCTGTCCGCAGTATACCACTATGGTATAGGATTTCTTTTCCACCTAGCAACAAGAAATTGCCTTCTAGCTACCAACATAACCCAGCAATCTCCCCATAGGAAAGTCAGAGCAGACATTGCAGATTGTGCCGCTTGCAGTCAGTTAAATGAAACAGTAATTGTATTTAAGTGCAGTCTACAAGATGCATGAGACTTATTAACTCTAAGACTGAAAAATAAAAGGAAAATACACGCTGTGCAGAGAAGTGGGGTTTATTTTCACTTTATTTCTCAGTAAATCATCACACAAATATAATGAGCTATCTGAACAGTATTTACCTGCATAGCTGTATTTCATGCTGGGCTGTGCGATGCCTAATCTAACGTGAAACATCCCGCTTACACGGCATGTGAGGGGCGGAACGCAGCGGTGGAAAATAGCAGGAAGTGTACTTATCATTAACGATCAATAATTATCATATTAAGCAGTGCTGTACAGAGAATGTGTGTCATTCTAACCAGTCCCTGAACCACTGGAGCTTACAGTCTAAACCACCTAACACATACACGCGCACACACGTTTATTTGAGCAGCCAATTAACCTGCCGGTATATATTTTTTGGAAACAGAAGAACCCGGAGGAAACCCAGGCCGACAGAGGGAACATACAAATCCCACATAGATAGTAGGACCCTGGTTGCAATTCAAAGGACTCAGGACCTCAGCGCTATGAGGCTGCAACGCTAACTAGTGTGCCACTATACAGTCCTGAGAGTGAATGTATCAAGCGGAGACATTCCGTCCAGTTTCAAAAGTGGAGATGTTGCATATAGCAACCAATCAACGGACTAAATAAATGATAACTAGAATCTGATTGGTTGCTATAGGCAACACCTTCACTTTTCACACCTGCCGGAAACTTGCAACTTGATACGTTTACTCTCTGGAGTTAGTTCAGCAGATATAACATGGAAATGATAAATAGAAGATGGTTTTGTATCACAGGTATATACAATTTCAAGCACTGCAATTAAGTTTTGTTCCTAATCAAGTCAAAGATTTGAAACTGCCAAGACTCAGATATAGTCCATGTCATACTCCCAAACGCCTCTAGATTGGGGATATTAACCTATGGGTCAGGATCCAAAACAAGGGTCACCAATTCCAGACCTCCTCTTTACAAAACTACTATCATACTCATTATATTATTTTGTATAATTCCCTAATACCCCTTTTGAACGATTTAATTTACAACGTAAATATGTGAAAAAAATATATATTATAAATTAAAACCGGACACAGTCATGGAATGAAATACTCGCTGCTTATCAGCAATGTCGTCCTACATATGATACGGTCTTTCAGTATTTTCTGATAAACAATTTAATGTATAGGGAACATTAATAGTGTGCGGAGCCAGGAGCCATTTTTAAACGTAATTGTGTAGATGTTAAGCTGGGCAGACACTACAGAAAACTAGTGCACATGCAATTTCTGTAATGATTTCACCAACAACTGAAAGTCCCGATGATCATGCAGATTCCTGTGTACACACCTACACGATTTACCTTCAGATCTCTGGTCTCCATCTCTCATAACCATCTGCTGAAAAGATGGTGACTCTGTGCACTGTACAGATATCTGCCTACACTGCTGGTTGTGAGTGCGTACACACTTCCACATTTGCCAGACATCGTTCAATCGTTGATTGTGATTTTCAGGAAGTTTATAAAACCAAATTAACAGATGATGTGTTTTGATAGAATAAAATATGATTGTGGCAGCATTCAAACTTTGGTAATATCTTACCGAACGGTTGTTTATCGTGTTATCGGCGCGATAATTGCAGTACTTTTCTGTAGTGTGTATCCAGCTTTAGCCACGTTGGTCCAAATCCCCCACCACAAAAAAAAAAAACAAAAAACAAAAAAAAAAAAAAAAACAAAAACACCTTATCCATAAAATTCCCCAGGCATTTGGGAAGTCTTGCATACAGGCTATATCTCACATCATTGGGTCATGTCCTCTATACACAAATAAGAAACCGGTAACAGACCTGTTTTGGTTAACAAGAGATTGTCCAGGTGTCTGTCTCCAACGCCCAGAATATAGGTAATGACGCAGTAACCAGCTGCAAAGGAAGAACACAGTGTAATGAGATGGTGATCGCCTTCTAACAACGCTGAACGAGTCGCGAGATCCAATGCAATCTATGTTAAATATTCAAAAGTCCTTAAAAACGTTCTCTAGTAGTTTCTCATTTTCTACTGAGTACCGGAGGAACAACATATCCATTTATATAAAGCTTAGTTTTCTCTAACAGCAGACATCCTCGATTAAAGTGTAACTGTCGTCTACACGCAGTAAAGACGGCATTCTGTGGGTTGAATACTCATAAGAATGCATCCTAATAATACGCGACTTCTCCGATCATTTATACGCTCAATTCTTCCAAGGATTTACTTAACAATACTTGCAATTACTTACGTGCAATTAATTTAATTATCAAATATTCTGAGTCATTCACAACTCAATTCATCAGAAATCTGTCAGAAGACGGCACAGATTCTACACAGAATTATGAACAAGCCAAAGGCAAACAAATTGCACACATTACATTACTACAGGGCAGCTATTCAGAAATTAAACCATTTTTAAAATGATTTTAATTCTCTTAATGTGTGTATGACGTGTTCCACAACCGCCCGGAGATTGTAAGCTCCCTAGGGCAGGGCTATCCTTAACCTCTATTTCACGTCAATGTATATCACTTATTTGTATTGTGATCCTCTCAATACACCGCGCTACATATTATGCTGGCACTTCGTAATTAATGATATCAACAATTCACACCACTCAGCTGATTATTTTGCGGTCTGCTATCTATTGTTATGAATATCCTGCCATCTTCTGATTTAACACCATGCAAACATTGCAATTGTTTGTAACCTAACTACTTGTGAGCTGCATCAATTGATTGTTTTAAGTTTGCAAGAAAGTAATAACTGATGGTCTCACCCATCCCAAAATAATTGGGGTAAACCTCTGACAGTAAACCTTTAAGAAATAGGACTGAAGAAAAGATAAGTGGGGTAGAAAAGAGAACAGTCTGTTTTAATAAACTTGTACTAGATCCAGACCTGCCACACTACCCGTAAATTTGTTACCCACAAGTGTGGGAAGAGAGGGATCATTTGCTAAAATCAAAAAACAGCCTAAGCTCTTTGGCACACTGGCCCAGGTATATCCCGTTTACTGGACTCTCTGTAACATGAACTCTCCACACAATTTTACTAATCAACACTCAAATATAAAATGTATTTAACACTTACCACAACTTTTTACATACGTGTCCATGACCTCTGCGCTTATTCCATACGGCCCTTTGTCACTTGGGGAATATTTTCGAAAGAAGTTCTGTAAACAAAATAATAAAGGGAAACAATGTGTAAGACAGAACTTTGTGACAAGAGTGAATCATAAAACCAGCATATGATATATTAAGGATTATTCAGTATTAAGAAATAATATTTATATAAAACTTAAGCCATCTAATGTCATCCTCCCTTATGACTACTGAAAGGTAAAAGGTGGCAAAATCCCGTACAGCTGACGTAGCAATCTGCGTTTCTCCAGCTGCTGTAAGACTACTAGTCCCAGCATGCCATAGGCTGGTGTATACGCTGGTACTTCCAGTTCCACTGCAGCTAGAGAGTCACATTTTGCAGACTTAACTTAAATGTGCAGAAATTTAGAAATCGGATGCAACTTCACCCTTACTCGTCTGCAATATATAAGATAGGTTTGATCAATATTGCAATGTTCCTGAAACGCAGTAGAAGAATTACGGTAACTATGCTAGCAAGCTTCTGGTTGGATGGCAGCAGAGCCAATCACAAGCCGGGAGTCAGTTCAGCCCCAGCGTCAGAAACCTCTTGTAGCAGAATTTCTGCAGAGGTCTCCAATCACAGCAAGTCCTGGGAGCCTCCTGTTCTTGGGCAAACAGGGACATTAGCATGGAAGGGACACACATCAATATGTACTACTGCGGCGTGGTTTGGAAAATTAAATTTAAAAAGATGAATATGTGCACCCATTGACTTCTATAGAGAAACTGCTATAAAAAAGTTAAGCATCAATAGGAAATCTTAAGACACAAAACTTTGACTTCCTGGCTTTTTCCAGCTCTGACAGATTGTAATACCTCATTGGTTGCCATTTGTGCTACATTCATTAGGTTATTAAGTAAAGAATTTGAGGTATAGGATAAGAAAACTGTGCCAGATTCCAGGACACAGGTCCCTGTCCTGACCGTTCACTGGGACACGCTGAATTAAATTACTTACCTGTATACTCCCTTCTGTGGCCAGAACTTCAGCAACAGGAACAGACTGAATGAACTGCATGAATCCTGCAAGGAAAATTGTACGTTCTGGTAAATATATACAAAATGCTGATATTTCCAGCTCTGTTTATACAGAAACCTGGTGCACCTCAGTCACTAAATATCCTGTTATTTCCCTCCATCTGCTGTATAAGAAGTGTTTTAGCAGAGAGCTGCTGCCTAATGAAGCCAGAGAACAAATGTTTATTCGGAGCGGTTTTCGTCCAATTTGCCGGAGTTGAGAGACTGATTTTGCTGAGATTCCCATAATGAAAACACTAAAGTAAAATACTGTTCTTAGCCCAACAAAGGAACAGTTAAATTGTCTTTTGAAGCAGCTCTACAATCGCACATGCCATAGAGAAACGGGCCAGCACGTATGAAATGTTGAAGATTAATCGTCCTCTTGGCATGAGAAGCTGCCAATTACCGAGACTTACTGAGGAGTTAATCGCCCTAAGTAACCAGGGTGGATGCACAGCAGAGAAACTTTACATTATTTACCATGTTTCGTGCTCGTCGCCAGAACTTTGTACGGCGTTAACTTCAGATCAAGGTTTTCCTTTCGTAACAGCTGTAATATAAAGAGCTGTGTTAATTTATATCACTGTACGATGATCGAAAGATGTGATTGGTGATGTAACACACTATACAATAAGAAGATAATGCAACAATCCTGTGAAAATCAAAAAAGCACATCTGATTTTTTTAACATCTACTGTAGCAGGCTATGTTGGTATTTACCCTTTTCCCATTTGCTGTTACCCATTTATGATTTTGGACTACCATGGCAACCAGAGTCACATGGCACGATGTAGTGAGGCAGAGGCGCTTTGGAATGCCCCTCTGAGATCCGTCACCACTGTGACATCACCCTTCTCCTCTCTCTGCCATCACATGACATACTGAGAGCTGTGAGCCCGTGTCTGCGTAGCAAACGGTCTGTGTCTGGCAGTCATTTTTATTTTTTTTTGCCAGCCAGAGAGATTTTAAAAAAGGAGATAATGATTAGGATAATAGCTAAGAAAAAGTAGAGGCATGCTTAAAAAAGGTACTTAACTTGCTATTTAAAGAGAAATACATCTTCTATGTGGGATTGCTGCTTTAAACTGCACAGTCACCTGCATAATTTGGAGGCGTATGTTTATTGGGCTGACAGATATGAAATGAAAATGCAGCTAATATGAACCAGTGACCACACGGAGGCAGGAGGCACAGACTAATGTAAATCGTTCCTGGTAAATGAGCATGCGGAATTCTCATGAATATTTTATCTGGAATTTTAGACCAGTCATTTTATAGTAAATGTTGTAATTGGTCATAAATGTGATGCTTTGTTATTCTGCAATGGTTAACAGGCATCATAGAGCACGGACGGACAGCAGGGTTGTGTAGGCAGCAAGTCAGTAATTGAAATTAGCAAATTGATTGTCCGTCTTTTGATGTAGTATCATCATTAAAAACAAATCTGTTAATGGCGCTAACAGACCAGTAACCTCAATCTTCCTGGTGTTTATTTGTTCACAGCAAATGTAAATATAAACAGATTTTTTTGTGCCGCGTGTAGGCGATAGCTCTGCGACAGCAGAAATAAATTTGTGGGTCGCATCAGCAACCATCAGACAAAAGCAATAATTAGGGAGACAACAGTTGAGCTTTATGCTACATGGTCATAAATGCCCCTTGGTGCGATTGTTTACGTGTATCATGGGGCAGCACAGTGGCCTAGTGGTTAGCACTTCTGCCTCACAGCACTGGGGTCATGAGTTCAATTCCTGACCATGGCCTTATCTGTGTGGAGTTTGTATGTTCTCCCTGTGTTTGCGTGGGTTTCCTCCGGGTACTCCGGTTTCCTCCCACACTCCAAAAACATACTAGTAGGTTAATTGGCTGCTATCAAAATTGACCCTAGTCTCTACCTGTCTGTCTCCCTCTGTCTGTCTGTCTGTCTGTCTGTATGAGTCTGTGTCTATATTAGGAAATTTAGACTGTAGGCTCCATTGGGACAGGGACAGATGTGAATGAGTTCTCTGTACAGCGCTGCGGAATCAGTGGCGCTATATAAATAAATGGTGATGATGATGTATGATGACATAACAAAGGTCAAATATTTCCAACAACGCAAATGACATCAGGCACCTTGTGCGCGATTTATGCCAATTTATTCACGTAAGCGCATGTCACAAAGGCTACGACAAGGAATTGTCTTACTACGGCCTGATTCTGTGTTGCTGGAGGAGATATTTAACGTATGTTCAAGAGTGTTCATTTTGGGTGGCTTTATTAATTTAATGGGTGATGGCAAATACCCCAAAAATTATCTTATTTTTACACAAAAAAATATTTATAGATGCTAATCTACCACTGAAACATTACAAAGTACAAATATGACAAAGTAGTGCAGACAGTCGCAATGTCCTTAATTAAGACACTAATTAATTACAGCATCTTTTCTTTAATTACCACCATTTTTATCCTTTGGAACATAATTTAAGGAGTGGTCCAAAAGTGACAGTAGCAGAACCACTTCCATCCAGGATCACAATCCTGCAGATCGCTTTGGAAAGTGTGTATACAGGGACCCTCCCCAAAAGGAGGAACCAGAAGTGCCCCCCAAGAACGTACAAGGTGGTAAATAGGTGCATACCTGAAGATTAATGCACATCATTATTTGTAAATAAATGACCACATCCGATGATTACATAACACACAACAAATGTTCCTGTCCATACCTTGTCCATTAGGGAAATGATCTGAAGGATCAGCTGGTCCTGGCGCAAGTCATCTCCGTTTTTGAATATTACTGGGTATTTCCCTCCATCTTCAGTTTTGAAGTACAACTTGGCCGGCATCAGGGCGCTCTGGCGATGTGAAACATGACAATAACATGGAGGTACGGCATAGGCTGTATCTACAGTCTGTCCTACTATTGGGAATTGTGCTTCCTGGAGGCTTACACCAACACCCCATGTCAACATAACGTACAGAGAAACAGACCGCTATGAACAGTGCTGGTCGTACGCATCATCATTCAACATTTGGCCTGACCACCGAAAACCATTCATGTGGACAGATCTAGCCAATCAGAATTCCCATGGGGCCACCTCAGCGGTCAGCTGATCATACATGGATGATCACTGCATCAGTGGATAACGGTTTAAATACAGCTGAAAATGCTCTGGGCGTCACTCTTAGTCCAAATCAGCAAAACCGTTCGACAAGACATGACAAGCTTTGGCCCATTGTCTGTACTACCCAAGTGTGATATGACTCCACACTATTCCCCCCCCCCCCCAGAGGTGCATGTGTGATTCGGTTTGACAATGCTTTATCTGGCCGATTATGCTCTTTGTTGCTCTGTAAATAATCTTGGAAAAATATAGAGACTAGAGGACAAAAACCTGTCTGCGGGTAGTAACACCATGTAATGGGAATAGAGACCTACAGAGGATTTACTGAACGTGGTACTCAAAAGGGAAACAAGGTGGAAATTATAGAAACTTCACAGGAAATATAGAAGCACAAAACAAGGATACAAATGTGCACAGAACATACAAGCATAAAATAAATCTCATTACTGATAACAATGTCATTTGAAAATGACATCTTTACCTTGAAGAGTGTGGCTTTCTCTGGGATGATCCCTCTGATCTTCACTTGGGGCTCTAGTGGTAGAGGAATGGGCTCAATCTCAGAGAGGTTCATCTTCTCGTTGTCCCCCAACAAGGCCTGTAGCCTCTCGTTCTGTGAACGGCAGGATGTTGTGTGATTACTATTATCTAATACAAAACGGAACTTACACAAATATCTACCTGGACCATTGTGTTTCTTATTCAGTTGGGTCAATAATTTAGTGCTACTGCAGACTCAACGGGACTACAGGTAAGAAGAGTCCCTTCCTCAACTATAATGAACCCTGCGGAATTCCACCATCATCTAACACTGAGACCCAATAAGTCACTGGTTCAGACAGGCCGCAACGTTATTAATTCTGGTAAACAGAACCACCATCACTATTGGTAGGCAAGAGCCACATGGATTTCTTATTTCCTAAATGAAGGTGGATGGGGGATGGGCAGGGGTGAGACGGGACCCAAACTAACACACATCGCATTTCGAAACATCACAAGTTCCATCAGTCCGTCCTATTTGCCCTGATAAGAAATCTTTACCGGTCATGAGAAAAACAAACTATATTTGCTTGTCTAAGAAATAACATTAATCCCAGAGCCAGAGAGTAAAAATGAGAAAATTGGTCTGATCGGAAAGTGGGTGAAAATTCGTCACTCTTGAAGTAGATAATTAATCTTTCCATCGTTGCCCAAAGTAATGTCACAACATTAACCATGCAGCTATGACAGCAACGATCATATACCCAATGACTGGACCCGTTTTCCTGATATGTTTCCTGTGTATTACTGATTTGAGGAACGGATGTAATGTACAGAGTATGACAACGATATATCTGGGGCTCAGTAGTGTGCTGGACATATAGATGACAACCTACAGAGCAGGATGTATGATCTGTGTATGTCACCAAGTTACATGGAGCAACACGTGACACAGGAGACTGCACATAGAGGCAATGACATGAGGAGAATGCTGGATGGACAGGGGGTGGGGGGGGGGGGGGGGGCTGGGCAGGCTCACCTTCTTTTTGCGGTTCCCACTTTCACGCTGCACGGCTTTCATCAAATGAACCAGTCTGTCTACGAACGTTTGCTGCGTTGCCAGCAGTGAGCGCATCACTCGGACAGACTTATCGCCCTATAGGAGGGGATGGAAAGGAGAGATGAGCTGCTCAGTGCAGGATCACGTGCCGGGCACTATGCACACTCTAAGCACGAGACACAAGTAACGCAATATATCATTGGTTATTAGCAGCTTCTCCCTGGATGTCAGCTTAGATTCAACAGCTGTAAAACATTGTCCTGGCTGGATTACATTGGTGTTATTTGTTCCAAAGCAGGATGTCTTCTGTACCCGGGTCCCCACAGTGTCATCTGCAATGTTATAGGTGCCCGTCTGTCCCCATCACTGCAATATATAAGCTCCTCCAACTAGCAGTATGACATCACAGGGTTTTAAAAGTGTGACATCTTCGGTTATATTGTGGTAATTGGTGACTTAAAGCAAAACACACTGATAAATGTTAACATTACAATTATGACCCTCATCGTGTATTCTTGAGATCAGCAACTGCAAACCTATCACCCAAAAATTTTTAAGAAAAATAATGTGCTAAAAAGATTGTATAATTAGTTAGCAAAATAAGCCGAACTCTCCTTCATGAATTTAAGTCAATTAAAACTTAACTTAATTGTAGTACCTGTGGAATCTCTAACCCTAAAGTACACATTTCACCAGGTCATGCATTTAGTACATATGCTATGGTCAGTTAGACATCAATTTTCTTGATCTGCAGTCGTCTGTTCTTCTCAGTGGCTACAACTATAAAAGTTATGCAGCTTCTACCCGCACTGGGAGAGTCATAAGTGTGTTTAGTGCTGCACGCTTCCATAAACGCCAGTGTGGTCAATATAATTGAGACCGCATCAGATACATTACCTTTAATAGCGCCTGACTAAACCGCCTCATGACGTTCATGTACATCTCATGGGTCTTTGGACCTCTCTGCTGGGTGTCCTGGTCTTCACATTCAACTATAACATACCTGTGGGAATAATGAAAAACATAATGCTCTATCCATCTTGCAAATCCTTGATGAGGAAGTTCCATACATTTAGGGAGACTTCTAAAGTTTCACTCAAGTGAGTGAAGACAAATAAGCATCTCCCGAATCAGTTCTCTCTTACAATTGTCCATATAGTGAAGGCAGAAGATCCCATACCCTACAATGCTGAGCCTCAATCAGGGCGACAGTCTGCAATTATAATGCAGATTCCTATGAAGTCCCCCTAACCATGTTCACTTCTGCAGTGATAAAGAATTGAACTTGTTAAGCCCACCTTACACTAACCGGGCCCCAATACAATCTCAGCACAGCTTGTGTCATGTACGGACTTCCAAGGCTGCCATGTAGATGGTGTGTTCAGAAGTGATAGTTCCTGCAATGGAGGTGTGTATGTTGGATATACTGACATTTAATACCGTATACCACAAGGATATAAATCTATATTTTTCCATTTCAGTTGGTGTACATGTGTTAAATCAGCTTTTACCCAGTAAATAGGGAAATTAAACTTTCTGTATGATTTACATTTTGGATAGTGAACACGCAGCTAATGTCAACAGCAACCTGTACAGGAGGAAAATGTTTGTGCAATTTGGGAGCTTCTGTTCTTAAATACTCAATTTATTAAAGTTTTTTTGTTTTTTCAATAAAGGCAATGAGGGAGCAAAATTTGTAACATTTTTGCAATACCTGGAAAATCTGTATTAAATATACAACATGTTATGTTGACTATTTGACAAGTTTTGCAATATTGGTATGCAACAGAGTTGTTTTCCGTAAATGAATGTTGAACATGCAAATCTGTGAGTGCTCCTATCTAATACATTCAGTTGCTGATCTGTCAGATGATGCATGAATAGAGGGAGAGGACAATGATCAGCTCTCATGCAGGATGATTACCGCATGTTATTCTGTACAAGACGACGCACTACGCTGGAAATTTACATGTGACTTTAAGGGGGGCGGAGCTACAAGATATGGGAACTTTTATAAGATACCCGGCACAATCAATGTTGCTCTTTATGCTGAAATAGTCACTTGTCTCACGTAAAAGAACCATTTTAAAAAATAAAATCAAGCTAGTAGTAGATTGAAAAATCAAAAAATATTCAAATTTAGTAATTTATTAGTGTGCTGCCACGCCGGCACAGGGAGCGCACAAGGGTGCTGCCACGCCGGCACAGGGAGCGCACAAGTGTGCCGCCACCAGTAAATGTAACGTGTAAATGTGTACACACCAGTATAGGTAGTTGGCCAGGGTGGAGTTCTTGCAGGCTCTTGAGATGAGGAAGGTGCAGAGATCTTGCTGGAAAACAAAGAATAAAATGTGATACATTGATTGCACCACATCGGACGCCATTATCTGCCCTCACAGTGGTGCGATCACAAGTTCTGCACTTCTCATTTTATAGATTTATTTCCAGTAACCAATAATAAAACAAGCATTCAGTGCAGTTATACTACGTGACTTATTAACCTCCCAACTGCCAAGCACAACAGGCCAACATAATACAGCACTCCAACAGTATTGACTTTATTACACACACCTCTACCTATCCAATTTATGTTCCTTAGTAGGTTGTTTAGAAATGTATTTAAGCATTTACATAAGCTGGAGTGTGATTCATTATTTGTACTCTTGTTATTGTTGCACTTAATAACGTGTTTACAATGGAAACAAGCACAGATTTGGAAGAATTCTTCATGTTAGGACTTCTGTCTTTTCAGAATGTTATTGATTTGAACTTTTACGCAGACGTTGCTGTGGGTTCCTGTAATAAGCCGATGTCAAGTTCCTGGAAACTCTGTATAACCTATGGTGAGAATTCATGTTGCTTGATGTAGATCGCGGTGGCATCTGCCTCTACCATTCATCTGGTTGTATTACACTAAGCACTGCTCTCTGAGTGGTTTGTATTGGATATTGTGCTCAGGCTCACCAGAATCGGGTTCTTGGTTGCCATGGCAACCAGAGGCACAGGACTTGTTGAGACCTACTTTAATGAGTTCAATTCCTGACCATGTGAGGAGTTTGTATGCTCTCAATGTGTTTGCGTGGGTTTCCTCCCACATTCCAAAAAACATACTAGAAAGTTAATTGGCTGCTATCAAATTGATGTGTATGTTAGGGAATTTAGACAGTAAGCTTCAATGGGGCAGGAACTGATGTAAACGAGTTCTCTGTACAGCGCTACAGAATTTATGGTGCTAAATAAATAGCTGAGAATATACTAAAGGAACGTGTTCCATCTTGTGACAAAGTACATTAACCTCTCTTCAGCAACATTAGTGCTGAGCAAAATCTGAGGGAGCTTTTACATCGCTTATAAAATGTTCACTTCGCAGTCAAAGCTGGTGCAATTTAGTCGTTTTATACAGTTTCGCTATTCAAACTAGAAGAGCACAGCGCTCTGAAGCCGTAGTGAGACCCAGCTGGGAACAGAATCCCAGTTTTCTTTTACATGGGAAGAGCTTCAGAGCGGATCTGCTGTGAACATGCAGAGATGGGTCCCCCTCACTAGTATGAGTTACTAGGGAAGATTTAGGGGCACATCTGTTCTTGGCGAAGTGCTTCCGAATCGGTCGCGGGGGCACTCCACGGCAATGTAACAGTGAATTTTGCCTCGAACATCACAGGGGTGTGCAGAGGAGTCCGTTCGGCTGGGTACTGTAGTGTATGAAAATATGCGCTGCTAAATATCGCAGAGAACTGAATGGGCCCCTCTGGCCGATGCTGAGAGGCAGATTTATCGAAGCCCATGGCAACCAATCAAATTCTAGCTATCAATTTATAGAATGCACTAGATAAATGATAGCTAGGATATGATTGGTTGCCATGGGCAACACTTCCACATTTCCTTTTTAAGTTTGATAAATCTGCCCCTAAATTTCGACCAGGTGTCATTCCCATATAAAGCTGTAAATATAAATCAATGACATGATAGGGAGATAAAAGGGTGAATGGAAAAAGGGTGGAGACCAACATATGGGATTTGTGTCACCGAAACAATATGAGAAAAATGTAACTTTCTCAACAACTTATTAACAGGTACTTTCACCCGGACCCCCACAGAGAAGCAGTTATTCATCCTCACTGCAGTCCTGCTCTGTGCCTGGAGAACACTGCTGGATACCAGAGCAACTTCTATAAAAGGGCACATTGATGTTAATTATTGAGCACATGAAAGGACTGGTCTGTGATATATCCGCAGCTCACCTCAAGGTTCTCGGCTTCCAGACCATCCTTGGCCTTAGCGGACGGTCCCGGAGATGACGATCGAGGGATGTTACTTGATATGATCTGTGAACTGTGATATAAAAGAAAAGTAAGACTGTTGGAACTGAAACAATGTATCCAGTGTTCATTTACTCTGAAAGAATCACATACAAACAGATGAGATTTTAACATAATGTACTTCCAAACACAATCATGTATTTACAAAATAAGCAGCTCTCAATAATTATCTCAAATTCCCATCTTGAAAGCATTACTATGCTGGGAGTTGATTGTTATTGTGTCTGTTCCATAAGTGTTTTTTTTTAAATCTTCACTAATTTCCAATCCAAAGTTCTATTCTTTTTTTTTTTTCCCCACCTACTGAATCGCTAACCGCAACAAAGTTCGGATACTGCTATAAAAATGCTGTGTAATGCTTTACTGTTCGATTTACTGAAACTTTGCTACCAGAGTCTGTTTCTGTAACTAGACAGAAATGGAGCCGTGCGCTCGGGTGCACTGTACCTGTCCACATCGCCAGGGTTCATTCCAGAGGTGATCATGCTCTCCAACATGGGGCCCTGGCTGTCCCTCTTCGTCGGCTCTAATCCGCTCTTTATATCATCAAAGTTTTCATACTTCAGAGCTTGCACTAACTGCAACAAGTACATCAACAAATCCTGCAGGAATACAAATACAATTCAGTATGGAAAGGTTCTTAAAACACTTCATGTTTCTGATTGCTGCCTCTAATGGATCTGAAGCTTTCTGTGCGAGAGAAACAACATTTTAAAAGCTTCACATTTAGCTACTTTAGAATACAATTTTCATTGAAGGATTACGGTACATCTCAAGTCTAGCGCTGTAAGATTCTCCTGGAAGCATTAAGAACTATTTGTCCCTCACTGGGGGCTGTCTGGAATAGCTTCAATACAGTATATGAAAATGTTGATTATGTGCAGATGTTTATGTTCTGTATGCTGCAAAGCACTATGGAGCATACTGGCGCTACCTATATTATCATCATCATCATCAACAGTGTTGCATCAATGTGTAAAGAGGAAGGGCCATTCACAGACACCTTAATAAGTTTTACTGCATTGCAGTCTTCTAGGTAACAGAGTGCTGGAAGTAAATGGAATGACCAGAGACATTATTGCAAGTTTGAACGGAAGTTTTATTTGAGATTTATGACTGCAGCATCTTTTCAATCAATAACAAGATGTAGTTTGTGTTGGAGAAGAAATATCTTCATTAAACTTCACTTTGTGCCAAATCTGCAGATAAGTTAATTTGCCACATTGCTCCATACATGCTTAAATGCAATTTTTGGATTTAGATGTACTTTTACAAGACAAGGTTTGTGAGGGAAGCAGGTGTAGAACGGACATTTATATTTATGAAACCTAACACTCACGTACTATTTCGAGACTCAAAACATATCTCTTGCTATAACCAAACAAACTAGACTAAAGTCTGGGTTCCTCTAACATTTCATTACACAAAAAAAAAACATATCAGACATACTACAATAAAGTGTGAGGGCAGATTTATCAAACCTTATAGAAATAAAAGGGGAAGTGTTGCCCATAGCAACCAGAGTCTAGCTATCTTTAAGTGGTGTTATTAGGAAAAGCCATTTCACTGGGTGTATGAGAAGGCAGCTGCCTCTTTTATTACCATCCACCAACCAACGCGACTAGTGTTTCAGCAGAGTGTTTGAGAAATGGGTACTTGAATAGAAGAGAGAGGAAACGTTTAAAGTTATGACATATGTGCAGCCATCGAGCAGTGAATCGTCCTTGAAGAGAAAGAGGAATTCTTATGCTAAATATATGCAGAGAAAATCCATAAAAAGGAGACACTAATAGTGTGAGATCTATCCTAGCCGATGCATGTTATAAATCAATGCAGATCACATGGCGTGCATACAAAGACACTCACACCAGTTTAATGTGAATAAAAGTTTCATATTTCAAGACACAGACTCTGGTAACACACAGAAGAACAAACACACACTACACGCATCTAAACACACATGTACAGGCACAATAATGTCTGTTTATGTCCAATTAAAAATGTGTTCATCTCTGTTAACACTTTTATTAGTCTGTTTCTCAAGTGTTCTTCTTCAGTGGCTTTTTCTCCTCCATTGCCCTCCTCTACTTCAGAATAACCACAGCAGCACAGAATATTTCAGTTGACCAGCGAGTCATGATGGGAGGAGGGGAATGAAGAAACTCAGAGACTGATGGATAAATGTATGAAGCCGAGAGTTTTTTTTGGCGGGTTTGAAAAACCAATCAGATTCTAGCTATCATTTATTTAGTGCATTCTACAAAATGATAGCTATAATCTGACTGGTTGCTATAGGCAACATCTCCACTTTTGAAACCCGCCGGAAAACTCTCAGCTTGATACATTTACCCCTGAGAGTTAGATAGTGAAAGGAGCATTATCCCCAAACAGCACAGAGCAGTGGTGTGAGCCAATCAAACTGGGGCCAGTCACCCAATCACATTTCTCCTGGGCACTGCTTGTGTAACATTTTTGGAAGTGTTTAACTACACAAAACTGTGTGACAAAGACTCTCGGTTTCAGTTCACTGGAAAACAGTAAACGACATGATTGAAACACCTCACTCGTTTTTCTTTCTTTACCAGAATGACATCAGTGCCCTGCAATCTCATTAAAATGCTTTTACCTACTTATTTTCTCCCAAAGTTTGACAAAAAAAAAAGGCCTCTGCACTGTCTGAGAAAATCTATTCTTCAGCCGGTGTTTCACAGTCAAAGGTTAAAGCAAAGCTTGGAAATAAATTGAATCTTACTGGTCACTTGGTAGCTGGAGAAATGAGAGGCCTGACCCATGCGCAGTGAATCGATATTGTTCTTCAAACAAGTAATGAAATTTCTATCAGATTATAAAATGAGGTCAACGTTTGACAAGTACAGAGAAGGAGATCATACGGCCGCCACAACATCCGTCTAATAGCTTCCGCCTTAACTGTTCACAGCACAGAGTCCTAATATTTATCCAATAGCTTCCACCTTAACCCTTTCCCGACACATAGTCCTAACATCTAATAGCTTCCACCTTAACCGTTCACAGTACAGAGACCTAATATTTATCTAATAGCTTCCACCTTAACCCTTCACAGCACAGAGTCCTAACAACATCTAATGGATTCCAGCATTCATGTGAAATGTCCTCTCCGGAAGAGCAACATGGTTTGACCAAGGAAGAACATTGCACCATCTAGCTAGATTTGCTCCTATGAGGTCCTATATAACCGAGGAATTGGCTACAAATGGGCAGGTTCTCTTTATAGTAAGGGGACAACTTCTCATTTAGAAATAGATAAAGTAGTGGCAGCTCGGATCAGCAGATTGGATATCTGTATTACTCTATATATCTTTAATGTATATTAAAAAATAACACTATGCCCGATATTTGACGTCCTTCTTTGCCCAATTTACAATTGTCAATTTCTCTGATGAAGAAATGAAAATTATCCTGTAACCCACGAAAAACGTGCCGTAAACATGATATAAAGCTGTATTGGTAGAACCCCAACCAAGACGTACTTCATCATCCGCCTGCTGTAGCCTAGCGACCGCGTAACGCCGCACCGTTGGGTTCGTGAAATGAGAGGAGAGGAGCTCTAAAGAGTCTTCCACGTCCATCGGTTTCCACTTTCCCAGAAGCTCCAGAGCTTGTTTGGCTTCCTGAGGTAAATCCCAGTTGACACATTTTAGAAACTTTGTTAGTGCCTGAAAAGAACAAAAAGGTCATTGTTAAATCACAAAAACATCGAACAAAACAAACAATCTAAACATAAAGCACAGAAATACAACAAATAATACAGTAGACATTGATGTTACATCTACTTGACTTTAATGAATAAAAGAGAAACAAAAGTGTGAATCACTAAGAACCATCAAGGTTCTATGCAACTATCCAGTAAAAACACCACACAGACATTAAATATATAGAGCAGCTCCACAGACCTTAATAAACGTCGTCCCTGATTTTCAACATATTCAGCAATAGCAATGAAGATACTCGCAATTAAAGAAGCGTTCTTATGACCAGCGTTGTGTCTTACATCAGTCACCGGGCACAGATATATTATCCGCCACTTTAAAGAATAATAACTGTCGTGCATCAAGTGACTTAATGAATCATGTGACTTATGCATCATGTGACTGGTGCTATTTAAGTGCAGGATGTTCAGCATTACACATGGGGCCCCTGAAGTTTGTATCAGACTTATTCACAGTAACTCCTATAATATGCTGAGATGTTGCTTTGTAAATTTAAAACTTCTTAAAAAAAGTTTATAAAAACTTTAGTGACCATTGTTTACTTTAAAAGGGGCTGCTGATTTATTTCTGCCCACGAACTGAGCTTTGAAAACATTTACCTGTTAACTATACATTGGCTATTAGAGATCACAGAGAAAAATATTAGGTTTTACAACTTTGAGGGTAAATTAAAGAAACTCCCAACTCTGCATTATCATAAAGTCCCAGCCTAATTTACATCAGGGGTGTTTCCATCCTTCATCTATCCAATCAGGCGCTACTTTCACTACACACCTCCGAGCCAGGCAGGTGAATAATACTGACCTTCTCTTGGTTTGTGAGGTAGTATCTGAACTTCCATACCAGGTCCTGCTCCTCGGATGTCAGCTGTTTGGTTGGCGGGTAACTGACAATTATCTGTACATGAAAAACATGAATGAATTGAAATCTTGTAGATCTTAGTGATCCAGATTTGATAGGAGTAATAGTAGTTATTTGAAAACATTTTAGGCCCAGACACTGCCGACACTTGTGTTTTCTATCGCCACAACTTTCATGGTAATAAAGAACCCCACAATCGGATTATTTTACATTAAGCCCCCCCCCAAAAAGTATCAAAACAGTTGGTGGGGGCTCTGCAATTCCTGCGCTAGAAAGCCCCTGGCGCCTCAAAAACCCCAGTGTTAGTGGCACTGAGATTCTATAGAGGTAGATGGGGGATTTATGTAAGAATATTCCCACTGCTGACTATTTATCAGTTTGCATTCAGTGCAGGACTAGAATTCCATTCTTGATACATTTATATTTTATTAACAAGTGATATTTCACAAACTGAAGACTGAAGAGACATCACATTATGACTAATTGCTTAACTTTTTTATGTATTAAAGTATCTTGATGCTGTCTCACATCTCACTAAATACAAATGCCCAGACAGACATAAGTCATTTTTACATATCTTCTTCTTGTGGCTGAACACATAATTAGACATCATGGCATTGTGTAAACTGCTATTGGTGGTCTCTATGATAAGGCTATAAACATCAGCAGAAGATAACACTACAAGATGACGACTCACGTTGAGCTGATCCCGCGTGGCAGCGTTCGGCTTCAGATCATGGTCTGAGGGGCCACTTCTTAGGCTTCTGGCCAGTTTGTGGTGTTTGCTCTCCACCAGATTTTCCTACAAAAATAAAAATGAAAACACATCTATAAACAAGATAGAAAATATACCCGATAGTCCAGCCCTCCCTTTCTTACAACAAAAACCCTCCTACAAGATATGGCAGTCACATTAAATTCTAATCAGTCCACACTACTCAAACTGCAGCAGACAAAGTCATAAGACATGTTCCACTCACTTAGCAGAATGTAGAATCTGACAGTTTCAAATAACAATAATAAAAATCAGTTCCTGCAAGAAACTATCTGCAGGGGTGGGTCAAATCGGTATACAGATTATATACACACACATACATACATACATACATACATACATACATACATACATACATAATGAAGGTCCATATTAATAGGTACTAGGATGAATAAATTCCTTTCTGGGAAAAAAATATATTGCAATAAACTGGGTATAAAAGTGGAAACACGATAGAATATGTAAGCAGTGCTGTTATGAATGATAAAAACAGAAGGCACATTAACTACAGGTCTACTTAAACTATTTCAGTAATAAAAATCACCATTGTAAAAAGCACACAATAGTTTGTATCAGTACTTCTCAGTTGCAGTCACCGCACAGCTTTGACGATAAATTGTAGAAACATAGAATGATCTTCAGGTTTGTATTATATGGAATGATCCTGAGAAGAGGGAATGCGTAGTAAGTGCTGCAATGTAATGGGGACTCACCATAGACATCTGGGGGTCGGGAACTCTCACGATATCGGCACTGGTTGAAAATGAACTTAACTCGTCTCCGTCCTACAAGAGATCACAGTTTAAATGGTAATTAGTGTCACATTAGAGAGTCCATCAGAACAACACAGTCTTTGTTCAGTGCCATCACTAAGTATCTACAGCGTGTCATAAGGGCACCAATTAGATGTATTCTATGTTGTCAAGATGAGAGTATAAATCTGATATGATGAAATAGAATATTGAATTTCAGGGTCCAAATAAAACATTGCATTGATACCTAAATGGACCTGATTTTCAACTCAGATAAATGTTGACCAAATGTTTTTAATAAGGAAACAATTAGCCCAGTAGAAGGTAATTAGGTTGAGGAGACCTGCTGAAGATATGCAGATCACAGACATCCATTGTTTGGATCATGTATCCCATGTAATCACAACGAACCACTAAATGTAAATGACAACAGCCATATGCCTAGGTGAGATCCTTGTAGACAAAGATAGCACTTGAAGACTGTCTATAAAGATATACAGAAATATGAGCTTCAAAAAGGAAAATTGCACCCAGATTTCCCAAAATATGAACTATGAAGACAATTCATACTGAGGAGCATAATGTCAGGTACTGGAGGTATCCGGGAACAGTTATAATCACATATCTTTGGAAAAAACAGGCAGTATTTAACTTATGTGCAAAACAGAATACTAATGTGCACCCCTTGCATTGTAACATGGTTTTGTCCAGGAGACTGAAATAAGAAGTTTCTCAAGTTAAGATCCTTAATGAATCAGGCCCAAGATTATTATGTGGGGGGGGACAGAGCTGACCTTAAGTGCAGCCATCTACAACTGCCGTCCACGTGTCATAAAGTTTCATTATTTACCATGTTCTAATTAGAGATTAGCATCACTTTACTTTTCTATATATTCATCCTGCAAAATAAAACTTCAATTATTTGTAGATTTGAATTAGTTAAAATGCATGCACCTTGCTGTACTTACAGATGCTATTTCTAAGTATCTGCCTAAAGGTGCGCTCACCTGCAATATATTATTCACAGATTAGGTGAGATCTTACACAAAAGATCTTTATTAAACAGACGTGTAAATCCAGGTTTTAATATTTTGCTCACAAACAACTGTATCGCTACGTATGTGGGCAGAGTAAACAATTATAACGGATTGATCTCTTTTGTGCATGATCACCATCACGTTGATCGGACTTAAGATAGCTGTGTGTACAGATCGCTCAATCAACGATTGTGAAAAGATATTTCAATTCATAGAATTGTTGTCTGTGTGGTACCATTTTGTGGGCTTAGCCAATAATCATGAGACTACAGCCTAGAAACCGTCTAATATATCCACCCAATGTCGATCACCGATTTTCACGTAACTTTTTGCTACCATGGTGAAGTCCCGCAGACAGAGGGATAAATGTGAATTGTTAATGGGGTGGTTTAACCTAAAATTAATGTTTAAAGTTCAGTGACCCTTTAAAAAGGGACCAGTTAAGTTTTCACATCTGAAGAATGGAATTAAAAAACACACTGCTCAGTCCTCTTCTGACTTCAGTCTTGTTAAAATCTAAAGCGTAATGTTGTACTTTTTCCCCTCTAGCACAAACAGCCACAAATTACAGCCAAAGGCTAGTGATAAGGAGCAAAAAGCTAAAATTTCATAGCATGTGTCAGTTATTTACAAACAGCATGATGCACTATTGTGCTCCTCTGTTTTAAACCAACAATGAACTTTTATGTTAACTAAAGGACTGCAAGACTGTCACTCAGACTCCGCCTCCAGGGCTCTTCCAGAATGAGGCACCAAACAGAAGAGTTTTTCAATACTTTAGCAGATCGGATTTAGTCGGGCGACATATATCCAATATATATATATATATATATATATATATATATATATATATATATCCGGGTAATAACCTAGCTTTTTTAAAAATCTGTCTGCAGTATGTTAACAGGAAACGGCTTCTGGGATCCAGCTAACTGGGCTCAGTCCCAGTACTAAAAAATCCCCCATTCCCTCTTCACCTTCCCGGCTTCCTTGTGTTGCTTTATTTCCAATCCTTGCTGCCTTCTTTACCTTGTTATAAAAGCACTTAGATAAACCGATTACGAAGAAGCAGCTAACTGAATATTCTGATCATACAGTAAGTCTTGGAAATAGAATTTAAAACATGCATCATGTGGGCGCTGAAGGTTATTTCACAAAATGATAAAAGGGATTATATAGCTTTGCAGTTTCACACCAAGCAGAAGGGAATATAAAAATAAAAATGTACTTCTACGAATACATTAAATCGTTCCATGGTAAGTACATTTTCACTCAGTAAACCACAAGATACCAGAATGATTCCAGACAAACATTAGGAACAGAGTAGAAATTATTCTGCATTTCTCAAGCATTTTAATCTTTGATGTACAAAGAAAACAGATTGGGGAATAAACCACAATCTCATTGGTCTCCTACATAGAGCAGGTTCAGAGGGGCTTACATGTGTTACGGAGGTCAGCTTAGTGAGGGAACACTACAAGTACATTTTATTCCAGTGATATAATGGGATCTCTGGGGGCACAGACTTTAAAACCAAAACAATTTGATTTTTAAACTTGAATACCGGGCTTTGCGAGAAGACTACTGAAGATAGCTGTATTATGAGATATATTCAAGAAGTTGCATTGCTTGAGCGATTTGGGGCCCTATTTCTAGGCTGCTCTTGGAGATAAAGTGGATGCAATTTAGTTTAGGTCAGACATTCTCATGTCCTGTCTGAATATAGCAAGTAGTGAGCTTCTGAATAGCAGAAATCCGAAACGAGAGCCATCCCAAGAACATGCTCATGAGGGCTAAAGCAAATAAAGACACTTTTAACATATCACATGGGTAAATTATACACATGAAATAACCGATGTGTAGGCGCAACTAATAATTGCAGCATTTGGTTCTTTAGAGAAGATTGTTCAAGAGGGTGATGCTTCTCTATTTTGTAACACCGCAAAGAAAGTGCATGTCTGATTGGCTAGTCAGTCTCCAAGGTAACAATGTTCTGTTAATCTGAACAGGGTACAGATTGGCGAGTTCATAAAAAGTGGTGGGGCCAGTAACATCTAAGCAAGGTCAAGGCTTTGTACTCTAGTCTTTAGCGGTTGGTATCAGAACGTCCGCAAGAGGTCAGATGGGACTTCAGCCATCTGAAGTGAGTGTGGAATAAGGCTGGGTACACACTACAGTGTTTTCAGCAGATTATCAGACCAATCAGCCCGATATCGCATTAGTGTGTACTCATCAACGATGAACGATTATCGTACCAAAGCACACTGCATTGTTTCATTTGACTTTTAAACCGGACTAAAAATCTTGTTCAACGATGGAACAATGTCGTTACAATTCTGCAGTGTGTCCGCATTCACAACGGCAGTGTCCATAGATCTCTGTGGAGTTTAGTGTCACAATCTTTTCAGCAGATGGTTATGACAGATGAAGAGCACAGATCTGACGGTAAATATTGTAAGAGTGTTTAGTGTGGGCACATGAATTGGTCAAGAACACATTGTACTTGACCTACATGCTTCATATTTGAAAACTCAAATTTTTAAGTGTAGTTGTCCTTTAATTTGCTTGTGAGCCATTACTAATTTTGCGACAGATTTACAAAAAGCAAAACCACTCTGGAAATTTTTTTAAGTTAAGCTCCCTCCTCACCTCAACTAGTAAAACAGCGAGGGGGAGAAATATCCAGGACCCCACAAAGTTTGAGAACTAGACATCCCCCGTCGCCTGCTAAGAGAAATGTCATCTGCAGGAAGATTCTGCTATTTGGGGAAGAGGGGTCAAAGTTCAAATATAAATATCTAAATGATTCACACACATACTACTGGGTATAAGTGACTGGTTACTAGGTTACATTAATCTGACCAAAAATCTGATTTGCTAAGGTTTACAGAATGACCTTGCTATTTACACACTACAGAAATTTCAACCAACTTTTTATGCCGAGCGATTTTACATGTGATCGATGTTCCGATCGCTCGGTCCATGGACTGCATACACACTAGCCTTGTTTAGGACGATAAAGGGAAGAGCGGACGTCCTTTTAGCGACTTTTTACAGCCATGTTGTCGTGAGCAATGACTGTAATTTCATACTCACTGTTGTGGATCGGTCGGAAGTTTATACACACTGCACAGCGGAAACGAGATTAGAACGAAAATATTAAACGGTACGACCAACCAAATGAGGTGACAATCGTCCATTTGGGCAGACTTTCGACCATCGTGTCACTGCACACACTGACCCGAGTTTTGAACAAGCGGTCGTATGTCAGCTGATTTAGCCGATTATTGGATGAAAACTGTGTAGTGTGTACCCAGCTTAAATCTTATGCGAGACACACGTATACATTTATGCGAGATTGGAAAGATGTTGGCTTATTGGAAATAACTGGCGATAGGCATTAAAACAGAATGTGTAACAATCAACCCAAAGATAGAAATGTGACATTACTGAAGACAGCGAACACTCGAGGGTCATTAATCTTCAACAGAATCCAGTGAATGGTCTGGCAGTTCGGCCATTGTGTTGCCGCTGTATCATACATCCCACAACAATCTGTCCACCTATTTGTCATGACATGATGGGAGTTGTAGTTCCACAAAAGCTGCAGAGTCACGAGTGGCCTAGTTTAGACAACGCCTGAAATATATATCATTCCTCCGTGCAGTGAATGGCCTCTCGCTGGCTGCTTGTGCTGGCTCACACGGACTTCCAATTATTCTTTTCAACTGAGCATGACATGGGAATACAATTCCACATTGGTAACATGAAAAATAAATGCATTAACACCTGTGCGCTATCATTTATAAGCAGCACCGATTTAGCTGTATGCCGATTGGGTGATCCGTTTCCCAATTAGCAGAAGACTTCGGAGTGTTCCCAGAGAGTTAGACATCATGAAAGATGTAATTTGTACCGAGACCCCAGCAAGCAACATTTGCAGCAGATTGTGACCACATGAATACATCTGATCGCATGAAGCCACAGACAGTATACTTACTAAGACATCATTCTGTTACGTATCAGAAAGATATTTTTTTTTAGAAGGAAATTGAGAGACAAAGTAACTCTGCAGCAACATGGGAATAAAACACAGGATTGGTTGCAAGTTTTGCAGGGTCAGTTATTCCCAAGACTACGGATGGGGCCACAAATAGTCCAGCCCTGATTTGCCCAAATCCCGCCTATAGCCCCTAAAATGCCCACTTTTAAATGAAAGTCCACTCATTTCTGTAAAATCCCATTCTTTTTCAGCCACGCCAAAACAAACACTTGACAGCGCTAGAGCAGCCCGCTGGGGGCATGACCCCAGCCCCGCTGAGCTGTGACCATGCCCCTTTGTGACGTGGTCACGTCCCCTGTCCCGCTGCCAGGGACAGACGTGTTGGGAGACATTACTACGTCCAACTGAGCATCAGGCACATACGTCCCAACTGTCCCTAACTTCTAGGGACAGTTACAATTATAAAATTGTCCTCGTTTTACAGTACTGACCAACTGCACGATAAAACCTCTTCATTTATAGATTTGTTTAATTCTCACAACCTGCATTAGTTCCATGGATTTTATAAGCAGTTTTTAGCTGAATAAGGGGAAGTTCATTAAACATTTTTAATGTGAGGTATTGTAGTGAATCGAGAGCCTCCTAGACAGGAACTAGCTGATATAATATAAAATCCAAACCACTCAGACATGTCCTACCCTTGATTTAGTAAGCAGTGGGGGGGAAGTATCTAGACATCTCACGGCAACATAATGCCCCCCCCCCCCCCCCTAATACCACTGCTCCAGTCTTTAAAAAAAAAATATGTAACCCCAAATTATTTAAAAAAGGTAATGTGACAGCTGGTGATCTATCAAAACTCGTCTAATTTGATGTAATTCTCTATTCTGAATTTCTGAATATTGTATACCGATGTTTCCCAAGAATTTATAGAAATGTAAAGAAAAAAACAAAAAACAAAAACCATTCTCCTATAAACAGGATGGGGATTTAAGGAAACTGCTCCATGTGTTCCTGTGCTGAACAGAATTTCTAGCTATAGATTGGAGCACATTTTATCTGACTTTCACAGTTTCCATAAATTCTCATACGTATATTTTCCCCCAGACGACACCAGACCCTCGAAGAGGCGCACTGCAAAGGTGTCATCACATCAAAGCTCCTATTATGTTACAACTACCCCTTACATTAATAATTATTATCCATGTTTATTCTAATACTGCTCAGTTTAGCCTCATCTTCTGGCTTACAGTAATCAGGAGGAGCTGCCTGTATTACATGTGGCACGTGTGTGTGTGTGTGTGTGTGTGTGTGTGTGTGTGTGTGTGTGTGTGTGTTCGTTCAGTTATTACATTTTCGGTGTAGTTCCCTACAAATG
Organism: Mixophyes fleayi; assembly: GCF_038048845.1. Taxonomy (NCBI): domain Eukaryota; kingdom Metazoa; phylum Chordata; class Amphibia; order Anura; family Limnodynastidae; genus Mixophyes; species Mixophyes fleayi. Next base: position 449,536,960 of record NC_134402.1, read on the forward strand.
TAGTTTCCCTTAAAAGTGTAACGGTAGTGAGCACCTACTCTATATTTAGAAAGGAATAAACTTGTTTCACCCAACTCCTTCTATTGGCCAATGTAAACCACTAATCTTCCTCCAGATCCCACACAAAAATCCAGGCGCACCAGTACAAATCGAAGAACACGAAAGAACATTTCGTGCTAAATCTCCTCCACAATAAGAACTTCCATCCAAATAAAATACAGATATGGGATTTATTACCCAAAATTGGGACAGGGTTTTCCAGATAAGGGATAGTTCTGTAAATGAAGCCTAAATTATACTAAATGAAATTTAAAAATGATCCACGTCTGTGCAATTGAATTGTTTAGCAGAGCTCCTCACAGTGCCCGGGAAAAGAAATTCTCCATGATCTTTTCCGTGTGTATGACATTATTATCAAACAGCAGAAATCATGCCTGTTTTCTTCCTCTCTAGATAATGGGGTTTTCGGATAAGGATCCCATAGTGGCACAGAACACTGAGATAAACAAGCCCGTTCGCTGCTGCGAGGAGACATTTATCTAGTCATAAATGACAAGTAATCTCCGGCCGCGCTGTTTGTCATCGCAGACAGGTGACAAGGGCACAGCTGCAATCCACTTCTACAGATTGGACAGGTGATCTTTTAACCGTTATTGAAAGTGCCAAACGTCCCCACTGACAGACGCTATATTATTTGCAGACGCAGGAAATGGGTCAGGAGCTTGTTATTAGAAACCAGAAAAATTAGTCAAATATTGACACAGTGGGGACACAGATATGTTATACTGACGTACAGATTCCCAACCTGGGGCTGGATACATTGTGTAGTTTCCAAAGTACAGCAGTCTCTATAAATGAACATTTCTTGCTACAAATGTTACACCTATAAAATATACAAACGTGTAAAATTGATTCTAGTTTACTAAGACATTTAAATTTAAACTCATTTGGGGGGTATTAAAATGGTGTATGGGCTAGAAAATTAAATATGCCAGGAAAGAATTAAAAGGCTTAAAAGCAACACTACCCCAAACTGCAGCTTATTAGCTCTACTGACCCCCAACCAGTCAACCGCACCCCGTGCAGCCATTTCCCCAAGGACCCGGGGCTAGGTCTCAGTCTGGCTAAAAAACAGACTGTGTAATGCTGGGGAGGGTGGGTGTGAGCAGGAGGACCAATGAGAAGTCCTCCCACTTACACACTCCTGATATTAGGGATCTATCCTGCGGTCCCACCTGGGGTCATGTCTGCCCCGTGGGAGGAAATGTTGGGGGAACGGAAGATTTCTAAGACAGCCTAGTGCCATGGCATGGCCATGCCCCTTGTCGGGGACTTTCATGTTGGGGAATAAGTAGAAGTGCGAGAGTGCCATTGTTCTGGGACCCCTAAAGAGATCAATTACCAATAGACTGTATTGTATATCTAACAATGTACCAAGAACAGATTGTGTGACTCAGAGATTGCACACCTCTGGTTAAGAGGAGAGAATAGTAAAGGACACACAATCTATTCAAGGTGTTCTACAACAAGAGGATATACCGGGTGATTTATGGAGAATTTGGTCGCATTAGAGCAGTTTAATATCAGTTTAGTATTTTCCTGAAGTAAATGATAAAAAAAAAATAAAAAAATTTAAAAAGCAAAAAGTAAACATTGCTCCACTCTTAAAATGCAATTCAGCGGGTCTATATATCACACAGCAGAAATGTCACAGGGTTGGAGAGGAGAGGTACCCCAAGAATTAGAGAAATGACCCCAGACATTTATTAGCAGTCAATTTAAGGGCCTCTTGATTCCCGGCTACATTATAACCAGTGATTTTGGTTAGATCCACTGTTTATTATAGGTCCGTGTACTTATCGATAAACCCTGATGTGCAAAATAAATCAATATACAGGAATATAGAGATGTGTTTGACCTCACTGCCAATAATTATGGAAAAGAACGTATGGCTAAAGAGAGCGGGTGTGTAGTACAGCTTGGCGTCTTGTGATGATGTCACTGGAAGTCTTTATAATGGACTTATAGAGAAATAAATATATATAGGTACAAAAGTGTTTTCTGTACATTCTATGGTAGTATGAACTACAATCATCCATCTGACCTGCCGCCATTGTTCTTGTGTGATCAGAAATAACACCACCCATGTCTTACTGCAGTTAGACGGGACAAAGAGGATGGGAGGGAAGAGGGAACAGAAGGGACCAGAGTTCTTGCTGCTAGTTATGCACAAAGAAACTTAATATCTCCCAAATAAATGCCAACCAGCCAGTTTACTTTTACTACTGCATCTCATGCCAACAAAGAAACATCTTCAAATCCCTGATGGGAAATAAGAATGTGAGTAAGAGTCATTTTGTAAAACAAGAGAACTTGGTTGTTGTCAGTTTATCTGTATTTGTGCAGATCGATAACAAACCTGCTGTGTATTTATATTCAGCTTGATGTCACAAGCAGAGAACACACAGGAAACGTTGTTTACAAAGCCCTTTGATATTAAGAGCGTAGAGGTCAGATGTCCAATACGCACCAGTGTGTGATGTTCTGATGATCTCTACGGTTCTGTCATATTGATCCTGTAATAAGGGCCACTCATCATGCCAGTCAGAGAATGTGTACTGAGGAAGTACAGAGGAAGAGGCAATAAAACAAATAAATGAAGAGTATTTCTACAGATGGAGAGTAGCTCCTCTATTAGTGGCGTGATCCAACCCCTGAATAATTGATGTGTGCCAAATTATCCTATAGCCTTCTATGCAAGGTCAATTTACTAAATGAGCTCCCATCTAACAGTGATATATAGAAGAAAACAGATTTACCAGTAAGTAAATAAATGTCCCTACCTGTCAGAACACAGAGATCAGCAGAGCTGATTCCAATGCCAAAAATATGGCCGAGTCAGGCATCCTACTGCCCATTACTTATACCAATGGGCCTATTATTGTGCATTCTATTACTTCTGTTCCGTCAGCTAATTTGCATAACCACGCCTGTGACTCGATGACTTATAAATAACTTATTTGTGGCTGGATCATGTAGAAATAATTTTTTGTAGAAATGTATTTCAATCAGAGGTGCAGGCACCAATGTATAATATGAAATGCACTTATCGTGTTACATTGGGATGTGTTTTGTATGGAAGCGTCATTATTTGGGTTTGTAACTTTGCTAGAGGAAGTCTGTTTGCTGATAGCAGGAAATGCTAAGTAAGTCTTTATGTGAAGTGACAAACACCTGTTTACCCAGCAGGGGGCCGCTTCCTGGCTGTCTGGCTGTCTGGCGTGGCTGCATCTTAAATAATGCAAGCATCAAGTTTTAGCACATAACAGAGTACTGTAAATATTGTTCACTTTGCATTGCATGCAAATCCATGTTTGGGAAATGTATATCGTATCCGGATACTAAAAATAGCTCAGACGTTGTGGCACCATCGCGGATCAGGGGGCTAGCTTACCCCCTGGCAGGAGTTATGTCAAAACTGTATAAAAAATGAGCTGCTTGAACATGAAATGGATCATCATGCTTGTTCCATCTAACCAGATCACTGCTACCCTCAATCAGTGTGACTGCAAATATACATCACTGGTTTAAAAAGACCTGCTTGAAAACATCTTCCATGCTGAAAATTCTGTGACCTACAGATTAGACTCAAATTCGAATCCATTTCCAGCTGTCTGAGGTTTGGACCCAGCATCCAGTACCACCGCTCTGCCGCTACCCAGCAGCTCTGGCCAGTGTGATAGGCCAAGAGGGATCCATCCACAGCAACCATGATCCATAGTAAGTGGTCAGGGGTACCAGCAAGGGGTTACCCTAGCAGTGACAGTTACCCAGAAGGAACCCAGTACTGGATGCAGCATTTGTAAGCCCCTCCTACTGCAGTTAGAGTATTTGGGATAATAAAAGGGAACGATGGCAAAGTAAGCCCAGCTAGTTCCCAGCAACAACAGACAGGACGGCATAGGCGGTCCATTCGCTCACAAGGGCTCTATAATTTATGCTGTAAAATGTATATTGCAACTCTCCACATGGCTAACTATTGCTTTGACTCGGCCCCCCCAGAAAAGGGTCCCTGGGAATGTTATTTTACAATGTTGGCAACTGTGCAGTGACTGAAGACAATATGGGTCCTAGCAGAAATGGCTAGATATCTTCATGGAAAATGTGCTGATAAAACGCCAACCTCCAAGTGCCCCACATGAAGCCCCCGCTGCTTGGTAAGAGAGGGATTTCTTATTTCCTTCCAGAACTGGGTCCAGAACATTGTGGACCAACATGTGCTGCAAATTATCAGGGAACGCTACAAGATACCTTTCCTTCCCATGTCTCCCCCCTACCCCGCAGGGTGTCCCGCGGGGTAGGGGACACACTTGCACCAATACAATTCCTGGAAAACTTTGGTTCGAAAAAGGTCAGCAGTCAGTGTGCTGTCCAATCAACTGAACTGTCAAACTCCGAGCAACAATTCTCCTGGCCCTACAAGCAGTGAGTTCTCTATGCACAGCACATGGTGATAGGACACCTGGGTTTAACCAGTTTGTGTACAGATCAGTCTCCTTCCCCAGTAAAACATAACAGGACACTTGCGGACAATTTGTCGTGACCACGTGTAAAACAACATGACAGACTCATTACCCTTCGTTTAATGCTTCACCCTGATAAACGATCAAAAAATGTTTTCCAACGGTAAAAGGTCAGCCAAGGTTAATTGCTGCAGCCTAAACGCCTGTTTCTCTGTGTAATCAGTCCACACTTGTCTCTCCGGGGAACGTGTTAGAATTCAGCACTGGGAAAATGTCCCGGTACATATATGTAGCAATCATTTCTCTATATATTGAGGGATAATACATTTACACATAAGACCCTTTCAATCTGCTGAAAACGGCATTCAAAATAGGATGACTAGTTTCCTATAAGCACATTCCCAAAACAGAATTCTAAAACGTAAATATTACATTAAATATGTTAGAATGTTGATGGACCCATTTCTCATAGGGTAATGCCCACTACCAGTAGAATAGATTAAATCGGTCTAAAACGCACGTTAGTATTCCTGCTTTTTATTTGTTTTCCCAGCACACAAAATGAAACCTAAATAGAAAATGATAAATGTTTAATACTTCTATGTTCCAGTGTCAAAAGAGCCAATAAGATCCTAAAATAAGCAGGTCGATATGTTTTAACGAATGATCCGTTTCCTTTACTTCTAACCATCCTCCTCAGGGACTGACCTATGTACCCCTTCCCCTTCTGAATATCTCGCCTCTTTATTCCTTATTCCCCCATCATTCCTGCGGGAACACAGAACGGGTTACACCAGACATCAGCTCTCACACATTATTGAGGGTTACCCGTTAGTGGTTAGTAAACCATAAAGACACCATCTGATTTACAAAACACCATGACACAGGTAAATAACAAAAGTGCACATCTCATATGTCACATGGCCCCATTCAGTAAGGCCCGCAAAATTAACGTATTGTGCGTTTTTGTTTTTTTTTAAAAACGCACATAAATCGGGGCACACACATTCGTATTCAACAAGGAGCGTATGTAAAGATACATCTGTTGTTGAATACGGGTCTAGCTCCGTTCTGCTCTAACAGACAATACACTGCAGGATACATCCAATAGATACGTGGAATATAAAGTCCCAAAAGAGCGTACAGAATAAAAGATAGATAGATGTCAGATGCGTGCACTCGAGCTTGACGCGCCCTTACTGTACATTGACTACATGCATATGCCCCTTCCCCGCTGTAGTAAGGGTCCTTTGCGCTCAAAGATGACGTTGCTGCGGTCTCTGGCATATGGTTTGTTTCTGGGCATGCGCAGAGCAATTTTACGCAAACTATGGCAGGTATCGGCATTTACGTGCCTTAATGAATCAGGCCCACAGTGTTCAAGTCGTGGCAGGACGTTTATGGAGCGACACGTTATCTTTAAACCACACACATCTCAGGATAGATTAAATGCATTTGTAGGTATTGGAGGTCAGTCATAAGCATATCTAAGTATTAAGTTAAAATTATATAGCGCCACTCAGAGTCTGCAACACTGTACATAAAATATGTCCTCATTCACATCAGTCCCTGCTCCCTTGGAATCTAAACACAAAGCCCATTTTTGTCAACAGCCAATTAACCTTCCAGTATGCTTATGGCTGCGATTCCATGCAACAGACCTCGGTGAAATCATGCTGGACGGGACAGTCTGGCTATCTTTAGGTTAACACAGACGAGACTAGCGATCTCTAGGCCTCAGTGTAATGAAGGTAAACAACTACATTGCAGTATAACATCACGGATAACATAGTAACATATGTATTGATTAAAGTAAACATGTTTATATAAAGGAGCGTGGTACCTTCTCATAGTAAACTATTGCATACTCCTTCTCATCGCTCTTCACACACGGGAATTCCACCATCAGGTACATGAAGTTAGAACTGCGCTTTTCACTCTGACAAAAGAAAACAAAAAAGGAATAGTTACATAAAAGAGAAAATCTTTTTTAAAATGATGTCATGGCCACCGTAAGGTAAACCCCATCGGGCAATATAAAAAAATAGTGGACTACATGCGAACTGTAATAGGTCCAAAAAGAAATAATTAAAGATCAAACTGGGACAATGTGGAAGTAATGGTTAAGATTCAGCAGTTTTTTGATTTTTTTTTAAAAAGGATTTATGGGGACCCTGTGCTAAAGTTGAAGCCGGCACCAGGGTAGACAGAGGAAGCGCAAAAAAGCTGCGCGCCTCCTCACTCCAGTAAATAGAATGTATTTTTATAATGTGTGCAAGATCAGCAGTTTACACTTGGTGCATTCAATAACTATTTAAAAAACAATTTAAATAAAAGAAATTAGCAGAATCTGTGGTCTGAGCAAAGGTAACTCATTAGCAACAAAAAAAAAAAAAAGGCGCATGGAGATGAATAGTGGAGGACAGACAGATTGACAGTTCCCTCCGCTCAGAGTTGCTAGGAGACAGGAATAATAAAAAAAATAAAAAAATAACTTATTTCAAATAAGCTCCTGAAAAAGGTGCATTTGTCTTTGTAAAGGTCTAGTACTTATGCTATACAAAACATTTTATGTTTACATTAAATGCATCTTTATTAAACCTTTGTTTCATCTACACACTGAGGACAATGTCTATTTTTGAAATTAGAGCAAATGAAAACACCGGACTCCAGAACCGCTCCCGTGTGTAAGTGGAATGTTAGGATCCATCATTGTATAATAATGATCAGATAGGAGATGTCAGGGAGCGGGCGGCTTTTCTGAGCAGTGCAAAAGCCTGTTTGGTTCTTTAGCACAGAACATCCATAGTGTAGTACAGTGATGGATAACCTGTGACACTCCAGGTGTTGTGAAACTACAAGTCCCAGCATGCTTTGCCAGTAGATAACTAGCTGATAGCTGGCAAAGCATGGTGGGGCTTGTAGTTTCACAACGCATGGAGTGTCACAGGTTAGCCATCACTGGTGTAGTAGGACAATCTGTGATATTATTTTGGGCAACACAATGGCTCAGTGGTTAGCACTTCTGCCTCACAGCGCTGGGGTCATGAGTTCAATTCCCGACTGTGGCTGTGTGGAGTTTGTATGTTCACCCTGTGTTTGCGTGGGTTTCCTCCGGGTGCTCCGGTTTCCTCCCACACTCCAAAAAAATACTAGTAGGTGTATTGGCTGTTATCAAAAATTGACCCTAACCTCTCTCTCTGTCTGTGTGCATGTTAGGGAATTTAGACTGTAAGCTACAATGAGGCAGGGGCCAATGTGAATGAGTTCTCTGTACAGCGCTGCGGAATCAGTGGCGCTATATAAATAAATGGTGATGATGATGACGATGATTATGATATTAGTCTCATACTGACCTTATGGATCTCTGCATGGTCGGACCCTAAATAATATGTCCCCCACCACTGGTTTAGAAAAACTTATTACATCCATCTGAAGTCTAACTTTACTTGTAACATTTTATCCTACATTTAGCCTCTGACATTTAATATTGCACAGCTTATTATCAAGAAGGCCCAATAAAGATTTAATAAGATCTGGGCTCATAAAAGTTACACAGTAAAAGAGTCTAATTAACATGAGAGAAGAACAGAGCGAGCGCTGTGACTGCAGAAGGACAATGTCTGTGCACAATTCTATTACAGACCGGACAAGGTCGCCACCAAGTAATAACCAATAGGAGTTTCTGCTTTTGCCACGAACAAACATTTTAATTTTCTACTCTTCCCGAGCAAATGTTACCGATTCTATTTAGGACAGATGGGACATTTGTTTGATGAGTGTCAGGAAAAAATTTAATTTACAGAAAACTTATTGGGGGGTGGGGGGTGTGACGGACCTGTTACTGGCACTAAATATTTTAATATATGCTTATTTTGAGTGGCATAAAGCAGCCACCCAGACGGATTCTGAGGCTTCCCTCACTCCCGTAGACATAGATGTCGGAAGGATAGTCTAATTTTAAGCTTCTCTGGGCCAGTGAATAGAACGGTAACTTAACAGAATGACAGGAAAAAAATATATATAAAAATGTAGCGATAGGTCTGTGATGTGGAGAAAGCCACAATGAGGGAAAAGATTGTGGGCCCGATCCATTAAAAAAAAGAAATTAACCAGAAAAGCGAACGAAGAAAAACGCAAACGGGGACAAGTGCATCCATATTCTACAGCCGGATCTGAAGAAACGTTGAATACGGGTTAAGTACACTCTGCTTATACAGCAGCATATTAAGACCGACACAACAAACTGCAATAAACAAAGATATATATATATATCTATATAGTGTGTGATAACATGTACCTGCAGAACGCACAGAGAGAAAGGGAAAAGAAAAAATAATTTCCCCCATGAAATACATCCATCAGGAAGCACTTAGGGGCATATTCAATTGTTGGCGTTCTAGCCAAATATCTCGCGGTGCGCGCACTATCACCATTATTACGGTAATAGTGCGCGGAAATACCGGTATTACGGTACTTTTCTCGCTGGATTTCAGCTCGCGGCTCAGGGAGCGGCGATCTGAAATCCGGCTTGCTATTACTGTAATAACAGTAATAGTTTTTCCGTGGCGGAAACCGCCGAGAATTGAATATGCCCCTTAATGTCACCTGTACATAAAATACTTTTTTACTAAAAGGTTTCAATTTTGTTTTTCTTTTTTTTTTTAAAAAAAACCTCACTGATAAGCTAACCAGGGAATGTATCCTCATACATGTCTGGATGATTCAATGTTGAATTTATAGCTTGTTCTTTACTGGGCTTCTTGAACATTATTTCTATTTCATTCCTCCTTACTCCAATAATATATGACAGTTTGTTTGATTGCCCTTTATTTATATATATGCCTGTATATTTTGAATATTTTTCCTTAATAAAAAAAAAGTTATTGCAAAATTAAACACAAATGCATTTTACAGATGCTCGTTTGCAAAACACACGTTCTTGCCTGAATACGGCACTTACACCTGCCCTGTGGCTGGAGCAAGTGATTGGACAGAAAATCATGTTTGTTTGAGATGCCCAAAGCTTGAATCGGACGCTGCTGCGTGTGCTGGAGCTTGGCACCTCCTTACTGTACACTGACTACATGCATACACCCTTCCCCTCCATGTTCCATACATGGAATCGTAGGCTGTTGAAAGGGTCAGTTACGTGTGAACGTGAATTGTGTTCCTTGGCGTATGCCGTTTTGCGAATGGTTCAGCTGTCCTTTAAGTGCTGTGTGATTGTGGTTCACACATTGTCATTAAAAATTCCCAGCACCACAATATGACCCCAGCCCGACATATAAACTGAAGACGTCTGTCCTTTCCTCACTGACATGAGTGGATTTAATTGAGTAAAGACAACTGCAATGTCCTCATCCCTCTGACAAACAGTGTCAACCATAATCTATCTACTGTCCAATTAAACTGAAAGTGACGACTAAATTGTGTCTACTTCAACCCAACATCACGTTTTAGGAACTAGTTTTCCGTGATTTCAAATATTGATTGTTTATAAATGAAAGGCCTGAAGGTAGAACATCTCTGTCAGCTGGATTTAGCAGAAAAGGTGTCGGCGGATGACCGGTTTCTCTGGACACTTACCTCATTGATCATCTCAATCTCTCGGAAGGTCAGTCTGTCCAGCCAGTCCACTTTCACCATGTGACCTTGCCGGTGAGCCTTGGTGAGCTGGAATATAGATTATGTACAATTTAGAAGTAATAACCTCTCTGTGAGCACTGGCTCCACAATGACACATGACATAAGATCGAAGCACAGCGTACATAGATTCTTAGTTATATAACAATTTAATATGGCTTTGCAGAAAAGAATTCACAGATAATATTGTGCGTGGAGTACGGTCAATCTGCTTGTTCTAGATTGTGTCACAAACATCCTAATAAGGGAACATTTTGCTGCTCTTGAACACACTACCCTATGTGGCCCTGTCAATAGCTGAATTGTCCATCTTAGAACAGAATTATACACAAGAATAATAATAATAAAAACTCCACTTAGGTGCAAGTACTAAATACCAAATTACACCAGATCTACAACCACAGCTGTAACCAACAGGTAACACCAATGTTTGATGTACTAAGAACACTTTGCTCTATTCATCCATTTTTATAACAGGAATGTACTATACACAACAACCACTAAAATCAGTGGATAGGGATGTGGGGCAGAGGTTTAAAGAAATATGGCAGTGTGCACTGCGTGAAGAGTACCCTGAAGAAGTAAAAATGTTCAAGAAAAAATAAAACCATACAGCATAACCACTGATAAAACATAACAATGTTAACTTTAAGCTGTGTCATTACAGTATTTGTAGATTTTTTCCTCAGTCGATTGATAAGAATTGTTTAAAAATGAGCAATTCGATTAAAATACATACAGTGACTTAAAGCAAATTACAATTTGTTTGGGAAACAAAATTAAAAACAGACTTTAGAAAATTGTAAAAAAAATAAATCTTCAAAAGTAAAAACATATCAACTAAATAGGTCAAATGTTTAAGTGCATAACACAAACAATATTAGTCCTTCATACTGGATTATAAGATGACAGAACAGCAAGTTGTGACAACTCAGACCACACAGGACCCACAGTCGCTCACATACAACACGTGACATGGAACCTAGTGTTCACCAATAGGAAACTTCCAACAAGAAGCCTAAATAAGTGCGTACTGTGGATTGCAGGTTCCTGGTGATTGCCGTCATACCCCATTAATACTGCCTGCCGGGGCAAGCCCAGAGGACCTGGGTTTAGGTGCAGTATGAATGGTGTTGTATTTAGACCCGGGACTTTTGGTGGGGTAATTCCAGTGTCGAGCCTGGTAAGCCTGCAGTATGAATGGTGACACCCGGGTTTTTCAACCCGGGTCTCACATAAAGCAGCCGATTGGGTGTCTGGGACGCTGGCCCCGAGAACAGCTGTCCTCCTGTGCATATACAGACGCTGAGCATTCTCCTCAGACGCTGTGCCATAAACTGCTCCTTTCTCCTCCTGAAATGACCCTGTACAAGGGAGCACAGTGTTAGCAGCTGTATCAAGCTGTCATTTGTTGTATAAAACAGCAAATAAACACAAAACATGAACTCTGGGCTACCCAATAGTGACTCGTCGGCCATGATTAAAACAATGCTGTGAACAGTCACCACCCACTTCGACCTCATCTTTGTGTGCAAAAAAATATTCCCCTTTAAATGACCTCAGTATTTGTCAGCCAATGAAAGCTCCTCTTTTGAGGACTCACACTTATTTCCAGGGCAGACCCGTGTTCTGTATGAATGGGGTCGACCCAGGAAATTCCTGGGTCCAAGGTGCAGTGTGAACGGGGTCTCTGAGCTGGGACATGGGCTCTGTCTGGGCAAAAACTCGGTTTGAAACACCCGGGAAATTTTACATCATCACCATTTATTTATATAGCACCACTGATCCTGCAGCGCTGTACAGAGAACTCATTCACATCAGTCCCTGCCCCATTGGAGCTTACAGTCTAAATTCCATAACACACACACAGACAGCAAAGACAGAGAGACTAGGTTCAATTCTGATGGCAGCCAGTTAACCTACCAGTATGTTTTTGGAGTGTGGGAGGAAACCGGAGCACCCGGAGGAAACCCACGCAAACACGGGGAGAACATACAAACTCCACACAGGTAAGGCCATGGTCGGGAATTGAACTCATGACCCCAGCGCTGCGAGGCAGGTGTGCTAACCACTTAGCCATCGTGCTGCCTAAATTGTAGGGGAGGTAGTATGAAAGTGGTATTAGACATACGTATCCATTTGTTGATGGTCTTAAATCATTAAAATATTGAAGAACCCTGCCCAACTTACAAATATTATGTGCGGAGTACACATTGAATGTTTAGTCCATGTATAAGCGATATATGTATTATGGACATTGCATGTTGGCTTTACTATGTTTAACAACGCGATATAACCACTGTGTAGGTTACAAAGCTTATACTGTGACACGGTGTTGCCTGAAGTTACATTGCTCACACTACTAACACAAAATAAAATGATGAATTTAAACAGAACAAACTACAAAAAGTAACTGTACAATGTTCTTAATATTTGCAAATAAATCGTATCCATTTGTGTCAGCAAACGGAATAATCTGCCATCTCACAACAAGTGTTAGAATACATGCAGACTGAACAGCGTTTAGCATTGAACAGCAGGCAGTAGTACAATACCACACCACTCCATATCTGCACAGACGCATAGCTCTTACATAACCAGCCACAAGGTATAAAACACAAACATATCAATCAAGGTGTTAAATACGTGCTCAGACATTAACAGATAGAATGCAGAATTCAAAAGACAAAAACACTATGGACCTTTATCACTATGTCCCCGAAAGTCTTCTAAAGATTACAAAAAAACAGATTTGTGTCAATGACTTCTAATTTTAATGTACGTGTTTATAGTGTATGAATCTCATCTTAGAAAAAAGTAAGTGACATTATTGCCTTTATGTTGAATATAGCCACCACGGTAAGACTGTATACCTACACAGTGGAAGCTGAACGAGTAGGCAGCCTATCAACTCACTGGGAGCTAGAGACAACATTGAATAGTTGGTCTCCGGCAAAATGGCTGCGTCCACTTTCAGTAGGCAACTTTAATGTCTGAGTGACCAATAAAAACAAGGTGAAGTAAAAAAAAATACCAAATATTTAGTGAGACCCATTGAATTCATCACACGGCTATGCACTTACACAGGCCCGGCCAACCTGTGGCTCTCCAGGTGTTGTGAAACTACAAGCCCCAGCATGCTTTGCCAGTAGATAGCCATTTGTTAGCTAGCAGGGTATGCTGGGACTTGTAGTTTCACAACTGGTGAGCCATAGGTTAGCCAGGTCTGTACTAGCAGGTCAATTACAGCAAATCACTGCACCGTAATACAAGCATTGTCAGTGACTCTCCAGCCGACACCCCTCACATCACCCAGTGTCACCCAGTGCAAGGTACATGCTGCAGCCAATACTCACTTCCTCCACTCGCTCCTTCTCAGGATCCTGCATTAAAGAAAGTTTATTAACCATTAACGGTATGAAAGGCATATTCTTTTCTGCTTGCTTCATCATTACAACTAAAAATTTAAATCATCCAATGGCAGCAAAGTCTCTCCCTTCACCATGTAGAACTATTACCTACAGCTGGGTACACACCTACATAATCTAACTTTAGATGCCATGTCTATAACGATTGCACTGACAACGGATGGTCCCAATGATCGTGCAGATCCATGTGTACACACCTATACGATTTACCTTCAGATCTGTGATCTTGTCCGCTCAACCATCTGCTGAGAAGATGGCGACTCTGCACACTGTACAGATGATATCTGCCTACGCGGCTGGTTGTGACTGCGCACACACTGCCGCATTTCTTCCATCGTTGACAGGGCCAGATTAAGGGAACGGAGGACCCTGGGCTAAGGGGGCCTCCATTCCCCCATGAGGCCCTCCCCCCCCCCCTCCCGGTGAGCTGAGCCGCCTCCCCACCCCCCCACCCGGTGACCTGAGCCGCCTCCCGGTGAGCTGAGCCGCCCCACCCCCCGTGACCTGAGCCGCCCCCCCGTTGAGCTGAGCCGCCTCCCTCCCCCCGTGACCTGAGCCGCCCCCGGTGAGCCGAGCCAAAGCCCCCCCCCACCCGGTGAGCCGAGCCGCCCCCAAGGCACTTACCTCCTTCTCCTGGCATTGCAGTCCTTCCCCCGGCGCGCTGTACACTCTTTACTGAGGAAATCTCATGAGAGTGAGACTCACGAGATCCCCTCAGCAAGGAGACTACAGCGAGCCGGGGAAGGACCGCAGTGAAAGTGCTCAGCAGCATTGATCGCGCCAGGGGCACCCCCACCCGATCAATACTGCTGCTGAGCACTTTCAAGGGCCCCCCCTGGATGCCCGAGGCCCCTGGGGTGTAGCCCAGTTAGCCCTATGGTTAATCCGGCCCTGATCGTTGATTGTGATTTTTAAGAAGTTTAGAAAACCAAAATCAACAGATGCAATGTATTTTGGAAGGATAAAACACGATTGTGGGAGCGTACACACTAATGCGATATCTTACCAAACGGTGGTGAATTGTGTGATCTGCATGATGATAATTGCATAGATATGCACCCAGCTTTATACCTACAGGCAGGAGGTGCAGCCACTGTGGTGGCTGTACGGATATTAACAAGATTGCAGTCATAGGTTTTACTAGTTAACTGCTGCCTTACGAATATTAGCCAATAAGTTATGTTACCGATTTCAAAAATAATTATTTTCATGAATGATTCAGCCAACAAAGTGGCTGTCAGTAAGGCACAGGCACACTAGTGTGTTTTACATGTGTTTTTAAAGGCAATAAAATGCATGATTATGGGTCTGACATTCACACCATTGTTATAAGCGCCACCATACCCACCAGTGTACAACTGTCATTACGCAATACCCGCCAGTGGGCATGCCGCCTTAGAGTTACACATGAACTGCATAAGCACAGCGCAAAATGCTGCTTTGTGGCATCAGGTGCCCTCATTTACATGAGCCCAGCTGTACTGGGAAGCAAATAGAATTGCAGGGTAAGATAGTGGTGCCCATTTGGGGGGGGGGGGGGGGGGGAGTTAGCACTTGGGCATATTGGGGGCATTAGTTGCTAAAATTCAGATTAGGAACATGGGGCTGAATTTTTCAATGAAATGTAGAAACAGAATTTCATTTTGCATAATGGGATCATTCAAATTAGATTGAAGGCTGGAGATGGTGCATTACTGGGACATTCCCTGTATTTGAAATAAATTAACCTATTATTAAGCCATTAACAAACCTCCCAACCTTCCTGATTTAGGCTGGACAGTCCCGATTTGTGGGAAGTTAGGAAGGCATTGCCTGTGTGCATGGCAGAGCAGCAGTGAACGAGTGCCGTACGCATGGCAGTGAAGGGGTTTGGAGGAGAGGTGAGAGCGGGACAGCCTAGCGGTAGGCACCATGTGACCACGCCCCCACTGTGCCATGGCCACGCACTCCATCCTGATGCCGCCTACCCACATGCTGGGAGCTATGCATTAATGGGGAAAAACCAAGTAGCACATAAAGATAAATCTATATGAAGGAGCGAATCTAAAGAAAATAGGTTAGATCTCAATGGAATATTTTTATGGTTTACATCCAATGCATCTACTTGGGGATCCTCTAACTGCCTAAACTAGACTTATAGGGCTGTTCCCAAAGACGGAGACAGGTGGGTACAACGAGTCAAGTAGGCTCAGATTTTGTGGTCCGTCAATGATCCAGACTGTGTGAGTGACAACCGGTCTTTAAAGAGTAATAATGTAACCGATTTACATGTACTGAAGGATTTGTTCTCAGTTTATGGTTCCACTAACGTTCAGCAGCCTCTACTGTCACAACTTAATTAGTAGAGAAACTCAATTTTCAGCTCGCATGTGTCATTATGAAACCTCAAACTTGCCGGCCAAATCATAATAAAGGAAAAGTGTCCCCAGAGATCTGGGCTCCCAGCATTTTGAAGGAACATCAGTAAACTCAGCCCTTACAGAGTCCTAATTGAAGCCAGTGGTTTGGGTGAAGTTGTGTATTTTTCCATAAACATTATAAAAATTCACAAAACACAAAATAAAGTGCATGTTACAGATTATTAGGTTCCTTTTTTTTTGGCAAGATATGCCTAAAATATAAAATCTCACCAATCAACGGGCGCAGAATGTGGTATTGGCTAGCAAGATATAAAGAAAAACTAAAAATAAATTAATAATATTTCCTCATAGGTTGCAGGAGGATTAACCGTACCTTTTTACAATTTCTAGTATAGGTCAGTTTACTCAGCAAATCATTTACAAGTTGCTACTGCACACTGCCATAGTTATGCGAGCGTCTCACACTTCCATGAGCAAAGCAAACAGTCCCACTGGCACCAGAGATTCAGAAATGCTGGGCAGTCAGTATAGCTTGTACTTAGGATCGCCCGATTTCATCATTCTAAGCTGTTTATATCAGTTCCGATATTGGGATAGTTATGTTATCTACTGATATTGTCATAAGATATGTTTGTGAATTATTGTTGCCGAGGTTTGTGCTTCGATTGTGTGTTGGAGACTATTTTTTGGCATTAGAGGACATATATTTTGCGGTTTTGTTTGTATGCTTGATAGATAATGTATTAAATTATACAATGGACTGCAATTAATTATGTATTGACTGTAACAGTGTTTGGAGTTTGTGCATAATACATTTGTTACACAGTTGTTTGTGTGTCTTCTTTGCTCATCTACTCTAGAACTTAAGAGGTGTAAAATAATTGTTGAGCATATTTACATAATTCCTTTGTTGTTACAGTTTTAATACTACATTCTACAGGAGGAAAAGCCCCTCCAAGCTACACTTAATTCAATATTACTTCACAAGAGGCTACATCTCCCTCAGTGTTCTCTCCAGCACCTATTTCCCAGGTGCTCTCCACCCAGCTGTTTTTACTTGGCACCCCGCTCTTGGGGGTAAATGTATCAAGCTGAGAGTTTTCCGGCAGGTTTGAAAAGTGGAGATGTTGCCTATAGCAACCAATCAGATTCTAGCTGTCATTTTGTAGAATGTACTAAAATAAACGATAGCTAGAATCTGATTGGCTTTTCAAACCCACCGAAAAACTCTCAACTTGATACATTTACCCCTTGGAGTCTGAAGCCGTCCTAATATACCACTGTTTATCCTATTATAATAAGCACTGCAACCAGACAACTGGTTACCAGTCTCGAAGAGCTTCAGCTGGAGGGCATGAAAAAATTTATTCTAGATTTAAAAAAAAATTAAGAAGTGTGCACAGTCCAGCCGGCAAGTGGGCAATAACCTCCAAAATGTTTCCTTTATCACTGCAAAATACTACACCACTTTGCCCCACCGCCGGCTACTTTTTTAATTATTTATAAATGGTTATGACAACATAGATGAAAAACATATCAGCACAACATTGCATAAAAGACATCCGAGGTGACCACAGAATCAACCCAGTAATAAGTGTCAGTATTATTGTCAGGCAGAGCAGCCTTCTATAAATAACCAAATTTTTAACATAGGAAGAGTTGGGAGAGAGAGCGAGGAGCATTATGGCAAGAACCACAATAGAGCAAAGATAGAGTAGGGAAAGTGATACCACAGGAAGAAGGAAGTACCCGTTTTCAGTACAGGGACCACCGCGCTATTTCTTAATGCCACCCGGCTGGTAACATTTCTGGGGAGAACGCTGCACCTGTATATTTTCCCTTAGATTGTACGCTCCTTTGAGCAGGGTCACCCTCTCCTCCTGTCTTCACCACTTTTAACTCTGCTCTCCAGCTACCTTGCCCTCCTCCTCTAGGAGCCTCTTCCCCCCCCGTGCCCTCTCACTTCCTCCTCTCCCCCCTGGGGGTCTCCCTGTCATCCGTGCCTTCCTTCTTGGGATCCGTTGTATGAGGACCTTCCCCTCTCCCCTACACCACCCCTAGCTGTGCTTTTGAGCTCTCAGAGTTATTGTGCTTATTGTTTACTGTACTGTGCTGTCTCTCCTCGTATTGTAATTTCATTTTTCCCTGTACGGCGCTACGGACACCTAGTAGCGCCCTATAAATAAAAATTAATAATAATAATAATAATAATAATAATAATATAAACGTCCGTCCTAAGTCACCGATCTGCATCAATAAATGAACGTTCCTTTTAGCAGCAATATACAGAGTGCAGATTGTTATTTTGAAGGAGAATGGGCTCTTATCACCTTACACTTTGCTATTGTTCTGTCCTATACCGAATTTCCATGTGACTTCCTTATATAAACCGTGCCAGACTATATCTAAAGGTTTAATATGATTTAATATGTGAGAAAAGCATGACAAAGGGCCAGGTCTACTAAGAGGTTGGCGGTTTAACACTTACAAAGAACATTTTGGGAGAGAGATAAAGTCATGAAGACATATGATTCCACCCACGGACCTGCCCTCATCCCTATTAAATCTTTTACAATAACCTGAAGTCATATAGAGAAGACTGTAATTAGGTTTTACTTTAATGTGAAGGTGAAGTGGCCTTATAAAAATGCTGCGATTCAATGAAAACAAGAGGCCGTCTTTATTGATCTCATAAATCAGCGCTGGAGATGTTGGACGTAATAAGAACGCCGGCCGCTTATATCCTGCTGTGCTGGGAACTTGAAGCTTTTTAAACAAAGGAAAGGACAAATGGACAAATGCAGATAAATACAAGGAGGGCGAAACATGAACTATATCCAAGAGCTGCAATGGAATCAACAGGGAAAGTTGTTGTGAAATTAGGGAGTTTACGGCGAGATCAAACGCACTGTTATTCCTACAGGATTTAATGTCTTACTGGAGAGTTTGACATATATGTATTTTACCCACTATATGTCCTGTAACACGTGACATAAAGTAATGCATCATGTAAACTTTTCTACAGGTCACAGAATTCAGAGATGATATATCATTAAAATCTACAGAAACTGGCTTAATATTCATGAGAGCGATGTTTCTCCAATCTGGTTCTCAGGGAGCGCTAACCGGGCATGTTTTCCAGATCTCCTAGCTGACGCACAGGTGTTCTATTTACTGAATGACACAGTAAAGGATCCACAGGGCTGGTGTGCTTCTGTGAGGCCTAGAAAACATGCGCTGTCTGAGAACCTGCATCATAGTGCTACAGGCGGGACCTGCTCTATCACTGAAGAACCTTTATACAATATTATATAATAGGGTAGATTCAAATCCCCTTGTTCTAAAAAAAAACCACTCAGGCTATATCCTTTTACCAACACTACAGTAACAGTTGCGCATTATTACCGTTAATACGGTAATTTCAACACTGATTTTTGCTTGGCGCTCCCTGAGCAACGAAAAAAAAAAAAAAATCAGTATTAAAGTAACTGTAATAATGCACCCCGCAGAATTGAATCATCTATTTGTGTATAACAATGAAGTCAGGAAGGCGGCAGATTCTATAGAACCATTCTCATCACTCCCTGTCCCATGGAGCTTACAGCCTAATTTTCCTACTAAACACACACCCTAGGGACCATTTTTTTGTCGGAAGCCAATTAACCCTCCCACTTTTCATTATATTATTCCTGGAGATTTGTTCAGAACCTTCAAATCCTCTATTACACTATTAAAACGTTTAGGGGGACTTATCACCTCCGTATATACAGATAACAGCAGATACCATTTTTCTATTGCGAATACATATTTTGACCTTAACAAAAACATTGTACACGTACTAATTGTACATAAGTGGGTGAGTGGTTGTGTAAGAAGGGCCCCGCTTTGGCCGGGGGCCTACAATGCTGATAAAATGGTCCTGCCCACCTGTAGGTTTTTGGAGTGTTGGAGGAAGCCGGGGTACCTGAAGGAAACCCACACAAACACGGGGAGAACATACAAGCTGCACACAGATAGGACCAAGGTCGGAATCGAAACCATGACCCCAGAGCTGTTAGGCAGCAATGCTAACCACCTTGCTGCTCCAGTTAAAGAATTAAAAAAATGGGAGAAATATAATTTTATTGTGAGAACGCATAGCTAAACCCTTCACGCCCCAGCTCCATTAAAAAAAAAGGGCAGATTAGATGGAGTAATTGGTGTTTAATTCTGTGTGTCTTTGCTGCTGCCCGAGTTCTGTTACATGCAGATTCCAATGCTGGAGCAACTTCCCGTTTCTCTAATACACAGTACAACAAAGATTCCGGCATCACATAGTTTATCTACAAGGACTTTATATGTAACCATTATATGTTGCTACTATTCAAATATTTAGTGAAGACGTAGTATAGTAACAATTTTGCTCTGTTTTCATTCTGTGGTTTGCATGAAATTCTCACTATGTGATCCTACACTATCTACGGACCAGAGCACAGTATCACTTCTCTTCTTCACTCTGCACAGAATGCTCAGTAGGTCCAGTTATAATGACTGTAAGGACAACGTATCATTAGTCACATTCTGTGTGGTGGACATTATTACACACATCTGTAGATGTGTGTAAATCAGTACAAGACGATTTCATCATTTGTGTTTTTTGATGCAACTGTCAGCAGTTTTCAATATGTATTTAAGGACAACAACTGCACAGCACCACTTCTTACTGGTTGGATACAATTCTCAGAAGCAAAGGTCTCTCCTTCCCCTTTCTTTATTTGTGTGCAATAGTAATACTTAATGTAATCTGACTGAGAAGTAGAGCACATACATTATGTTACTCTGTTCAGTGGTGCCGTTATTTAAATTAATAAGATAGTCTATTGTGTTCCTGAAATTTCTCACACTCTCTAAACAAATTACTTAGACAATCAAAAATTTGCAAACTGTAATATAGTGCCCTGCACTGAGCCACAAATTAATCTGCCCCCCCCCCCATCCTCTTCTGCTGCAAGTCATGTCTGTCATTACAACCTACAGTAGCTCGCTGGGTATCACTTATACACACCACAAACTGCAGATATCCCACCTACTATTTCACAAAGACCAGAGTTAGAAGCACAAACTAGAGATCTGGGATGATCTGAGATCTAGATGATACAGCAATACAATCACTTTTGGATGAGGTAGCAGGAATATGGTGACAACGAGCTCTAGAAAATACAGAGACATAACCATCTCTGAAGAAACTATAGCAACATTAGCAACTTTATATTTGCAAGACCTATGCTCTGTAATTTACAGTGTCCTCAGTAGGAGTCAGTGTAGTTTTGTAGGAGTCAGCAATTGAGAGACTGCTCATGTCTAAGAATAAGCCACAGAGTAGAAACAAATAAATGTGTATCCCTATCCATTATAGGTGCAATTAATAATTGACACGGATTAATGGGTCAATAAACAAGCATGCTAGTGTATGAGTGTGTATCCTCCACTGTTAGAGGTGCAAGTTATACAAGATATTGATTGATGTGCCCCTTGTAGAATGGTATTAAGTAAAAGTGTTCCCCGTATGACAGTGTTGGCTAACCTGTGACACTCCAGGTGTTGTGAAACTACAAGTCCCAGCATGCTTTGCCAATATATAGCAGCTTATTGCTGGAAGGGTATGCTGGGACTTGTAGTTTCACAACACCTGGAGTGTCACAGGTTAGCCAACACTGCCGTATGAGAAGAGATAAGAGAAGGTGAAAACATAAGAAATAATATACCAATCCTTTATCAATAATAAAGGGAACAATAAATTAGGAACAACATAAGTGATATATGATGTACATGGGAGGTATATGGGATTTAGTATGCAGAATATTGTGAGCCTGAACGGAGATATGTGATAACTGCTATTCTCCCATCCAGAATATCTTTTGATTACATTGAGTGTGTATACACAGGCAACTGAAGGTTCCTTAATTATCCCTTTTACTCTGTAACATTCCGTCTCTTACCACGTGTTAATTTGTTTTACATGGACACCATAATTTCTCACTTTCTATAATTATTTGTTTGCCAAATGTTTAATATTTCGCCACAAAGCTACCTGGTATGGTGTTCTGGCTTTTAAACTGATGAATTAAGTGATTTTTTAATGACTTCTAATTATGAATTAGTGGACTGTATTGCTATGGTCTATGTGAAAGAATAATTTAGCACCTCCTCAAAATGACTGGTGGGAACAAGAAGCATGAATAAAGAGGTTAGTCCCTTTCCTATTGCGAATTAAACCCCCTCTAATGATATCCCACCTACCCCAGTACTCGCTTCTACTCCCAAAAGCATCTTCTTTCTCTCTCCAGTCCCACCCCTACATGCACTTCTCCCAAATGTCACCCAACTGAAGGCAACACATGGGGGCATATTCAATTGTTGAATATGCCCCGCGGCGGTAAAACTATTACCGTTATTCGCAGCTCCCTGAGCCGCAAGCTGAAATCCAGCGAGAAAAGTACCGTAATACCGGTATTTACGCGCACTATTACTGTAATGACGGTAATATTGCGCGGGGCACGTTAATTTTGGCTGTAACGCCAACAATTGAATATGCCCCATAGAATTAAATATTTGTTTCAGATTTTGCTGTTGTTTGCAAATACAATTAAAGAAATTGCATATAAAAGGTCTGCAGTGGTTTTATATAAGTTAAGAAGAATTCCATGGAATAAAAAAAAAAAAAAACAAAGTTGGAAAACACAAATATAACATCAAAAATACACAGGCCAATGTCATTCCAAAATACAGCAGGATAGATGGCTCCTCCAGTGAATACTGTGGAGGTGCTTTATTCCAGAAAACAACATTAATAGGAAATCACATAAATGTTGTGTTACTCAGTCCTCAGATATAAGGGGTGTAACATTGTTCAGCCCCTGAAAGAAAAGATATGAAAGATTTACCTTGGCCAGTCTGCTCATCTGATCTTCAGATAAGGAGCTACTCGTCCTTCCAGGAGTCTTGGTCGGTTCCGATCCATCTGCTTCGATGTTTGGCCACACCTTTAAATCGTGCATTCCTTGCCGAAACATTCTGCAACGGCATTATAGGAAGAACTGAATGACGACCAACACCGTGAGAACAGTTGTTCAGCAATAACAGCATTGTAGGATAGCCACAAGGAAAGGTACACTAGGAAAATGTGATCCATCGTACAGGTAGTGACGTCAACGGAAATGTCTTTCTCCCATAAAGAGGCGACATCAAGTAGGGAGGGGGATCAGGACATAAATCACATACAATGACATGAAACAGATGGTACAAATGGCCCTGCCCAACTAAGCTTACAGTCTAAGAGGTGTAGGGAGAACTAGATACAGAAGGTTGCAGAGGACCAATTGGTGGGGAAAGTGCAGGTGATTATTCTTCGATCTAAACCATCCAATTAGAAGACAAAATGTTACTGCGCAGGGGAGTACAAGCTATTTTAGGCTTTGTTGGGCTTATTTGCAGACAATATGGTGTGCATAGGAAAAGAGCTCCCCCTTGATCAAAACCTCACCTCAAATCTAATTATTTAGTTTGCTGGAACACTCAATATTTTATAAATAAGTAAACTACACTTTTATATTAATCCTTTGCATGTTGCGTTCGTGTTAGCAACAGTTTTATAAAAAAAAAATGGACAAATGTCGACCAATCCGTGTGGGCCAGGTAACCATGGCAACAATAAAAGCCAGATGATGCCAACAGTGGCATCACCGACAGTTATCTGTTCCACTGTTGACTACAGTCTGATTGCAGCAGAACAGGGGAAGAGCACGTAGAATGCAAACCAGTCGCTACAACGGTGCTCTGCACTCTGGTCATCGGAGTCATCTTTTACTGTACATACAAATCTCGCGGAAGAGGCCCTTTTCTACCCTAGCCAAACATAGCCTCTGCTTGGTACACTAGTCACTGCATGGAAATGGTGTGTGAGGATGTTTGAACAGGACAAATGGTGCATCCAGAATGCTTTATGGTCAATGGCAGTAGAACAGCCAGTGTATCACTTATTGCTTTTTCTTAAGTATTAAAATGCATGAGGTTTAGTAACAATGTAAGTCTAGTTCGCCTTTAGAACTCTTTAAAGAATACGGTAATCGTCAGACGCATCTTACGTGCAGCCATCAACTATAGTTGCCCTTAGGAAACAATGGTAGCTCCACTAGATGGAGCTTATGACCAGTATTTTGAGAATTTCACCTGCTTCTGTCTATAAAACCTGGGCTACATGAATCCAGATCAATATCATCCCACCTCCACCCTATACTGTGAGGAAGTTCACTCTGAGACCCCCCCCCCCCCCCTCTACCTTTTAATTTTTTCCCAGTTGAAATAAAACCCAGACATCGTCATGTTCCTTTTACGCTTATTGCACATTTACTTTTGTTTATCAGGGTAATCTACCATGATGCAGTGTAGAAAAGTTTGTTTTGAAAATAAATATGTAACCGAATATAAACGGTAATGTTGATGTTGAATTTATCAATATAGAGATGACTCCAATATAACAGACAATGTATACTTCACAACACAAAATGTAACTGGGCAAGTTAATATATACCGGGCAAACTACATTATAATGTAGTGTGTAAATGGCGTGTAGTTTATATGCAACTGTCGGTACCAGTAATCTTTCTTCTGCCAATGAATGTTCAGCGTTGTTTTAAAGTGAAGCATTAACTTGTTAAATTAATCTAGAGTACACACTGCCTTATATAAGAGACACTAGTAATATTCCGATATGTTAAATAACCTGAGAACTGGTGATATGTGACTTTCTATTTACATTTGCTATATAGCTCTGTGCAAGCAATCGTTCTCTGTTATAAACTAATCTTTGCATAAACACACTAACAGAGGCAGATTGCAGGGATTTACTATGTGATTTATGGGCCCCGATTCATTAAGGAATGTAATCTGAACGCAAATTGCGGTTTAAAAAGATTGAACACATGTCCGCCCGTAATCAGGTACATGCAGATATCAGGAAACGTTTCTATTTGAATACGGCTATAAGTACGCTCTGGCTATACGGTACTTGCCGTATGCAGACAGATAGAACACAGGGCGGGATACGCACAGTGCATATGTGTAATATAAAGTCACATCAGAACACATGGAGGAAAAAAATAATTAGATACATTAACACCTGTTCATAATGATTAATAAACACTTTTTTTAGAATTTTTTCCTCATGAAATACATAAATCAGGATGTTATTAATGTCTACTGCACATAAAATGCATTTTTACAGTTCCCCTTAATTGTAAACATGTTCTGGCGAGCATACGCGCCCGTCACGTACACAGCTGGAGCAAGAGACATGGCTACATACACCTGAGAGATGACCACAGCTTGGATCCGACGGATGTGTGCACGCTCTCCCTTGGTACACCCTTTATGTACATTGCCTACGTCAGTCCTCCTCTCCCAGTTCCGCCCTTCAAATCGGAGCCAGACGGAAGTGACATTTGTGTGCGAACAGGAGTTGCATGCAGCTGCGTTCACTGGCATAAGTCTTGTTTTCCCGCATGCGAAGAACAACTTTACACAAGATACAGCAAATGGACTTATGTTACTACATGAATCAGGCCCAGTGTGATTTTAATGATATTTTCAAGTTTGCCAAGATCCGGTTTCGTGGAAAATATTTTAACCGTTGACTGTCTAATCCGCAGGAAATGTTTTATAAATCTGGCAACACCATATGACGGTTGGAAAACACTTCAGAAGGAGGAGTCCTTCTTAAAGCCGTATTACCACCTATTACTAATAAGCTGCTTCCCCGGACTTCCAGAGTCTGCTCCATGCAGCCGCTAATCCTGGAGCTCCGTGGTTTGTCTCAGTCCCAGCTGAGATCCAGGTCTGTGTGACGCTGCGGAAGAGGGGGTATAAGTGGGAGAACCAATCAGAAGAAGTCACAGTGATTGTGGCTTTCGATTGGTCATTCAATCTTGTCACATTTGTCTGAAGCACAGAGGAGATGACTGCACATTGATGGCCAAATAGAGCATCATATCCTCCTTTCATGTAGATTATTATCTGCACCACAAATAACAGCCTTAACCCCGGTAAAATGAAAGAAGTTAATTTAGTTTAGTTGAATGACAGCTCAACAGTAAAATAAGTACAGCTGATGTGCAAAATTATTTATTGCTGGAAAGCTAAATATCCCTGCAAAGGAAGATAATCGTGCCACTGTCTGTTACATTCGTTCTGTCACTGCATCCATGTGTTCGCATCTACTTAGACATGTTAGACACTCAGGGCTAGATTTACTAAATTGTGGGTTTGAAAAAGTGGAGATGTTGTCTATAGCAACCAATCAGATTCTAGCTGTCATTTATTTAGTATGTTCTACAAAATGACAGCTAGAATCTGATTGGTTGCTATAGACAACATCTCCACTTTTTCTAACCCGCAGTTTAGTAAATATACCCCTCAATGTTTATGAAAACTGGTGAACAGAAAAATACGCTGATACCCTAATCTGCAACCAGATTTTGTCGCTTTTTTAGCAGGGTTTATAAATTAAGGTAAATTGTAATTGAGCGATATTAGTTACAGCATCATTTTCTCGTGCACCAGTTTTCACCAAGGTCTCTGAATAAATACTGCAAGCTCCAGCAGGCCACCAATTTACTTAACTCTACAGACAGGCTGACCGACTTATCATCATTATCAACATTTATTTATATAGTGCCAGCAAATTCCGTAGCGCTTTACAATTGGGAACTAACATTAATAAGACAATACTGGGTAATACATACAGACAGAGAGGTAAGAGAACCCTGCTTGAAAGCTTACAATCTATAGGACAATGGGAGTTAGAAACACAAGGGCATGTGCTACATCATATTGCACAATGGACCATCCAGACTGCAAAGGTAAATGTACTGGGTGGGCTGTGTGTGTTGCAATGTTGGTCAGAAGGTTGTTGTCTTGCGTTAGCAGTGTAGAGGATGATAATAGGGTAATCTAGGGAAATTAAAATGATGGTTGAGGAATATCATAACCTTGTCTTAAGAGGTGGGTTTTCAGTGAACGCTTGAAGATTTGAAGACTAGAGGAAAGACTTACCCATACTTCCCGAATAAAGACACCGTGGTTCCGCCCACAGGAATAGCTTTTCCGGGTCCATAGACGTCCCATATTGTGAGAGCCACCTGAGCAGTTCTAGGCAAGTCAGCGTATTTCACCGGCAGCTTCAGCCATTCATTCCAGCTGGAAAACACAACGCAAACATTATACATAACCTTTGTGATGCAACAGAAACAGATAATATTGCTACATGTCAGAGTTTTCATTACAACTGTCAGACCTCTAAACAGGAGTGTAAAGCCCTGGACACCCCAAAACCAAAACAAATCCTGTTAAACTAGAACCTTGTACTTTGTCCAAAGTGTGCTCTCAAAGCTTCCCTGCAGCACAATGTACCGTGACCTTAATGGACGTAGACCAACAAAGTGATATTATCTTCTGCAAATTGCAGAATGCATGCTAAGGAACAGCATATTCTAAATTAAACAAAATAAGGAATCTAATCTATATATACTGTATCTCAGTAATCCTAATACTGATCGGTGGCAGATCCAGAAGGGGCGACTCTACAGACCCCTGCAGCACTCTACATACCTTTGATTTGTGATCAAAAGGTCTGATCACAGCGGAGAAGTGGGCTGGGCAAACAAATTTGAGTGAATGAGGGGCGTGGCTATGCTAAATCACCACCCCTAACAAAAAGAAAAGTCTAGGCCAACCCCTGATAGTGATTACAGTAATTTGGTCCCCAAATACAAACCGTGCCTACTATACTGTATGAAGCAGGTGAAAAAGCACTTAATCTGAAATACCGCCTACTGTAAGGATGGTACCAGAGCAGAGGGCACAGATTTGTGAAATGCTGCAGCAGGACAGCGTGTCACTGCCGCTTGAGAGAAAATGGCTACTTCTGTGACGGAAGGCCCGCAGTCTTCCCTGAAGCTGAGCTGCACTCTATTAGTAAGAGATCTACTTGCTGCCAGGGAGATGTCGGCAAGTCGTTCGGGCTGTGGGGAACGGGTACACCAACGAGCATGCTGAAAGCTCTTGCACAGAGGATGACAACTGCCTAATGTCCTGGGGTGATGGAAGCCAACAGGCCGCACAGGGAGCCAGAGCGAGGGAAGCCAACAGGCCGCACACCCCGACGCAGGGAGCCAGAGCGAGGGAAGCCAACAGGCCGCACACCCCGACGCAGGGAGCCAGAGCGAGGGAAGCCAACAGGCCGCACACCCCGACGCAGGGAGCCAGAGCGAGGGAAGCCAACAGGCCGCACACCCCGACGCAGGGAGCCAGAGCGAGGGAAGCCAACAGGCCGCACACCCCGACGCAGGGAGCCAGAGCGAGGGAAGCCAACAGGCCGCACACCCCGACGCAGGGAGCCAGAGCGAGGGAAGCCAACAGGCCGCACACCCCGACGCAGGGAGCCAGAGCGAGGGAAGCCAACAGGCCGCACACCCCGACGCAGGGAGCCAGAGCGAGGGAAGCCAACAGGCCGCACACCCCGACGCAGGGAGCAAGAGCGAGGGAAGCCAACAGGCCGCACACCCCGACGCAGGGAGGAAGAGCGAGGGAAGCCAACAGGCCGCACACCCCGACGCAGGGAGGAAGAGCGAGGGAAGCCAACAGGCCGCACACCCCGACGCAGGGAGCCAGAGCGAGGGAAGCCAACAGGCCGCACACCCCGACGCAGGGAGCCAGAGCGAGGGAAGCCAACAGGCCGCACACCCCGACGCAGGGAGCCAGAGCGAGGGAAGCCAACAGGCCGCACACCCCGACGCAGGGAGCCAGAGCGAGGGAAGCCAACAGGCCGCACACCCCGACGCAGGGAGCAAGAGCGAGGGAAGCCAACAGGCCGCACACCCCGACGCAGGGAGGAAGAGCGAGGGAAGCCAACAGGCCGCACACCCCGACGCAGGGAGGAAGAGCGAGGGAAGCCAACAGGCCGCACACCGCAACGCAGGGAGCCAGCGAAGCCAACAGGCTATTCACTCTGAGAAGGGATCCCTGCACTATAAAAAAGTAAATATATTAAAAAAAAAAAAAAAAAACCACCCCCCCCCCCCCCCCCAAGAACCCAAAATAAAAATGCACTACTGCAAAGGCACTTTAACTAAAACGCACTATGGCTTGCTCCAAGTCCACCTGCTATACCCCCATTGTCAGAATGCCTCCCCAATAGCAGAAAAGAGAAAGTGGATAATGAAAATTCAAATGCAGCTCCAGAAAGAATATGTCCAATTTTGCTAAACATGTGCAAGTCTTAAAATAAATTTTATGCACGCAAAGAAAATTCCATTCCTTGTGTTGAAACGAAAAGGTGTTTCCTCCGCTGGGAGACATTTATATCATCACAAGTTAACCCGTGCATGATACTCATGCATTTTAGTCAAATCAAGCTACTTAAGGTGTTAAAAAGGTTCTTGTCATGCATTTGGGGCTAGCCCAGGCCTCCTCAGGGGAAGAGCGTTACTTCCCGACGTAAGCGCCCTTTTTTAACGTGGTTTTGTCCACATGTCACCACCTCATCATTTTTCTCCATCACCTCATTCTTCATCTTTATCGCCACATCTATCCAGATGTCTATCCAGACACTGGGATCTCTCTCAGCGGTCCCGAGTATCACACTCCTCTTGCTCTGTCACCCCCGGCAACCACCAACCACTCCCAACTGTCACCCCCGGCAACCACCAACCACTCATCATCACCATTTATATAGCGCCACTGATTCCGCAGCGCTGTACAGAGAACTCACTCACATCAGTCCCTGCCCCATTGGAGCTTACAGTCTAAATTCTCTAACATACATACACACACACACACACACACACACACACAGACACAGACATACAGAGAGACTAGGGTCAATTTGATAGCAGCCAATCAACCTACCAGTATGTTTTTGGAGTGTGGGAGGAAACCGGAGCACCTGGAGGAAACCCACGCAAACACGGGGAGAGCATACAAACTCCACACAGATATGGCCATGGTCAGGAATTGAACTCATGACCCCAGTGCTGTAAGGCAGAAGTGCTAACCACTTAGCCACCGTGCTGCCCACTCCGCACTGTCACCCCCGGCAACCACTCCCAACTGTCACTTCTTCTTCAAGAAATATATATATATATATTTTTTTTAATCTTTATAAACACTTTTAACAATTAACAAATTAAATTAACAAATTAAAAACATCTTAGTATACCAAATTTCAGCCCTTTCTGAATTTTTTTCTCCACACACACTAAGAATTTAGTAGGTCAGTGTATAACTCCGCCCAGCAGGTGGCGCTGCAGCTTGGTTTTATTTTTTCCACACACACACACAGACAGACTAACACACTCCACTAGGCATTTATATTATAGATAGTGTTGTCTAAAGATATAACACTTCCCTAAAGATACATATAATAGGTCTTCTTACTGACTAGACTGAGGCCATTGGAAAACATATCTATATCTATGTTTTAGCAATGAAATAAGATGGAAAGTTCAAGTTAATTGCACGGGATGCAGTATTTTGATCCTACTTTTGTCAATCTCTACCTTGTGTTTTTAGAAGTAAAAGCAGACGTATGGGTTTATTGTATCCCAGCTGACAGCCGGTCTCACATGTACAACGCAGAAACATCAAGGACTTATTATGTAACAATTAGTCAGGGCATTTTAAGGTCAGAAGATCTGTCTGTGACTAAAAACTCAGTCATGTGACCGACACATGAACCTTGTAGACCCTCAGGAGTAATTACTGATGCGTATGAGCTGGATAGATCCTGTCATCTAAAACACATCCCTCTTGTATGGTTATTAATTTGTTCCATTATACACTGTACAACTAAAATACTTCTCTCTTATTTAAAGAGGTTTATGCCCCTTCTGCTTCTGTAAACTGTATATTGGCTTACTAAAATATATAGTTATATTGGCAGCCCTCTACTTCAATATCACATTGTATTTTGGATATGAATGATCTCACACTTATGCGCTGCATTTTCTTGCACACAATAGGCAATGCAAGCTCTAATGTTTCAAATGGTTGAATTTATACAGGGTACAAATGCATACACAGTGTCATAAGCATGGGCAACAAATATAAGCATTGAATGATAACACAATGTATTTATTAAAAAGTGCAAGCGGGAATGTAGACACAACTAGATTAAAGCAGTCTGAAGGGAGGAAAAGTGTGGCTGGATAACTTATAAATAACTTATTTGTAGCTGGATCATGTAGAAATAATTTATTGTAGAAATGTATTTCAATTACCATAGTGGTGCAGGCACCAATGTATAAAATTGCAAATGCACTTATCGTGTTACATTTTCTATGGAAGGGTCATTATTTTGGTTTGTAACTTTGCTAGAGGAAGTCTGCTTGCTGACAGCAGGAAATGCTAAGTAAGTCTTTTTACATGAAGTGACAAACACCTGTTTAGCCTGTATATCCAGCAGGGTGCCGCTGCCTTTCTGTCTGGCATGGCTGCATGTCAGATAATGCAAGCATCAGGTTTTAGTAGTGTAAATTTTGTTAGCGTTGCATTGCATGTAAATCAATGTTTGGTAAAACATATTGTATCACGATACTAAAAAAAGCTCAGACGTTGCGGAACCATCTCGGATCAGGGGGCTGGCTTAGCCCCTGCCAGGAGTTATGTCAGAATTGTATAAAAAGTGAGCTGTTTGAGCATGTAATGTATCATTCTTCTACCATCTATACTTCTGGAAAGATTGCTAGTACCACAAACTGGTGTGTTAACTGTCCTTCTTAGGACTATTGAGCAAATAAACATCACTTGCTTCAAAGACCTGCTTGACAACTTTTCCATGCTAAAATTCCTGTGACCTACAGATTAGACAACTCTAATCTGTTCCCGGCTGTTCTGATATTTCGACCTAGCTTTCCAGTTCCACCGCTCTGCCCGCTACCTACAGCTCCGGCCAGTGCGATGGGTCAGGGGGGGGGGATCCATCCACAGCAACCCTGATCTATAGGAAGAGGTCAGGGGTACCAGACCAGGTGCACCAGCAAGAGGGAAAACTAGTAGCAACAGTTACCCAGAAGGAACCGGGTTCTGGATGCCAGTAAGGGGTCCAGTTGTTGCAGCAGCTTAAGCCCCTCCTGTTGCGGTTAGAGGGCACATTTGGGATAAAGAAAGGGAATGGTGGCAGAGTAAGCCAGGCCAGTTCCCAGCAACAACAGACAGGGTGGCATAGGTGGTCCACCCGGTCACAAAACCAATTTACTATGAAGCTTTTGATTACACTTCATGGTAATTGCCTTTCTGTGTGTCTTTTTATGTCATCACCATCTGGAAATATAGGTCCATCCCACCTGAAGGGGCAGGAAATGGAAAGGAAAATTCCCCCACTCATTTCCCTTGCTTTCTCTTCCCTTATTTTCTTCAGCATTCTTAGGATGATGGCTAGTGGACAAGAGACATAAGCCAGCGAGTGGCTCAAACTCTGTATTAGGGCATCTCTGGGGATTGGAGAACAGAATCCAAAAACTTTTAATCCTAACCTCTCCTTCATGATACTTGGCGACTTTAACATCCCTATTGATAACCCCTCTGACCCTGCCTCCATCAAACTTCTCACCCTTTCTTCCTCCTTTGGCCTTACTTAGTGGGCCTCTTCCCCCACCCACTGTCTTGGTCACTCCCTTGACCTACTTTTTTCTCATCTTTGTGATCGCTCTGACATCTATAACTCTCCCTTCCCACTCTCTGACCAAAATCTCCTCTCCCTTAAATCTTCCCCTGCTCCCCACCTAAAACCAACCTTACCGGGCGCAATCTTGATGCACTTGCCATCACTTCATTCTCCTCCTCTCGAGACTCCTCTCCCCACCATGGCATGTCCTGACCATAAAGTGTATGAAAAAAAATGTATTGCGCTCAATTATCACTTATTATGGAAACCCACCAAAATAAAAATAAGAATGGCAGCACGGTGGCTCAGTGGTTAGCACTTCTGCCTCACAGAGCTGGGGTCATGAGTTCAATTCCCAACCATGGCCTTATCTGTGTGGAGTTTGTATGTTCTCCCCGTGTTTGCGTGGGTTTCCTCCGGGTGCTCCGGTTTCCTCCCAGTCCATCTCTCGCAGTTCTCCACTATTCATCTCCATATGGTTTTTTTATGTTTGTTTTATCACCAGTGAGTGACAGTTACCTTTGTTCAGACCACAGATTCTGATTCTTTTATTTAAATTATGTTTTCTAATTAGTTATTGTTTAAAGCACCAAGTGTAAACTGCTGTTCTCGCACACATTTTAAAAATACATTTTATTTACGGGTAGCACAGTGGCTTAGTGGTTAGCACTTCTGCCTCACAGCACTGGGGTCGAGTTCGATTCCCGACCATGGCCTTATCTGTGTGGAGTTTGTATGTTCTCCCCGTGTTTGCGTGGGTTTCCTCCGGGTGCTCTAGTTTCCTCCCACACTCCAAAAACATACTGGTAGGTTAATTGGCTTCTATCAAAGTGTGTGTCTGTCTGAGGGAATTTAGACTGTAAGCTCCAATGGGGCAGGGACTGATGTGAATGAGTTCTCTGTGCAGCACTGCGGAATCAGTGGCGCTATATAAATAAACAAGTTAACCCGTGCATGATACTCATGCATTCTAGTCAAATCAAGCTACTTAAGGTCTTAAAAAGGTTCTTGTCATGCATTTGGGCCTAGCCCAGGCCTCCTCAGGGGAAGAGCGTTACTTGTCGACGCAAGCGCCCTTTTTAATGTGTGTTCATGAGGTAAAATTACCTCACGAAAATGAGTTTGACCCCTCAACTCGTAAATTTAGCCTTTACTACCCCTCCCACGGGGGGAAGGGGGGAGGATGGAAGTTAACTGACTTCACTATTCTAATTTTTTTGTCAAATAATGTCAGTATACCAAATTTCAGGTCAATTGGATGAGTCCTTTCTGAGAAAATAGTTTTTTCCACACACACACTAACACACGCCGCTAGGCTTTTACTTTTATATATTAGATAATGCTAAGAATTTAGTAGGTCAGTGTAGAACTCCGCTCAGCAGGTGGCGCTGCAGCTTGTTTTTTATTTTCCACACACAGACTAACACACGCTGCTAGGCTTATATATATTAGATGATGATGATAAGAATGTGATATAGCATAGAGGGCAACCGATTGAAATGATCAAAGATTTAATAAATGTAAATAATCACACAAGCAGATAAATTAGACAAATAAATTTGTGTGATTATTTACATTTATTAAATCTTTGATCATTTCAATTGGTTGCCCTCTATGCTATATCACATTCTTAATCATATTTTTATTTTGGTCGGTTTACATAATAAGTGATAATTGAGCGCAATAAATTTTTTCATACAATTGTTGTCTATGGGAAGGGATTCCCAAGTATTGCTGCTCTTGCCGCTTTGGGGTTGAGCGCAGTTCCTATCTTTTTATTGATTCATGTCCTGACCATGCAATCTCCCTTAACAACCACTCCCTTACCACTGCCCCGAATGCTGTCGCTCCCACTTTTTCAGACCGCCGACGTCACTTGATGCCCCAACCTTGGCACTTCAAATTCACCCACTGCCTTCAGACATGCAATCGTGCTGCTGAGCGCCTCTGGAGGAAATCCTGCTCCCTGCAAGACTTCCTTCATTTGAAATTGATCCTCTCCTCTTACAGCTCTGCCCTCTCCTTCGCTAAACTATCTTTCTTTAAGTCCCTCATTTTTTTAGCTCTCCAATACCCAATACCTCTAAGCCACATTCAACACTCGCCCCCCCCCCCCCTCCTATACTGCTCTCTCTCCACCTTTGCTTCCTTTTTCTCCTCTAAAACTGATGCCATCAGACTTGACATCTCCTCCTTGCACCATCATCACTCTGCCTTGCTCTATGCCTTACCTTGGGAGAAGGAATCCACTCCCTGATCCTTTCCTCTCCCCCTTCTACCTGCAATCAGGATCCCATCCCATCTCACCTCCTTCTCCTCTACTGCCTGCTCCTCCCTTGCACATCGCTTCAATCTGTCACTCTCCACTAGAATCATCCCCTCTCTTTAAAAATGTCCTTAGCTCTCCCATTCTCAAAAATCCAATCTTGACACCACTTCTCTAGCCAACTACTGCTCAATATCCCTTCTCCCCTCTGCCTCTAAACTACTTGAGAAATGTCTGCAACCGCCTCACTAGACACTTCTTGGCAAATTTACTCCTTGACCCTCTCTAATCCGGCTCCCACCCCCTCCACTCTACTGAAACTGCCCTGGCCAAAGTTACGAACGACCTTCTCTCAGCTAAATCTAAAGGTCCCTTCTCCTTGCTCATTCGCCTGGACCTCTCTGGAGCCTTCAACACCATTGACCATCCCCTCCTGTTGCATACCCTTCTCTCTTGGTCTCCCTGGCTCTGTTCTCACATGGTTCTCGTCATACCTCGCTAACTGCTCCTTCGCTGTTTCCATTTCTGGTTCAGCCCCCCTCCCTCTATCTCCACTGCCCTCCGTGTTGGGAGTTCCTTGGGGCTTGGTTCTTGGCCCTCTACTCCTTTTGCTGTACACTACCTACTTGGGTGATCTCATCACTTCCTTCGGTCTCCAATATCACCTGTACGCCTATGACATTCAACTCTACATCTCTTCTCCTGATCTCTACCCACCCCTCTTCTCTCTCATGTATCCGATTGCCTTTTCATCATTTCCTCTTGGATGTCTTCACGTTTTCTTAAAATTAACATTGCCAAAACTGAGCGCATAGTCTTCCCTCCCAGATCTTAATCCCATTGCGATATCTCTATCACTGTCAACACCCCCACCATCTCATCTGTTCCCTAACTGCTTCTCTTTTACCCTTACATTCACTCTCTCACCCAATCCTGTCGCTTCTAATTCCGCAAGATCGCCCGCATCTGGCCCTTCCTATCCCAGTTTACCACCAAGGCAATCATCCATGCAATCATTTTCCGCATTCACCAACCTCGCCCCCCCTTAGTTCTATACTCAACACGGCCGCGAGAATCATCTTCCTCTCCCACCGCTCCTCTTCTGCCTGCCCTCTCTACCTTGCTCTACACTGGCTCCCTTAACCCTACAAAATCGTTTTCCAATGCCTCATCTACAAGGCATTCTACCAGTCTACTAACCCTTACATCTCTAACCTTCTCTCCATTAACACTCCATCCAAGGTTGTGGCACCCTATAAATCTCTGGTTCATATGCATACTCTTACTATGCTGTCTGAAAGGAAACAAACATCTATGCCGAAAATGTTTTCCTTTTTACATAGCAGGGCTTTGCACACTATGAGCAATTCCCAGTAGGACAGTCTCTTCTGCTCCTTTGTCTAGGTTCCATGCAACACTTCATCTTCCCACAGAGCTCCCTATTCCTGCTGGTAAGAAGTCTTTCACGTGTACAAACTGACTACCTTGTACAGGTTTCTCCGTAGCGCTCCACCAACTGAGAGACTGTCTGCTCTGGCACAGCCATAAGTTACCCCAGTCCTTCAGAACTCACTCTTGTACATGATCTAATTCTGAACCTCAGCTAAAATGGCAATTTCCCTAAAAAAAAGGCACTGTGCAAAACTAGGATTTGTACCCGCCGGCTCTGTCCAGGATCCAATGAAAAGAGCAGTTCTAGCAGTATTAGGAAGTGACATTCTTCGCTACTTTTCTTACGGACTCTGCTGAATCAAACATCTGATCCTGGATGAAGCTCCATATTCATAGTGGACCCGACGGCCTTAAGCAGTTAATCATCTCCTTAGCTGGGAACAATAATTTGCCACCAAGGAGTCTTCCTGCTGGTTGTTTTCATCCAAATCTGACCCCAATCTGGCTGGCCCTTCACCCGAAGTAGCCAACATTTTTTTTAGTGTACTGCTGATCTAACCAGTTGTATAAAAGCTTTTCACCAGAGCTGTGAATTTGTCACTATTCACTTGCTCAGCAATGGCAGAAGGGCTTTGTATCGGCAGTAACAATTACTCCCCCCCCCCCCCCCCCTCATATTTCTCCCATAACACATATTCTGATTTATATCCTTGCTTCTCTAACATATAGAAAACAAACAATAAAACAACATCACCATATTGTTCAACAAGTACAAATGATGACCGCCCCTACCAGGCTAGGAACGACATTAAGTTCTGCAGATCCCAGGTGGGAGAGCAATTCAGCAGCCAACTCCATCATAAACAGGACCCCGACTGACCCACAAAATATTTAAGTCTTTTTTTTTTCCTTCACTTGATAACAGAGCTTGAGATGACTCAAGATGTCAGCCCAAGAATACATTGCAGAATGTGGTCTAAGAAAGAGGTATTAAACCTTTCCACTTCAGGTGTGCTAAGCATACAATTAACTTTTTGGCTGTCATAATCCACAATGACACAGCTTTCATGGTTAATGTGACTATAATTTCGGCAACATGGTGAAAGAATAACTGCTCCAAGGATAGTCTTAGGATACTAGCCTGTTGTGTTATAAACATCACCCTGGTCTTAATCCAAAAAATGAAAATAGAAAAATAATTTCCTCTACGGTAAAACAAACAACAACTTTCACTGAGCAAAACTGGTGATTTGTAAAGTTTAAAACAAAACAAAAAACCAACCACAAACATGTTAAAACTCCACGGAAAAGGAAGTAGTTAACTTTCTCTAAGATTCTAGAATGTCAGGCAGAAGCATAACTGCACTTACTTCCATCTGGTACTGAAGGCTTTGTAAGAGGTCCGCACAGGGAGGGCTAAGGGCTTTCCTTCTGCAAACACCTGACAGGTAACATAGAGATCAGAACATGTTTCTTGGTATAGCCCCGAGAACTTCAGCATAGGGTCCTCAAGCACTGCCTTGTAGCTTTTCTGTTCTCTCTTCCCTTCTAGGCTTCCTCTAAAAAAAAAAAAAAAAAAAAAAAAAAGGATTATTAAAAAAGAGAAACCTAATTTTGTATAACAGTAGCTTATTTACAAATAAGATGCATGTATTTTTCAAAAATGAAGCTGAAAGTTCTAGGCATGAAAATGTATTAACATTCATAACACAAGGACAAGATTGATAAGATCAGACTAGAAATGGTATCCTCTTCCTCGACTAGCAATCAGCTCAATTCCTTCCCAGCACCCTCTGACACCCTCTTCATTTGACCCCACAAATAAAGGAGTCTACTCTCTTATCTTCCTACTCTACCTCCTGATCCTATTCCCTCACAAATTGATAGCTCCCGTCTCCTGTGCTCATTCCACCTCTAACTAAAATCTGTAATCTCTCTCTCTACTGGTATCTTCAAGCCATTATACAAGCATGCAGAGATTACTCCTATTCTGAAAAAAAACAAATTCTGACCCAAACTCTTTCTTAAATTACCAGCCCATCTCTCAGCTCCCATACCCCTCGTAGCTTCTAGAGACTTGCCTACACTCGCTTTCTTTCCACAAACAACCTATTGGATCCTCTTCAGTCAGACTTTCGTTCTCAACACTCCACAGAGACTGCACTGACCAAGGTGGTCAATGATTTGATCACAGCTAAAACTAAAGGCCATTACTCTCTTCTAATTCTTCTGGATCTCTCTGCTGCATTTGACACTGTTGACCACTCTCTTCTCATACAAACACTACAATCCTAGTTCTACAAGACACTGTCCTTTCCTGGTTCTCATCCTTCCTATCTAATCGCTTTTTCAAAATTAATTTCTGTGGATCCATTTCCGCTCCACTTCCTTTATCAGTTGGAGTACCACAAGGTTTAGTACTAGGGCCTCTGCTGTTCTCCATCTATACTTTCTTGGAAAACTAATAAAGCTCCTTTGGATTTCAGTATCAACTCTATGCAGAGAATACCCAAATTTATCTATCCTCTCCCGATTCCTCGACATCTGTGTTGTCCCGTGTTACTGACTGTCTTTCTGACATTTCATCCTGGATGTCCTCTTGTCAACTCAAACTTAATCTTTCTAAAAGAGAGTTAATAACATTCCCACCCACCAACAAGAGCATACCTGACATTTCTATTTCTGTTGACAACGTGACTTTAAACCCCAACCCGCAAGCTCGCTGCCTAGGTGTGATACTTGACTCAGAACGATCATTTGTTCCCCACATCAACTCTAAATACATACATTTAAAAAACATTTCCAGACTACGCACGTATCCTACACAAGACACTGCAAAAACCTTAATTCATGCACTCACCTCCCACATTGACTATTGCAATTCCCTCTTTACTGTTCTACACCTAAACAGACTTGCACCCCTACAATATATATTGCACGCCGCAGCCAGATTGATTTTCTTGTAAGCAGTTATTCTTCTGCCGAATCACTGTCTCTACACACATCAAGAAAGCTGCACCAACATACATCTCCTCACTTGTCTCAAAATATCTCCCAACTCGACACCTCCGTTCTGCACAAGATCTGCGTCTCTCTTCCACTCTCATCACATCCTCCCATTCTCGGTTACAGGACTTATTTCGAGCTGCACCCAGTCTATGGAATTCCTGCCCTCGCACAATAAGACTTTCGTCTGGTCTACAAACCTTCAAGCATTCTCTAAAAACTCACCTCATCAGGCAAGCTTATAATATTCCTCAACCATCCTCTTAACCTCATTAGATTACCACCCCCGTTACACAAGATATCAACCCTCTGACAAACATTATTTTGTGACTGGATCCTATAGCTACTAATCCCTTTTGTTGTTTTACCTTTGCAATCCAGCTGGACCAAAATGCAATATATAGCACTTAACCTCATATATCCAGCTTCCATTGTCCCATAGACTAAGCATGCAAGCAGGGCCTTCTCACCTATTTGTCAGTTTTACCCAATTTGTTTATTAATGTGTCGGTCCCCAATTGTAAAGAGCTACAGAATCTGCTGGCATTATATGATTAAATGTGGATGATAACGATTCCATGTAACACAACACACTAGAACAAGACTATTAAACAAATGACAGCAGTAGGGTGTGGTGACTGGAACACAGTGATCAGTTCATTTTAAGGTCAGATTCCTCCTTTTTTTCTGCTTATATAGGTTTGGCAAAATGATCAATGAAAAGGTGTTTGCCAATTGTTGTTGTGCAAGATTATGTCTGAAACAAATCGGATAGCAGGTTGTCATCATCTGCTCTAAAGTGATAGAGAAAAGATATATGAATTTATGACACAGATCATGATCACCGTTTATATAGCACCACTAATTCCGCAGGGCTGTACAGAGAACTCATTCACATCAGTCCCTGCCCCATTGGAGCTTACAGGGGAGAGGGAGAGGGAGACTAAGGTCAATTTGTTAGCAGCCAATTAACCTACTAGTATGTTTTTAGAGTGTGGGAGGAAACTGGAGCACCCAGAGGAAACCCACACAAACACGGGGAGAACATACAAACTCTTCACAGATAAGGACATGGGGCCTGATTCATTAAGGATCTTAAATGAAGAGGATTCTTATTTCAGTCTCCTGGACAAAACCATGTTACAATGCAAGGGGTGCAAATTAGTATTCTGTTTTGCACATAAGTTAAATACTGACTGTTTTTTTCATGTAGCACACAAATACTTGATAGCTTATTTATACACTGAAATTTAAAGTTGATATGTGTGTGTTACATGAAAAAACAGTCAGTATTTAACTCATGTGCAAAACAGAAAACTAATTTGCACCCCTTGCATAGTAACATGGTTTTGTCCAGGAGACTGAAATAAGAATCCTCTTCATTTAAGATCCTTAATGAATCAGGCCCATGGTCAGGAATCAAACCCATGACCCAGCCCTGCAAGGCAGAAGTGCTAACCACTGAGCCACTGTGCTCTGCATGGCTAATGCTGGGTACACATTACACAGTTTTCAACCAATAATCAGCTAAAACAGCCGACATACGACCGCTCGTTCAAAAGTCGGGTCAGTGTGTACAGTGACACGATGGTCGAAAGTCTGCCCAAACGGACGATTATCACCTCATTTGGTTGGTCGGACCGTTTAATATTTTCGTTCCAATCTCGCTTCCGTTGTGTAGGGTGTATAAACTGCTGACCGATCCACAACAGTGAGTACGAAATTACAGTCATTGCTCACGACAACATGGCTATAAAAAGTCGCTAACGTGAGGTCCGCTCTTCCCTTTCTCGTGCTAAACAAGGCTGGTGTGTATGCAGTCCATGGACCGGGCGATCGGACCATCGATCGCATGAAAAATCGCTCGGCATAAAAAAATTCTGTAGTGAGGAGGGTATGTACAAACGATAATTTAAAGATTTCTCATAGGAGAATCGTCCCAATATAGTTGGTGGAGAAGACAGATTGAATATTATAAATTATTTGACATAATTCCATACATTGTATCTCAGAGGAGGTGGGGGGGGAAATGTACATGCCAGTGAGAGGGGTGATGGGGGGGGGGGGGTGCAAGTCAGTGAGAGGGGTGATGGGGGGGGGGTACATGTCAGTGAGAGGGGTGATGGGGGGGGGGTACATGTCAGTGAGAGGGGTGATGGGGGGGGGTACATGTCAGTGAGAGGGGTGATGGGGGGGGTACATGTCAGTGAGAGGGGTGATGGGGGGGGGTACATGTCAGTGAGAGGGGTGATGGGGGGGGGTACATGTCAGTGAGAGGGGTGATGGGGGGGGGTACATGTCAGTGAGAGGGGTGATGGGGGGGGGTACATGTCAGTGAGAGGGGTGATGGGGGGGTACATGTCAGAGAGAGGGGTGATGGGGGGGTACATGTCAGAGAGAGGGGTGATGGGGGGTACATGTCAGTGAGAGGGGTGATGGGGGGGTACATGTCAGTGAGAGGGGTGATGGGGGGGTACATGTCAGTGAGTGGGGGGGTACATGTCAGTGAGAGGGGTGAGGTCAGTGAGGGGCAGACAGGTTATGAGGGGCAGACAGGTTATGAGGGGCAGACAGGTTATGAGGGGCAGACAGGTTATGAGGGGCAGACAGGTTATGAGGGGCAGATGAGGGGCAGACAGGTTATGAGGGGGAGGCATCTGCTCGGTCACTCACATCTTGAGCTGCACACTGATGTCCAGGTCACAGCTGTAGACATAGTAGAACTTGTCGGCCTCCGCCATGTCCACAACCAACAGAGGAAAAGGTTCCTGCAACCAGATGCAATCTCACAGGAAACAATAACAACACCAAAAGTAGCCCGGCTCGACCCGGCAGCGCTCCGCTATTGGCCGGCTTAGAGCATTCACTTCCGGGATCGTCTCTGTAACTATGGCAACAGCCGAAGCTTTCTCCGGTAACTGCAGCGTCTGCCTTCCCCGCGCCACTTCACACGTGACCTCCCCAGTGGATGGCAGTTCTACGCTGCGTACGTCAACAGTGCCGCCATGTTGTGTTTGGCACAGTCTATTATTGTCATTTTTATCAGACATCATTTCATCACTTGAATACAGTTCCTCCTGTACAGCTGTGTTTAACCTACAATGTCCAAATGCAAATAAATGTACTTTTTTTTGGTGGTGGGGGAAACTATAAATATTTAAGATCATTCAAGAGCAAATAGGTTTTTGGTGGAATTCAATATGTGAAATATAATTCTTGCTTAATTGCTATACCTCCGGGGAGGAATAAGTGAGTGTGAATAAGTGGGTGTGATTTGATGATGCCATTGGTCTCGTGTGGGTGGCACAGCGCATATGATCATACTTAATTGTTTTTATATTTTGTGGATCGGGCCTCCTCTGCTAAGCCATGACTATGGCCTGCCCCCAACTCCCCTACCTCATTAATTCCCTTGACTATGGTGAGAACGGCATACGTTCAACATGATGAGCGGTGACAAACCTCCCAACAACCCGCAAGTTGGGACAAATGTGCCCACTCGAGAGGTAGCCCCCTCAAATCAGAGCAGTTGATAGATATGGTAAGATGGCGCTAATTGTGTCATCACTCCGCTATCTACTCATGGTTCGGGGAGATGGGTATGGCTTGATCATGCCAATTGCGTTATACCACCTTGCAAACAATAGTGAATCATCCACCCTCTCGGGTGCTTGGGAGATCTTCTCTAATTTAAAAATGTTGCACATAGTCCGGTAGAATAGTCAACTCTGCTGCAGTTGTGCTATATTTGCAGACTTTTTCTTTCTCCCCTTTGAGAAAATCATGGGTAAGAGATGAAGTGCGAGTGCGGAGGGTGACTGGCCGCTGCACACTGTGTCATTTTGTCCCTCCCCTGCGACGCTTTTACCCTGTCACCATTTTGGTGTTGACATGATAAGTGTCAACAGATTTAGCATCAGAAATATGACCACCACCATCCATATAATTCCAACATGCAGTCTCATGATACCATCATACAATCTCCATTGTACAGAACCCCCCCTTACATATATGTAAGAGGGGGGCTTACATATATGTGAGAGGGTGCCCCCTGAGCTATTGAAGAGGACGAGGAAAAGAAGGAACTCACCTGTCCAAGGAACCGGCACCAGTGAATACATTTTCTTTCATCTAGGGTCCACTGGCGCTGGTGGCAGCAAATCGGAAACGAAGACTGAAGACTCTAGAAGAAGAGCTAAGTGGATGTCAAAAAAGCTATCACGGATCCCCCCCCCCCGCTGCAGACGAAAGCTGCTAGTCGGATAAAGCCCTTTGGGCATCCCTCTTCCAGGCACATGCCTGCACTCTCTTTCTTACACTTTGGCACAGGGCCCTGGGCATTTTTCTGGCACTAGGACTGTGTGGCAGCAGTGGGCATAAGGCCCTGGATAATTAAGATTGATAAGCAGCTATCAGCTTCTAATGTAGTCCCATCCTCATTCAAGCATGCTCTTATCTCCCCTATCCTCAAGAAACCCAACCTTGACCCCACCTCTCTTGCGAACTACCGCCCTATCTCTCTTCTCCCCTATGCCTCCAAACTACTTGAGCGGATTGTCTGCAGCCGCCTCACCTGTCACCTCTCTGACAACTCCCTCCTTGACCCACTCCAATCTGGCTACCGCCCCCTCCACTCCACCGAAACTGCCCTGGCAAAAGTCACTAATGACCTACTTTCAGCCAAATCCAAAGGTCACTTCTCCATACTCATCCTCCTCGACCTCTCTGCGGCCTTTGACACCATGGACCACCCCCTCCTGCTGCAAACTCTTCTTTCTTTTGGTCTCTCTGGTTCTGTCCATGCCTGGTTCACCTCATACCTAGATAACCGCTCCTTCTCTGTATCCATGTCTGGTTCTTCCTCCACCCCCTCCCCTCTCCCTGTAGGAGTCCCCCAGGGCTCTGTTCTCGACCCTCTACTCTTCTCGCTCTATACTTCCTCCCTTGGTGCTCTCATCTCCTCGTTTGGTCTGCAGTATCACCTTTACGCTGATGATATTCAGCTCTAAATCTCTTCTCCTGATCTTTCCTCCTCCCTCCTCTCTCGTGTGACTGACTGCCTCTCGGCTATCTCTTCCTGGATGTCCTCATGCTTTCTTAAAATTAACATCTCAAAAACTGAACTTATTGTCTTTCCTCCGCCCAG
Organism: Mixophyes fleayi; assembly: GCF_038048845.1. Classification (NCBI taxonomy): domain Eukaryota; kingdom Metazoa; phylum Chordata; class Amphibia; order Anura; family Limnodynastidae; genus Mixophyes; species Mixophyes fleayi. The sequence goes on from NC_134402.1 coordinate 449,581,423, forward strand.
ACTCCAAACTCCCACTACGACCTCTCTATCGTTGTCAATAACTCCACTATCTCCTCTGTCACCCAACTCCGCTGCCTGGGTGTCACTCTTGACTCCTCTCTCTCTTTTGCCCCCCACATTCAATCCCTCGCCCAAGCCTGTCGCTTCCAACTCCGTAACATTGCCCGCATCCGTCCCTTTCTCTCTCAGGATGCCACCAAAACTATCATCCATGCTCCTCATCATCTCCCGCCTCGATTACTGCAACCTTCTCCTTACTAGCCTCCCCCACTCCCACCTTGCCCCCCTCCGCTCTATACTCAGTGCGGCTGCAAGACTCATCTTCCTCTCACGCCGCTCCTCCTCCGCCTCTCCACTCTGTCTCGCCTTACACTGGCTCCCCTTCCCCTACAGAATCCTTTTTAAACTCGAATCCAAGACTTCTCCCGTGCTGCCCCCCTTCACTGGAACGACCTCCTTCGCTCCATCCGTCTCTCTCCCAATCTGTGCTCCTTCAAACGGGCACTTAAAACTCACCTGTTCGTCAAGTCCTACCAACCATCCATTTAACCTCTCATCTCTTCTGCTCATCCTCCCTTGACCCCTCATCTCTCTCCCCTTTGATTCACTGGCTCCCTTTTGTGCCTGACTTTGTTTACCCTCCCTTAGGATGTAAGCTCGAATGAGCAGGGCCCTCTTCCCTCCAGTCTCCATACCTGTTAATCTGCTCCATCTCTACTGTATCTGCCCTCCCGGAGTTTCTGAAGTACTGGTACTGTGTGTTTATTGTTCTGTACTGTTCTACCCTGTATAGTCTACTGTATAGTCTACTGTTTGTACTATGTGCGGCGCTGCGGAAACCTTGTGGCGCCCTACAAATAAACGATAATAATAATAATAATCTAATATATAAATGCTTAGTGGCGTCTTTGTGTGGAAAAAAAAAACCAAGTTGCAGCGCCACCTGCTGGGCAGAGTTATACACTGACCTACTAAATTTTTAGTGTGTGTGGGCAAAAAAATTCAAAAAGGGCTGAAATTTGGTAGGGCTCAAACTCATTTTCATGAGGTAATTTTACCTCATGAACACACATGTGTAGAAGCGTGCGTTAGTGTGTGTGTGTGTGTGTGTGTGTGTGTGTGTGTGTGTGTAAAACTATTTTCTCAGAAAGGGCTCATCCAATTGACCTGAAATTTGGTACACTGACATTATTTGACAAAAAAATTAGAATAGTCAAGTCAGTTAACTTCCATCATCCCCCCTTCACCCGTGGGAGGGGTAGTAAAGGCTAAATTTACGAGTTATGGGGTCAAACTCATTTTGGTGAGGTCATTTTACCTCATGAACACACATTAAAAAGGGCGCTTGCGTCAGGAAGTAACGATCTTCCCCTGAGGAGGCCTGGGCTAGGCCCAAATGCATGACAAGAACCTTTTTAAGACCTTAAGTAGCTTGATTTGACTAGAATGCATGAGTATCATGCACGGGTTAACTTGTAATAGTAATAATTGGCCACTAGGTCATTTGTCATCTCTTGTTTGGACTATTGCAAACTCCTTCTCACTGGTTTCCCGTACTCCCGCCTCTTCCCAATCCAATGAATCCTCAATGCTGCTGCCTGCTAATCTTTTTTTTCCCGTAGCTCTACAGCTGCCTCCTTTCTCTGTCAATCTCTTCACTTGCTCCACTTACTACTGGAAATATTACTACTGATGATGGAAGGGATGCAATAGGCGATAGTCACTCAATAATTTGTAATACACAACTGAGTAAGTAAGGCTGACCTCTATTCCTGGTCTCTTGGGAACCAGGCAAACCCTTGGCTCTTGGATCCGTCAGACTGCACTATGCTGACAATTTTCTATAGTAGACCACCAAGTAAAAAAATGTCATGCACACCCATTGTAGGAAACAGAATATCAAATCTGAGGCCCCCAAAATCTAGGAGGATCCCCATCACTGAGCAAAGTGCTCATAGGCAGGCTGGATGTAAATCTATGTCTACAATGTACATTCCTCTGTGATAGACACTATGTTGAGGATACAATAAAACAAAATGATTGCGCAGACCAACTGAGAGCAGCCCTCTGTTCACTCACACATATTCCACATACAATGTGTAAGATCAGAATCTATAAAAACAAACAATGGTGACAGAGCTGGTGCTAACAGTTCTAAAAAGTCAACTGTGGATGCCTTGATAAAGGTTTTGTAAATTGAAACGCGTCGGCAGGCGATGGGCGGATACCCAGACGGAGACACACACCAGGCGAGCTGAACTCACCCTGGACCTTCACAGTTTTTGTGGGGAACGAGCCGGCAACCCGATCGTTTGAACGGGATTATTGTTCCTTTGACACACGCTTTTCCATCTGAGATCCGGTAAGAGTCCAGCTTTACTGGTGTCTCTGTCCGATCTGGATAGTCTGGATGTTTTTATTTGGATTTGTATTTTATATCGTTTTTATGGTTCTCTGGTGCAATAAAAGTTTGTTATGTAAGATTATGCACTATTAGTTCTCACCTTTCTTTTGAGCACCTGTCATAAGGAGATCCGATAAGAGGACGGGACTCGATAAGCTGTGAGGATATCTATGCATTCATATTGGTTCATGCTGCCTCAAGATTGAGATCTTGTAAGTGTATACCCAATAGGGGATTAAGAATCCCCATCACGTGGTGTTATTTTCGTAGTTATTAACCCACACTGGATCATTGGGGTATTTAGTGGCTTTTGGTGAACCGCATAATTCATATTGCACTACGAGATGATTTTTTCTCTTCACTTTTTTATGTGATTACAATCGTGGAGAGGAATGCCAGAAATCTGAAACTAACTTTGATCGTTGTAAACCTCTGGAATCCGTAGAAGATATTTATCAAGTTGGAATTTTTCCTCTTTTATATATTTACCACTCCACAGTTGACTTTTTAGAACTGTTAGCGCCAGCTCTGTCACCATTGTTTGTTTTTATACTATGTTGAGGATGCAGTCCCTTTAAGTAGTGAGGGAGGGAACGGTGGTCATCCCAACAGGCAGGCTCAAGATAATTTAAGAAAAAAGAATGAAATTGGGTTATTTTTACAAGGGAGAAAGGAAAAACAGAAGGACGATGTGGGACATTAGAGAGAATGCAATGTATTCATCCTCTTCTAAGGAGATTATGGTTTGGCTGTAACTCATTTGTATGTACCCTGTGACTGGACTGGAAATGAAACATAAAAATACAGATATTTTTAGCTACAAAGCCTGAACGCATATATTTCTAACATTCAGTGCGTGCTCTTTTTTGCTTTAAAAACTTGGACTATGATGAATATGTGCTACAAATACTGTATTTGTTTAAGCAGATTCTGATATGGAGAAATACGGTACATTATAATGAGGGAGAGCTTCTGTCCGACACATCTATATATTTCACCATCCAGTCCTTAACTGTATGTTTTCTCTGATTTTTATAAAACATATTTTACATTTAATTGGTGCCCATCTGCCACTTTCCTCACTTCCGCTGGTGAGTTATGAGTCATCTATTCTTTTGCCAGTCCCACAAATCATATTGGTGTGGAAAAGCTTTGTTAAAACTACCGAGATTAATACAGGGGGGGGGATTGATAAATGGAAAGACACATACATTTTTTATGCAGAATAAAACCATACATCAACTTGCTCATTTAACGTGAAGCCTGTCAAGTTATCTCAGCAGAGCGAAAAGCATTTGTGTATTATAAGAGCCAGCGTTTTCTTTGCAATAAAGAGTTAGTAGAATTTTAGAAACTTCCAAGAGGTTTTTGTTTATTGGGAAAAGTGCGCTACTGGGGGCTATATCAAGGCCCACAGGCTATGTTCTTGGTGTTCTCTATTTGTTACAAAAAAAACTCTCTCCTTTTCCTTTTTTGCTGATTCTTCCCTTTACTGTCATGTTCCATCACCCATTTGATCTCTTCACCTCCAGGCAAAACTAATACAGTACAAGTTGGATGGATTTTTGCGAGTCCAGTGAAGGCTCAAAACACGCTCTTTGGAGTTTGCGCCAACTGGTAAATTTCCTGAAGGGCTAAATCTCCAAGTTCATAAAAGTACAGAACATGTCAGCAGCATTTGTGCAAAAAATGTTCCCTTTAATAATCCTATCCTTCAATAAAACATAACAATCATAGCAAAGGAGTCTGCATAAACTCTCATACTTGTAAACGAAAAGTGTGGCTTAATCAGTTCTTAAAAAAAAAACTGTCACTTTATTACAGCAGTTGAAATTAAAAGGTGCATGTTATAGCAATTATAGCAAGAGATCATTTAATTTTAACTTTTTTGTACTGTTATAATATTGACTGTGATTGAGAGATCTGTGGGCAGCACGGTGGCATAGTGGTTAGCACTTCTGCCACACAGCACTGGGGTCATGAGTTTGATTCCCTACCATGGCCTTATCTGTGTGGAGTTTGTATGTTCTCCCTGTGTTTGTGTGAGTTTCCTCCAGGTGCTCCGGTTTCCTCCCACACTACAAAACCATACTGGTAAGTTAATTGGCTGCTATCAAATTGACCCTAGTCTCTCTCTCTCTCTGTCTGTATGTGTATGTTAAGGAATTTAGACTGTGAGCTCCAATGGGGCAGAGACTGATGTGAGTGAGTTCTCTGTACATCGCTGCGGAATTAGTGGCGATATATATAGATAATGATGATGATGATCTGTTTATTACAGAGCGATAAGCCCTAAATCCTGCAAAAAGGGTATTTTTTGAAGAATGTAGTGTTCCTCTCTATTTACCAAAGCCCCCAACCAGTAAAGGCTATTACCATCGCTGGGGGCCTACAGGATGGTCCTTAGCAGGGGATGTCCACATGAAAAAATGCTTTGTAATGAAAATAAAGCATTTTTTTCTGTTTTGTTTTTGTTTTCTGTTTAGTCTTCTATTTTCGTATTTATTTTTTTTATTTTTAAACGTAATTTTTTTTTTTTGAAACTCGAAGCGCGGTGGGGTAAATGTATCAAGATGAGCGTTTCCGGTGGGTTTGAAAAGTGGAGATGTTGCCTATAGCAACCAATCAGACACTAATTATAATTTATTCAGTACAGTTTACAAAAATGATAGAATCTGATCTATAGGCTACATCTCCATGTTTCAAACCTGCGGGAAACCTCAGCTTGATACGTTTACTGCCATGTCTGGGCTTCCAGTTTGCATACCCGAGCTCTAATGACGGCTCAAACATGCGCAAAGGGTCCCAAGATTGACTTGGCAACTGGTAAGACTCCTCTTACCGCTGCCAGCCAGTATCACCGGTGATATTTATTTAATAAATTACACGTTAAAAGATTTTCTATCGCTGTGATATGCAGCAACATAAAATCTAGTCATCTGGGAAATCTTGATAAATAGACCCCTACATATTGATAAAGCTGGCCTTCTGATTTATATGTGCTAAACTTGTTGCTACAGTGTTACCCTGCACAGATCCTATCTCCCATACGGCCTCAACCTTTACCTGACTTTTTAATAATTCACAAAGTACCCATTTACATTTTACTGTGGGAACATGTAAATATTTGTCAACATATTTTGTTGGGGAGTGGCTCAGTGGTTAGCACTTCTGCCTCACAGCGCTGGGGTCATGAGTGCGATTCCCAACCATGGCCTTATCTGTGTGGACTTTGCATGTTCTCCCCGTGTTTGCGTGGGTTTCCTCCGGGTGCTCCGGTTTCCTCCCACACTCCAAAAACATTCTAGTAGGTTAATTGGCTGTCATCAATTTTACCCTAGTTTCTCTCGCGGTCTGTGTGTGTTAGGGAATTTAGACTATAAGCTCCAATGGGGCAGGGACTGATGTGAGTGAATTCTCTGTACAGCGGAATTGGTACCGCTATATAAATAAATAAATGATGATGATGATAGAAGCTGCCAACCAGGGTTCTATAATTGGTAAATATTAATCCAGGACACCAAAGTAACCTGATGGTTACTCAGGTCATAAAAGCCATTTATACTTCTACTTGGATCCCAAAAAAGATGGAAAAGTTATAGAAAACTATTACTACTAATCCTAATCCTCTTCTGGAGCGCAAATTGTTTGTTAATCTTGCACTTCTGTTATAGTACCCTGTCCAGTCCATCACCTTCAGGCGTTGTGGTTACAGGCCAGTAACACAAGAGGAGTTCTACCTTTATTTCTGGATAGGTACCTTATTGAGTTCATTATATGGCCTCAAGCTTCTAGACTCTGCAGATATCCAACTTTGCCTTCAACCTTCTTCTAAGTCTATCCATTTCCACAAGGGCTTGGCCATCCCTATCTTGTGACTTTATTATTCACTTGCCCCCTCCTTCTAGCATGGCCTCTATCCTGGCAACGTGAAAATCTTTAATTAAATTTGGAAGTCAATTCAGATTATTCTTTCAAGGGCAGTCAATCCACCCAAAACAATTTACCAATCACAGAAGCCATTCTGTCTGCCTTGGTAAGGTTGGTTTGGTTGTCTACCAAGAAATTAAAGAACCGCTTAAAAAAATTAAAAAGAAAAGAAAAAAAAAATTAAATGACTAGTAAATATAAACTGGACATATTGAAACCCCCCTCTCCTCATGGCCCCACCCCCTGACTGTACAGGCTTTAAGTCAGAAGCCCCATCGGAGAACCTTAGTTTCTCTGCTCACAGTCGGCCTCACATTCGGCTGATCCTGCTCACACAGCTCACAGTCTTCATTGTCCACCCCACTTACAGTAGAGTGGGAGTGGTGGGGAGCAAAGCAGGACTCTTGTCATGGAGCTGCTGTACAGGGGGTTGGTCATGTACAACTAGGGGAGTAGGGAGCAGGGTGTACATTTCAAGAAGAGGAATTTGTTTTCCTTTAACAATGTTTATATTGACCATTTGCTATTGTACAATAATTAATTTTCTTCCAAATAGCCCTTTGTGAAAGTATTAACATTCTGGGCCTGATTCATTAAGTGGCGCAAATGCAGGTATATGCCATATTCTGCGTAAAATCCCTCTACACATGCCCATAACCGGACCATACGCCAATGAACGCAGGAACATCCAATTCATCTTCGAGCGTAAAGGACCTTTACTACAGGCTACAATTTAATGGACGGAATGGGGAGGAAAATAGGCCTATGCATGGAGTCACAGTAAGGGTGTGCCAAATTGGAGCGCACGCAGCAACGCCCCGATTCAAGCTTTGGGCATCTCTAAAGTACATGTTTTTTTTGTTGTATCACTTGTACCACCGACAAGTTGGGCGTAAGTGCCGAGTGATAGCGGTGGCTGAGTATGCTAGAACATGTGTTTGCAATCAGGAGCAATTGTAAAAATGCATTTTATGTGCAGTAGTCATTCATTACATCCTATATATATTTTTTATGTTTTGTTTTGTTTTAAAATGTTTTGTCTTGTTTTTGTTAATGTCTATGGACATGATTCATTAAGGAAAGTTAAGCAAAAAATTGAGTAAGTTTTCTTACGCAAGTTTTCTGGACAAAACCAAATTGCAATGCATTGGGTGCAATTTAGTTTATTATTTTGCACATAAAGAAAATACTGTCTGTTTTTTCATCTAGCACACAAATACTTGATAGCTTATTTGTACACTGAAATTTAAAGTTGATCTAGGACATGCCCTACCCCAAATATAAATCTGCCATCAGATTTTAAATTTACCCCCTCCAATGCAACATGGTTTTGCCTTAATTACTTTTGCGCAACTTTCCTTAATGAATCTATACTATTAAGTTTGTTTTTTTGTCCTGTGTGTTTTTTTGGGACATATGTATCGGAATGTATCCTGCAGTGTATTGTCTGTTAGAGAAAGCCGCAGCTAGACCCGTATTCAACAACCAACGTATCTTTACATCGCCTCCTGGTTGAATGTGGACGTGCGTATGCCCGATTTACATGCGTCTTTAAAAAATGCACAATACGTTCTTTTTGCATGCCTTAGGCCCTCTATCAGTGTACTATAGAACATGTGGCCCTCCGAGCCTTCACCTGCGGCCCCCAGCTCCCTCCTGCTTTACTGTCAGATGTGTTTGTTGTAGCTTGTAACACTTGTTTAACATGACTGCTGTTATTACAGATCTTTCCTTGATTAACTGTATTGTTTTAACCTATTGTTGAGATTAAGGGTAATGTGCAGCCTTTTGATGGATAAAGGACAACCTGTGCGTTCCCTGAAGTATATTAGGTTGCCTATCACAGCTATATAAAGCAAGAGGCTTTCCGATTTCATAGGAATATTATACTATTTATTGTATAAAGACCATATCTCTATTTTGTAATACTGCTCTAAATGGCCTAAATGCCCTTATAAAAAAAGCATTTTAGTTGTTTGTCTTATCATTTTGAATTAAAAGTTATATTTTAAAGATCTACAGTGATTGATCTTTAGTGGGTTATGCTATATATCCTTCTTATTAGGTTGTTTATTTTCTTGTTTTTCCTTTGTGACACAGTTTATTGTCTACTTAGAGAGCACCCAGAGATAAATAATATTACCTAAATTAAAGGGTATATAAACGGTACCCTTAAGGGCTTAAAATAAAAAATTAAAAGAATACATATTTCTAGTGTGGGGCTCTTCTACTTCTGTGAACAACAAATATTCTACATTTCTTCCCAGGTTGGCTGTTATATACACATTTATAACTTTTAATGACTCATGAGAATCACTTTCTGTCAGTGTTATTCTTTGTTGTGATCTGCCTACCTTGGTGGTCTCCTTGGCAAGTGGCATTGCAACTTCGGTTAACTATGTTGATGATCTCTTCCTTCAGAGTCCGAACTAGTGAGCTGTGGGCCCCAGTGCATGGAGGGGGGGGAAGAGCGAATTGAGCCCCTGACCCTCTCTTCATGGGCCCCGGAGCACTGCACCTGCTGCACCGATGGTAGTTCCGCCACTGTCTTCATTGTTCCTGCCCATGATTCCTGCCAGCTACCCTGAACGTCAGCCAGTCTACACTAAAATGCATCCATATCTGCACTTGAGAGTATGGTGCAGGGACTTGCGGAGCCGCGCTGTGTGTAGTTGTGGCGGATCCGTTCTCAGGAGCCGCGGACGTCATAAATAGTCACAAAGCAGGATGCAAGGCCCAAGTTCCAGAGGACAAGTGTGTCTTGTGTTTTCCTGGGTCTCTCCTGTATGAAGCAAAGCTCTGTACCAGAAACGGTTAGAGATTAGGAAGGCAGTCCCATGTCAACAAAAGTTGAGATAGCAGAACTGATTTAATTCATCATGGTGACAGGACGGACCGCCTATGCCACCCTGTCTGTTGCTGCTGGGAACCGACTGGGCTTACTTTGCCACCGTTCCCTTTCGTTATCCCAAATGCGCCCTCTTACCTCAGTAGGAGGGGCTTACAAATGCTGCCACCACTGGACTCCTTACCGGTATCCAGTATTTCTTCTGGGTAACTGACGCAGCAATTGTGCCCCATTACTGGCGTACCTGGGCTGGTACTCCTGACCTCTTACTATGGCTCAGGGGTGCTGTGGATGGATCTCCCCTGACACTTGGAGAACCACAAGTGCAAACATGCCCTGACACCCACGGCTGGCTGGGACCTGTCGTTCCACAAAAGAAAATGTTAAATAAACCACCACACCCTCATTCAAACCACATACATTTAATAAAAATAATAAAACCTCAATAAAGACACTAAGAACCCTCATTAATACCACATATTTTTATTAAAAATAATAAATACCCATATACTCACTGATGTTTTCATCTGTTGTCAGCAGCTTTTAATCCTAAAATGGCTGTAAACCAAGTCCCAAATAAATTTGTATCCAATAGTCCGGCTTGAACAAGTCCAAAATAAATTGGTAATTCCCAAAGTCCGGCTTGAAATGTCCAAAAAATATTTGTATCCAAAAGTCCTGCTTGTAATGTCTTCTCTTCTTCTTGGGCAAAAAGTCCCCCTTGTTGATTGCAGTCTTCATTTCTTCTTGGCCAGGAGGGCCCCCTTGTTGCTTGAAGTCTTCTTCTCTTCAGCCAGGAGGGCCCCAGATTTGTAATGTCCAATCTGGAACATGCTTGCTTGAAAACAATAAAAAAAGATGAGAGCCACCACAAACAGCTTCTACAGTGTAGAAGCTCCGATACGCAATGAACTTAGTTCAGTGCACCAGGTAAATTTTTAGTATTAGGGGATTTTCCTACGCTGTCGTTGGAAAATTTGATCTCTAACGATTTTGGAAATAGCGATTTTGACAGAAGCACAACTCTGGCGATTTTACATGAAATCTCAACTTCATACATCTGCAAAATTTCAAATCTCCCGAGAAAATTGCTGGATTTGCAAAATGATTAATTACACCAATATAGAAAAATAGAAAGAGCAGCAAAATACGAGTGTGAAATGGGACTCTATATGAAACTAGTTTATGCACCAAACTTGCTGCTCACTCTGGGCCTCAATTACAAAGTGACCAACGCACAGAGCAAAATCCTGGAGAAAGTGAGGGCATTACTAAGTATGGTATAGGCCAGGCGGTACTCCTAATTTTGCAGAGCAGTGCAAAAATTAGATTTAATCTTACAAAGGGATATTATCAGGGCTGCCAAGAGGAATTCAGGGCCCGGGTACAACAAATGGGGGCCCCCCTCATAGTCGAGTAAGCCCCAAAAAAATTTTGGCGGCGCAATTTTTTTTAAGTGTGTAGTCATACATTCAGGGGCGTGGCAATGCACCGTTGGGGCGTGGCTAGCCTAACGGCGGTGTAAAATTTTTCGGAGGTGTGGTCATGCATTTGGGGGCGTGGCAAATGCGCCATTGGGGCGTTGCTAGCATCAAAATCACTAGGCTCTCAATTCGCCGGAGTGTCACATATGTTCAAGCACTCCTGACTTTCAGGACATCTACCACCACAGTGTAGTATACAAAGAATGCAGTGTGTACACAAACAGTTCAGTCTTGGCCTACACCTTACATTGGGCACAACATTCACCAAAAATTGGTATTGTCCCTACTAGAATCACAACATTTCACACACTGTGCTGCTCTCTCCTACCTGTTCTTCTCACTTTCTCCACCTGTGGCTGCTGGTTTCTTTAGTTGGGGCTTGTCCGGATCCAGGAATGTTGAAGGACCTATTTTGAAAAATAAATGGCTACATTTAGAAAATTACAGCCAGCGTTAAATCAATAGCACTCACGATTAATAATTAGACCTTGCTCCAGCCCCAACATTAAAATAATAGTATTCACATTTAATAAATAAACCTATTTCCCTTCCTGCAAACAGCCCCAGCAGTACCTATTCCCCGCAACCATCACTGCCATTAAATAATTCATAGTCACATTTAATAAATAGACCTCATTCTCCCCAAACTCACCCCAACATTCAATAGCCCCCAAACCACCCCATCTTAAATTAATAGTCCCCACCATAACCCTACAAACAAAATAGCACCCATTAATTATCCACCACCTACCTCACACTCACTACATTGCAACAAGCCCCCTGTGCCATCACACACACAATACTGTGCCCCTTCTTCACAACTACACTGTGCCCCCTTATGCTCACACTGCGCCCTCTATGCTGCCTTCCCTCCTTTTTCCCTTTGTGCCTCTCTCCCACTTTTTTTTATTCCTCTGTGCTTCTCTCCTTTTTTTCCTCCTCTGTTCCTCTTTCCCACTTTTTTTTCCTCCTCTGTTCCTCTTTCCCACTTTTTTTTCCTCCTCTGTTCCTCTCTCCTTTTTTTCCTCCTCTGTTCCTCTTTCCCACTTTTTTTCCTCCACTGTTCCTCTTTCCCAGTTTTTTTTCTCCTCTGTTCCTCTTTCCCACTTTTTTTTTTATTCCTCTGTGGCTCTCTGCTTTTTTTCCTCCTCTGTTTCTCTCTCCCCTTTCTTTATAGCACTGTCCCTCTCTGTTTTCCTCCCCTTGCCTCTCCGTTTCTTTACTTACCTTTTGTCAACTTCTTTCCTTTCTTTTCTTCTCTTCTGTCTCCTCTTCTGTCTTCTTTCCTCATGCTGGCTGCGGCGCTCCTCACTGACTGACGGGCGTGACTTGATGACGTCACGCCCGGCAGTCAGTGTGAATGGAGAAGAGGAGAGGAGGGACACGGCGCAGCGCGATCACGTGAGTATCGTTTGGTTTTTTTTCTTCCAGCTCCCCCCACCGACCAATACCCCCCACCCCACCGCGGGGAGAAAAAAAATAAAAAAAAATGCCAAAAAAGAAAATTAAAAAAAAATAAAAAAAAAATTCAATTAGCGGAGAGGGCCCGGCCCGGGCCCCCTGGCATGGTCGGGCCCGGGTAAAATGTACCCGCTCCCCCCCCTCTCGGCGGCCCTGGATATTATTGAAATGAGAGGGGTGAGATAGGGCTATTCCATACTGTGCGGATGAGTGCATAGTTATTTCTACTCCAAACAAAGACTTCACATGTTGTGCAGGCGGAAATTAGGTTTCGTAAATACTTGTAATATGGCCACATTTTACACCTTACAATTGCCCTTTGGCTGAGAAGCGTATTTCTAGGATTTGCACAATGTAAAGAAAATTAGCCCAGACATATAGGAAACGGTCTTACCCAGAGAGAACAAATATCACTGCTGTTTTGTAGCAGAGTGGGCTTAAAACCTTTCTGTATATTTTTTTTTATAAAAACTATTTCTTTATAAATGCATTAAATAAATCTTTGTATGCCTTTAACAATAATTGTAATATTTCACCTTAAGATTAATTGCAACAAATTATCTCAGCGACTCGAACTTAACTTCATCTTTAATGATTATTTGTTGTTTCACCTTGTAGATTTTTCTATTTATTTTTTATTTTTTGCAAAAAAACAGGAAAAAAAAAAGAGAGGGAGTTAAGATGAAGCTGGCAGGACAAGTATTGCACATTTTTAGGGCATCCGTATTTTTATGCCTAAGGAGATCAGTGGGTCCCTGTAGTTTTTCTGCATCTCATGTTAAATTCATAAAACCGCTTTTCTTGTTCTCCCCAAGGTCCCATCAATCTTCCACATGCAAAGAGGTGCCCCGTCATGTAGAGGGCTCACTGCATAGTTAATATTAATCTTGGCTCCTCCAGTTTAAAATGCTGCAGAGCAGCGACTTTTATTGACCCCAGGCTATCTTATTTTGCTTGCACAAGATAGACCTAAAAAAGTTTGCTCACCAACCACGCTTTCATGTCATCTTAAGTATGCTCTCTGTTCCGTGTTAAGACCTGATACACCTTTAAAATGTTAAATTCTCCATGTATGTTTGTGAAGTTTTTGCATTTGAGAATTTCTTAATTCCCCTCGGGGATTAAACTGAATTGGAAATGTTAGAATTAATTTTCTTTCCATGGCTCTGTAGATCCACGGCACAGAGTTATGAAAACTTTGGTTTCCGGAGAGGAGTTTGTGTAACAGTTACAGAAAACACTATTAGGCCTTCACTGTAAACTAAAAAATTTGTCTGAAAGGCAATAATGTACAAAGTGAAATATAAGATATTGAGAAGCGGTTTCAGACCGTGAGTGTCATGGAGTTTCACTGCAGGCAGAAGAAACATCTAAGTACTGTACGGAGAATGTTATCGAGCCATATATAACTCAGATGTGATAAAGTATTTCAACAGCCGCAACATGCTGTTTCTGAACTGTCCATTAAGGTAATGGCTCAAAAGTGGAAGTGTTGACAACTTAATTCCAAATGACTGAAAACTAGTAGCAAAGTTTGGTGCAGAAAAGTTGCAATATTTAAACTTTTATTTATTAAAAATATTGTCCTAATAAGCAGACATTTCAATTACTTAAACCAAAAAGGCCTGATTCACCAAGACACGCATACTAAGCACAACCTCTGTGTAGTATTAAACACAGGTATTTAGGCTTTACGCTGTTGAAATCGGGTGTAGGTCTGCGGTCAGCTGTGCTCCATCACACAAGACACTGCGCATTTGGGTGTGACTCACAAGCCAGCCCTTGCTAGATGTAAACCCCTATACCTGGGAGGTGAGTGCATCTGATTTTAACTGCATTTTAATGATGTTTGAAGCATATAGGTCAGTGTAGGACAGTGGTTCCCAAACTTTCTCAGTTCAAGGCACCCTTAGGGTCACCATAATCTTTCCATGGCACCCCTAAGACAAAATAATTACCGGGTAGTCCCGTTTTTTTAAGTAGTTGTGTCAAAATGACGTAAAATGTATTTAGGCCCCTCCACAATCACATTGTGCCCCTTCATCATATCACTGCACCCCTTCACCATATTACTCTGCCCCCCTTTTCGCCATCTCACACCCTGTCCCTCTCCTTCAGCATCTCTCTCTGTCCCCCTCCTTCAGCGTCTCTCTCTGTCCCCCTCCTTCAGCGTCTCTCTCTGTCCCCCTCTTTCAGCTTCTCTCTCTTTCCCCCTCCTTCAGCTTCTCTCTCTGCCCCCCCTTTCAGCGTGTCTCTCTGCCCCCCCTTTCAGCGTGTCTCTCTGTGTCAACCTTCAGCGTGTCTCTCTGTGTCAACCTTCAGCGTGTCTCTCTGTGTCAACCTTCAGCGTGTCTCTCTGTGTCAACCTTCAGCCTGTCTCTCTGTGTCAACCTTCAGCCTGTCTCTCTGTGTCAACCTTCAGCGTGTCTCTCTGTGCCCCCCCTTCACTTCCTTTACTTACTTTCTTTCCTGATGTCCTCTCTGCTGCTGCTCCTCACTGAGGCTGACGAACGTGATGACGTCACGCCCGGCAGTCAGTGAGGAGGAGAATCCGGTGCTGGATGATTGGTAAGTTTTTTTTCTTCTTTTTATTGCTAGGGCGATCGCGGCACCACTGTGACAGCGCCGCGGCACCCCAGGGAGCCACGGCGCACACTTTGGGAACTGCTGGTGTAGGACCTGCATATAATGAGGTGCCCTTGACGCTGGGATGCAGGCTTAAATGTCTTAATCAAAATATTAACTAATACCTCATTTTTTCATTTTGCTAGCTACACAGATTATAAATGCGCAAAAAATGCGCAGGAATAACAAAATATGGAATTAATGTCACCTATATAGGCATTAAGAATAAAACAGTTTAAAAAACAAACAAACCATTTATTAGGTTGTTGTTAATGTCTACGGAGCATAAAATACATTTATACATTTACTTGCGATTGCAAACACATGTTATAGCTTGCATATGAGACTACTGATCAGGACTTAGACTAGCCCTGTAGCTGGAGCAAGAGATGCGGCAGAAAAACAAGTAACTTTGAGATGGTCAGAGCCGGATTCAGACGTGGCTGTGTGCTTGATTTTGGCACCTCCCTACTGTAAATTGACTACGGCAAGACCCCCCTTCCCCGCACAATTCACTCAGACTTTAGTAAGGGTCCTTAGCGGTCTTGCCCTGCTCTCCCGGGAGCCCGGGAGTTCTCCCAGAAATGCGGGAGTCTCCACGATCAAAAGCATTGGTGGTCAGTGGTAAGCAACAGGCAGCCTGTCGCTGGGCTGCCTGTTGCTGTGCAGCAGACAGGAAGCAGTATGTCTTCACTTCCTGTCTGCTGATCTGAGGAGCGTGGAGTGACGCTGGCACAACTACAGGTAAGTGAAGGGGGGAACCTGCCCTGCATATCTATAGGGAGGGAGGGAAACTGCCCTGCATATCTATAGGGAGGGGGGGAACCTGTCCTGCATATCTATAGGGAGGGGGGGGGAACCTGACCTGCATATCTATAGGGAGGGGGGGGGAACCTGCCTTGCATATCTATAGGGAGGGGGGGAACTGCCCTGCATATCTATAGGGAGGGAGAGGGGGGCACTGCCATGTATATCTATAGGGAGGGAGAGGGGGGACTGTCATGCATATCTATAGAGTGGGAGGGGGGGGGCTGCCATGAAAATCTATAGGGAGGGAGAGAGGTTGATATGTGTGAAGGAGGGCAGAGGAGGGGGGCTGATATATGTGACTGGGGGAGTTTTGATGTGACGGGGGGATAGCTACTGAGTGGAGGTAAGGAAAATAGCTGCAGGGGGGATGGATGCATTAAAGAAAAGCAGCTAATGAATTTCTAGAGACTGAAGTGTCTTTTACAATTTTGTCTTCATTACTGAAGTCATGTTGTCTTACCTGTCAGTCTTTGATTAAATATTGGTCTTCATAAAAATGGCCACCTCCCTAGGCATCAATACATGGACATAGGACACAATTTCTGAACTGTGTCATCAGGCCACAGATGGCGAAGCCAACCACATCTTGTACTGGCTCAGCATCAGGGAGAATGCCAGACTCTTCAGGGAGTGAGGGAGATCACCCCTATTTCAGGGAGTCTCCCTGACATTCAGGGAGAGTTGGGAAGTATGCTGTACATAGTCAGCACTCCTGCCCACCATGCGTAGTGAGCCCCCATTGTATATATGATAAGAGTGCCACAGTAATACCTGTGTTCCAGTGTGACTGCTGGGTATGAGGGTGGGCACCTGTCACTTACAGGGGTGTGTAAATTGGAATGCTCAGGCTGCAATTTCCAGGTATCTCTTCATCTTAATTTAATGACACTTCCCACACCTTCTGTTCTGTTGCAAATTCATTATTTCTGCACCATATCCACAGTAAGTCTGACCGTATGCAGATTGTTCCCGATCGAATAAACTTGGACAACATTTGTAAAAGAAACTATTTAAATCTTCTCAACAAACAGCGTTGGCTGCGAAGACGCACACGTTGTATGTCAAGCGACTTTAAAGATAAGCACGGTGTTTTGCATTAGATTAACCTATAGGTTTCTGCAAACCATTCCCACGTTCCCAGGCTAGCACCAATCCCCCTCATTGCAAATGTCATGCCATTTCATTTGTAATCTGTTTTACTTGCTTGAATACTGTTTATTAGCTATGCTTCTGTGTCATGGTGTCTAGCTTATCTTTTCTATTTTTAAAATGACAGGCAGTGGCTATGAAGACCCTCAGAACTTTATTTATCAAGATCCCCCAGCTGCACGGCTGTGATTGTGACATTTTTCTCCACTGACGTTGTGTTGCTCAATTTAATTTTCCTGTAGCCCAGTTTGGTTAAGCACAATATATTAGAGTCACAAAGTGAACCTGACACTATTAATGTTCTAATGCTAAACATCTGATTTTTAAAACTATATCAGACCATGCATCTTTTTAAATGCTTCATTTATTTAGTTATTTACCCTTTTAAATGACCCAGGGGTTCAAGAATACTAGGTGTATTTTGTTAGGTTAAAAGCACATACTGTAATTGTTTTCAATATAGTTATGTCTGTGTGTCCAGACTTTTGAATACCACTCCCTTTAATTTAATGAATGGAGTCCCCCTTGGTGCATCAAAAAGCAAATAAAAAACACACAATAAAACATTTCCACTTTTCATGCATTTTTTTAATAATAATAATAATAATAATAATAATAATAAGCTAATTTAGTGTTAGCAGCAAATCCATCTAAAGGGAGCAAATTTGCACATGGACAAACCACATGGGGATGCAAGGGGTGGAAAGCAGCTTTTACTTGCACGCAGGAAATACACTGTCTGTTTTTGCATGTAACACACAAGTACAGTGCAGCTTTATTATAACACTGTGCAGTTTATAGTAAAGCTAGGATCTGGCCCCACCCAGCTCTAAATCTGCACACATTTTAAATCCTTTGGATTTCAGTATCATCTCTATGCGGATGATACACAAATCTATCTATCCTCTCCTGATCTCTCGACATCTGTGTCGTCCCGTGTAACTGACTGTCTTTCTGCCATTTCATCTTGGATGTCCTCTCGCCAACTCAAATTTAATCTTTGTAAAACAGAGTTAATAGTATTCCCACCCAACAACAAGTGCATACCTGACATTTCTATCTCTGTTGATCCCACCCCACAAGCTCACTGCCTAGGTGTAATCCTTGACTCACACCTATCCTTTGTTCCCCACATTGACTCTATATCTAAATCATGTTACATACATCTAAAAAACATTTCCAGAATTCGCACATATCTCACACAAGACACTGCAAAAACCTTAATTCATGCACCTATCATCTCCCGCATTGACTATTGCAATTCCCTCCTTACTGGCCTTCCCAAAAACAGACTCAAACCCCTACAATCTATTTTGCACGCTGCAGCAAGATTGATTTTCCTTGCAAATCGTTATGGTTGTGAAACTTCCTCTCTTCTAACCTTAAGGGGTGACAGCGTGTCCTGTTTATAGTTCTGGGGTAAAAAGTTCCAATGAAATTTCCGTGTATTGACCCTTAATGAATTTGTACATAGTAATCATATCTCCTCTTAGATGCTTCTATTCTGAAGTAAACATGCCTAAACTGGCTAACCTTTCCTCATAACTTAATGACTCCATACCCTTTATCAATTTTGTTGCGCTTCTCTGAACCCTTTCTAGTACCAAAATATTTATTTTATAGAGTGGTGCCCAGAACTGTACTGCATATTCAAGATGAGGTCTTACCAACGATTTATACAGTGGCAAAATTACACTGTCTTCCCTTGCATCTATGCCCCTTTTTATGCATGCCAATACTTTATTTGTCCTTGCAGCTGCTGCTTGACATTGAGCACTATTGCTAAGTCTACTGTCTATGAGGACTCCCAAATTCTTTTCCATTATAGCTTCCCTTAAACTAATCCCATTTAATTTGTAGAATGCATGTTTGTTTTTGATCCCTAAATGCATACCCTTACATTTATCTATGTTAAACCTCATATTCTATTTGGCCACCAATCCTCCAGTTTATTTAAGTCCCTCTGTAGAGAAGCTACATCTTGTTCCGATTTTATTACCTTACAGAGTTTAGTGTCATCTGCAAAAATGGAAACTTTACTCTCTAAACCATCACCAAGGTCATTGATAAATATATTAAAAAGGAGTGGTCCCAGCACGGAACCTTAAGGTACTCCACATAAAACTTTAGACCAATTAGAAAATGTTGTCTTCTAGACCCAGTTCCCTTATTTTGTAAACCAACCTCTTGTGTGGCACTGTATCAAAGGCAATCTGGGTAAGCTGGATGGACAACTGAAAACTAGGAAATCCCAAGTGAGACATTTAGAGGAAGGAACAAACAAAAGCAGAGCTGTATACCAATTGTCCATAAGCAATAATAATTCATTCTAAAATAATAATAATTATATATTTATCAAATGAATCTAGAGTTACAATACATTTTTAAAGTAAAATTCTTAAAAAGTAACTATGTAAATTTATGTCGTTTAATTTATAAAATATATCTCTGGGACAACTGGACCTATAGTTACATATCTCTGCTTAAACATAGTATATCATACCAGTATACTGCAATTTAAATGTTATTCTTTTAGGGATAAAGACCCCCATTGGACACCGTTCCAATAGGAATAAGTCTGTTTAATCCATGTGTTGAGGATATCAATTGGTAGAGGAAGATCTCCCTTAGTAACAAAAGGTCTCACTGATGAATAATTAAATAGTCTTAGAGTATCTCACCAATTTGTTGTATAGCAGGTCCTGGTGGTATCTGAATAGCTCGAGTAATAGCTAATGTAAAAGTTCCACAACACAGATAGTAGTTTCCAGTGTTTTGAAGCGGCAAACCATAAAATCAGCGCTACTAGAAACAGATCCTGAAAGTGGATATAACGATACCCGACGCATTTCTTTGCAGCTTGTATAATAATCAGAGACCCTTAGGGGGATATTTTCCATCCCCTCACAAAGGCTAAATGGGAATCATCTTTTTTTATTCTACTTCTAGAATATCTGCCGAACTTGTCTACTTTTATTCAGTTACATAAAAGTTTAATGATAAACCCCCTTTAAGGAGTTTTCAAAATTTAAAGGGGGGGGGGAGGGGGTTATTCACCACCGTCATCAAACTGGTAAAAAAGATGTCACCTCATTCATACAGTCCAGAAAGACACAGGATCATCAAGCTCAATCGTTCATAAATTCTAAAGTGTAGATTTACTAAACCTTCTAAAAAGGAGTAGTGGAGGTGTTGTCCATAGCAACCAATTAGATTCTAGCTATCATTTTTTTAGAATGTACTAGATAAATAGTGGCTAGAATATTAGTGGTTGCTATGGGCAACACATCCACTTTTTCTGTTTTAGAAGGTTTAGCAAATCTACCTCCATGTGTGTTGATCAAGAGAAAGGCAATCAAAGTCCCCATTGTCACAGTTGCTGATGTAGACTCTTGAGGAGGAAAAAATACTCTCTTGACCCCAACAATGTAAATCAGGTAAATTCCCTGGGACAGTCATTTCCCGAATGTCCTCTACAATTTATAGCGAAAAATACATAATTTCTACTTAGAAGAGCATCCAATCCATGTTTTAATTTGCCATCACATCCCCATGGGGTAAGACTTCCACAGCTTCCCTCCATCCTATGCTAATGGTGAAACTTTCATTCTTCAATCAAAACTTTTTATTGCCCTCAGATATGTTTATATATTTTATTTAGGCCACTGCTAGACACCTTTTATCCAAAGTAGACAAATCTAGTTTTCTAACCCTCCCAACCCCTTTATGATTAAGGTCAGGTGCCTCTAAATGTTTTCAAGTTCTCCTGTGTCTTCCTTACAGTGAGGTACCTGAAATTGTACCCATATATAAAGATAATATTATGTTTGTGTCATGCACATTTATCCCTCTTGTTATGCATTCCAGGATTTTATTTGACTTTACAGCCACTGGCTGGCAGTGTATATACTCAACTACCCATCAACTAGTATTACTAAGGCCTTTTCCATCTCACTTTTCCCAAATTATATTCCATGTGATATGTAAGTAACATGGTTATTACCAAGGCCTAGGTACATAACTCTAGATTTCTCTACATTAAAATTCATATCACGGCCCAGTTGGCCATATTGTCTAAATCTTTCTGTAGCAAGTTTAAATCATGCTCTGTATTAATAACCCTACATATTTTAGTGTATGAGCAAATGTGGATACTTTACATTCAGGGCCATTTAAAAAGTTTTTAAGAAAAAATTATTAAGAACAGGGCCCAATACTGATCTGTGTGGGATACCGCTATTAACATTAGACCTTTTTGAATATGTTTCATTTATAACCGTTTGTCTTCTATCCTTCACCCAGTTACATGCCCACTTTTCCCCTAGACCTAATACTTTCATGTAATTTACCACACTATCATGAGGAACAGTATGAAACAGTTTCACAAAGTTCAAATATATCACATCACTTACACCAACAAGATCCACTTTGAAACTTGCCTTCTAATAATACTGATTCACATTTCTAAGGCATGACCGGGCCTTCATGAAACCATGTTGATATTGTGTTAAACAAATATACGTAAGTCACATAATTATGTGTTTAAAATGTACTTACATCCGATTCTACATCAGGCCATTAATGTTTATGTATGTTTTATGTTTATGTATGTTTTATGTTTATGTAGACTATTGGTACACAAACTATTTCCTGACATTTTATGTTAATAGAAATAAAATTTAAAGGGAAAAACAGGGCATCATTTACATTAGGACATACCCAGTGCACAAGATTTTTCTCCAGGTTCCAGTGAAATTCAAATTTTAAATTAATTGTGTATATAACTTCAGATTATCATCAGTATTTTCAATAATTATAGAAGTTTGGCTTTTCATTGGCATTTTACTTGCAATCAATTTTTGGTACTTTGCTTTGCTATAAAGGTTATAAAAATGATTTTTGTTTTCAATACAGTTTCTTAAAGATTAAAACTATATTTTCTAGTGCAAAAAGGCAATGTGTGTTTTTCCTTGCAGGGCTGCCAAGTATACTACTGGCTTGTAATCCACATAGATAAATCTATTTATCTCTGAAAAGAATAAAGGGTGGAAAAATGCAACCTTGCATGCAATAGCAGTAAGTATCCACCGGGTGGTGCTGAGAGTACAGCATTGACTCGAGTCCTTATTTAAACATTAAAAATGACTTTACTTAAATGAAAATTCAGATAATATGTTAGTGCAGAAAGATAGAGAAGCTCATTCAATATCATTTAATGCAGGCATTTATTCAATATGGTTTGAATTGGCTGTGTCACGTGGAGGCAGGGATCAATAAACAGCAGTATATCTGCATTGGCACGAAAGTGGTACTTTTAGGAATATCCTTCTATATAACATGCAATAAGTTCATGTAATATGAGAAGTGTGTATGTATTCACACAATTATGGACTTTGTACGTGTTTCGCTGTAAAAAGATTGGCTATGATGCTTGTACCTGTTAACTTTTAGGAAGTCTAAGACTCTGGTTTATAGACTCAGGTGTGATAATGGGTCTACAAACCAATTACACAATACCCCCACCAGATCATCACCATTTATTTATATAGTGCTACTAATTCTGCAGTGGTGTACAGAGAACTCATTCACATCAGTCCCTGCCCCATTGGAGCTTACAATCTAAATTTTCTAATACATACACAGACACAGAGAGAGAGAATAGGGTCAGTTTTATAGCAGCCAAATAACCTACCTGTTTTTGGAGTGTGGGAGGAAACCAGGGCACCTGGAGGAAACCCACACAAACATGGGGAGAAGATACAAACTCCACACAGATAAGGCCATGGTCAGGAATTGAACTCATGACCCCAGTGCTGTGAGGCAGAGGTGCTAACCACTATGCCACCGGCTGCCCCATCTATTTATTTATATAGCGTCACTAATTCCGCAGCGCAGTACAGAGAACTCATTCACATCAGTCCCTGCCCCATTGGAGCTTACAATCTAAATCCCCTAACATACACACACGCACACACACACACACACCACAAGAGACTAAGGGCAATTTAATAGCAGCCAATTAACCTATCAGTATGTTTTTGGAGTGTGGGAGGAAACTGGAGCACCCGGAGGAAACCCACGCAAACACGTGGAGAACATACAAACTTCACACAGATAAGGCCATGGTCAGGATAGCCTCATGTTGAGAACATACTGAGAACCTGGAACCAAATTACCTCTCTCATTTCTGAGACACGTCCACATAAAACAAATGTGGATCTCGTAAAGGACTGTCCTCTAAATCAGTGCATAGCATGGTAAGCTAGGCTTTTGCATTTGAACAGTCCTGTGGTCACTTTCATCAGGGAGGAGTAACATAAACACACATCTGGTAATAACAACCTTCTCTGGTCAAAGCTAAATAATATCATAGTTAGCGAGCCCAGCATTAGACAGACGATGAGCTTTTATTGGAGATGAGAGACGCTGCGGACAAATTGTCTTGTTTAACAGGGGAGCAGATATCCCGAGCCTTCTAAGAAGGAAAAGTGGAGGTGTTGCCTATAGCAACCAATCAGATTCTAGGATCATCTCCACCATTCCTTTTTAGAAGGTTTAATAAATCTATGGGCAGCATGGTGGCTCAGTGGTTAGCACTTCAACCTCACAGCACTGAGGTCATGAGTTCAATTCCTGACCATGTCCTTGATTCAGAAATCCAGGGTGAGATTGTGCTATCTACCTACTCTTTATTATCTGCAAGACATTTGCGCAAATAAAAATATATTGCTCAGCTGATTATTTTGCGGTTCTGGAAATAACTTTTACTTGTAATAAAGTATATTTCAATATATACAAAAATATTAAACTTTGGTTGCCAACCTTTTTCTTCTTTTACGTGAATTTATTTACATCAAGTCCTCCTTTGATCACCTATTTTATTGCAAAGTGTCAGATATAAACAGGTAAGTAAAAGATGAAAAGAACGTCAGTAAATAAAATTGCTAACAAGTCCACTTTACAGTATGTACTTATCTCAGGTCAGTCACTTGGAATACAGAACAGAATGCACTGAAACGTGACGACAACTTGCTTTTCTGTGTCAGTACAACTGGTCTGACAACCAAAGGAAAGTAAATGAGTAAAATTAACGTTATACCACTAAATTATACTTTAAACAGACTGTTGTACTTGGAAAATTAAACATTTTGCCAACATGTCCAAGCAATTGTTTAAGGATGAGACAAATATTAACCCTTAAAAACAATATGTTCTATGGATAAGAAACGTGTTTCCACAGTTACTTAGACTGTATTAAAGCTGAAGCATTAAATGATCTGCCTTAGTACTCAATATAGGATATAGGTATGTCCACATTACGAAGGTGTCAGTGGAGATTATGACCTTTTTGTATTAGTGTAAAGCAGTGTTTCCCAAACTCAGTCCTCAGGGATCCCTAACAGTGCAGGTTTTCCATAGCTCTTTGCTGGAGCACAGGTGTAATCATTACTGACTGACACATTGTAATTATACCACCTGTGGATCTGTTACAATGTATCAGTCAGTAATGAGTTTGGGAAACACTGGTGTAAAGTATAACTTTTCCTAAGGCTTACTTGAAAATATTCTGATAATTAGAATACCAATTGTTTCCACTGTGGATTTTCCTGATTGCTTTGCACAGCTGTTTATTTGATCATCGAAACGAAGAGTGACTTACAAACATGCATTAATCCACTTTCCCCCCTACCACTATCTGGTATGTCGGATCTGGGGGTTCTAGACATACTGTAGCACCTTCTCATGGGAACAACAGAGTACACCGTTGCGTTCCGACTGTAGCTAAACGCTGCTTGTGCAACACACATTCCCTCATGCAAAAAATTAGATTTCATTTTGGGTGTTGGGATTTAAATTAAATTCTTAAGGGGAAGAGGGTACATTGATGGTGGTAGACCCTGTTTAGCACAAAAGTACTGTTTCTCTTATGAACGACAGTAGATTCTGGTAATCATGAATCATCAAATACTAAATAGGTTTACAGGTATAAAATCTGCTATGCCTGGGGAAAAGATCTTCCCCCACAATACAGCATCAGGTTCATGCACTGTATCCAAATTTCTACTAAGCTCCTTAAACTATACTTCCAATCCGCATTCAGATCGCTTATTCCAAGCAGCCATGCACTTACAGCCAGTCTGAGGGAAATGGACTCTCCCGGCTATAATTATTATACCTCTGTGTTGTTGCTTATCTAAGTTAACCATACAAATATTTCCTACACTTCAGAAGTGATGGTATTGCCTTGAAATGGCTATTTGAGAAGCAGCGATCATCTCCGTTACTTATCTCTTTCAAACCCTCTGCCTGGAGCCCTCAGCTTGGGGCTGGAATTGCTGGGATAGAGGAAGGCAATGCTACGACTGCACACAGCAATTTCACAGTTAGGTGTCCTGGTGACTGCTGAAGGGAACATTTCCTGCATTACATCTATCAGTGTTTCTGATTAGGAATAAACTTGCAGGGTCCTGCTGTGTAAGGAAAAGCAAGAACTGTTCTTCTTTCTCTTTCAGTATTTCACTTCTACTACTTGGTAATTCTAGTTATTTCTAGCTATGTATCATTGCTTTATTACCTACACTTCTAGGCTTATATACAGTTAATATACAGCGATTGAAATATTGATCCTTTTAACCTACAGAATAAATACCAAAGGCAAAGTGACTCCCCTGTAATTGTAGTTGCCGCAAGACTCATCTTCCTGTCACGCCGCTCCTCCGCTGCCTCCCCTTTCTGCCTTGCCTTACACTGGCTCCCCTTCCCCTACAGAATCCTTTTCAAACTCCTCACCACCACTTACAAGGCTCTCTCCAACTCTACTGACCCTTATATCTCTAACCTCCTCTCCATTCACACTCCTGCCCGCTCCCTGCGCTCGGCCAATGACCGTCGGCCCTCCTCCACTCTGATCACCTCTTCCCACTCAAGAATCCAAGACTTTTCCCGTGCAGCCCCCCTTCTCTGGAACGACCTCCCTCGTTCCATCCGTCTCTCTCCTACTCTGTGCTCCTTCAAACGTGCACTCAAAACTCACCTCTTCCTCAAAGCCTACCAACCATCTACTTAACCCCCATCTCCTCCCTTTAGCTCGTCCTCCCTTCTCTCCTCTTGCCTCAACTGGCTCCTCTTGTGCCTGGTCTGTTTACCCTCTCTTAGGATGTAAGCTCGTATGAGCAGGGCCCCCCTCCCTCCTGTCTCCATACCTGTTCTTCCGCTCCGTCTTTACTGCATATGACTGGCCGGAGTTTCTGAAGTATTGGTACTTTTTGTTCATTGTTCTGTATGGTTTCACCCTGTATAGTCTACTGTTAGTACTGTGTGCGGCACTGCGGATACCTTGTGGCGCCTAACAAATAAATGATAATAATGATAATAATAATTACTGTTTCCATCATGAGGTTGAAACCGCACCCTGCACCTCCGAAGGTCTAGATTGGGTTGATCTTGTAATGACTTTTTGCATCACCACGCCAGAGATGACACCTTTCAAGGAGGTGATCTAGACAAGATTCCTTGGCTCTTTGAGCTTTTTGGCATTGGGCATGGTCCTCTGGTGTCACAGACTATATCACTCAGGTGGTTCCTGGTCATGTGTTGAGCTGCAAGAACCCAAGTTCAAGAGCATCCCAAGGGGGGCTAGCCACCTAAACTCTTGCTTCTAACACGCAAAGAGCTGTGCAGACCATTGCCACATGGACACGTTTGATGGAGCAAACCCATATTCCGATAATTTATGTCCGTCTTCACTGACTCTTTCCCGAAAATGTTATGTAGAGAATAATATATGTGCATTGAGGGTATACTCAATAAGTATAAAAGAGATATGATGTTGCATTTAAAACAGGCATGATGTCAGATGATGTCAGAAATCTATAATTATTAGATATATTAAAAAAATAAATCAATACACTTGAATGCTGAAACTGCAAAATATTGACTTAAGAGAGTGACAGTTCATATATTTAATTTAATTATTAACAGCACTTCACGAGCACAAACACTACCCCTGCTTTTTTAATATTTCGCCTTATGTACAAAAAACGGATGGACTGATTTTAATGCATTCCAATAAAATTTTATTTTTATGTATTCCAGCCCATAAGTGATACGAATATTCTTCTTTCTTTGGTCATTGTATTCAGGGTTGCACCATCTATAGGAGATAATAAGAACTTCAGATTCACCAGATATTACATATAATGTAGGGCAGAGGATTATGAATTTATGTATCAAGTGCGGATACAAACCACATAGAATTACATTTGCCCAAAATGTTAAGAATATTTGTACTAAAACTGATTTGGGAAGTCTGGAAGAGAAAAAAATATAAAGGCCCCTGCAAGCATTGCCTACTATTAAATATGGGTCTTGGCTTTAATAAATGACCACTAAACCCCAAATTTTTAATATATAGTACATTGTTCAGTGTTATACTGACATTAAAATCTAGCTTTGCTAAAAAGTAAAAGTTCAATAGTGTACAGCTCCTCAACTCACCCTACGCATGCCCAGAATGAGGATGTATACAGACTTGGCACTTACACCTGCCTGCATCTGGGAGGATGTGGGAGAGAAGGGGCATGCAAATGCTGGCCAAGAATGCTAAATTCATGCTCACACAAATGCGACTCATACCAACCTGCAGAAACATGCATAGATAATGCCTGCTTGGAAGCATATATTTTGCATTTGCTTTAGAGCAGGTGTAAACACAACGATGATGATGATGATGACATCTCATAAAACAGACGCATGTGCTGCATCTCAAGATGCATATGGCTGGGGTGAAATACTGTCACTCACCGGACTGTGAGTGCTTCTTCCCGGACATTTAGGAACCGTGGCCGTCCTCCATCCTGAGGGACTGCGCATGCGCAGCCCTTTCTATACCTCCAGTGTATGTTCCTTTAACTTAATTGGCAGATCAGGCAACCTCCCTATATTAAGCACCTGTGGTCAACACCACGTTGCCTGATCTTGGAGTCTCATTCCCCATGAGTCTCTGAAGGTGTTCCTGTGTTTCCTTGTTTATTCAGCCCTGCTGATCCCTGTGGTTTCCAAACCACTTCTACCTCTGTGGTTTCCAAACCACTTCTGCTACTGTGGTTCCCATACCACTTCTACCATCTACTGTATCATCGTGACTGTGAGCTGATTCCTATCCGCTGCCTCCGTGCACTACAGTCTTCTAATCACTTCAACTCTACCATGTATCATTGGGACTGTTAGCTGATGCCTATCCGCTGCCTCCGTGCATTACAGGCTTCAACCACATCCACTCACCTGTTCATGATTGTGACTGCCAGCTGATTCCTATCCGCTGCCTCCGTGCACTACAGGCTTCAACCTGCAACTCGTCTGTGTTTCATCATCGTGACTGTTTGGCTGATTCCTATCCGCTGCCTCCGTGCACTACAGTCTTCAACCTGCAACTCGTCTGTGTTTCATCATCGTGACTGCTAGCTGATTCCTATCCGCTGCCTCCGTGCACTACAGTTTTCAACCTGCAACCCGTCTGTGTTACATCGTGACTGTTTAGCTGATTCCTATCCGCTGCCTCTGTGCGCTTCAGTCTTCAGTCCTTGTCTACTCTACCGTGTTTCCTTGAGTCTGCTGCCACTATTGCTACCCGCTACTCTCCGTGATCATCTGTTCCAGTTCAACTCTGCTCCGGTGTCCCATCGTTACTGCACCTGCTGGTTGCTATTGGTTACCTCCGTGTTCCCGCAGAGACCCGCTGCTGTTACTTCTCAGCGCTACTCATCCATCTACTGCTGATCCGCTCTCCACGCCTTCCTGTGTTCCCTGCTGGTCTACCTACCTGTGCGCTGCACCTGCTAGACCCCTGCTTCACCCATCCAGGGACTTGGATCCTGCTGGCCTCCTGCCCTTCAGGTATCTCTGCACTCCTGTCTGACTGCCTTCTCCTGAACCACGGTATGCATACTTCCCATTGACTGTGCTGTGTATTGCATACCTTGCTGGACTGTGTTGGTTCTCCTCTGGAGTGTACTATCCGCTGAGTCTATTGCCATCATTGACTGTGTTGGTTCTCCTCTGGAGTGTACTATCTGCTGACTCTACTGCCATCATTGACTGTGTTATCTCATGCCGGATTACTTCAAGAGACTTTCTATATTGGCAGTGTTGTTCAGTCATTTATACATTTATATTGTGCATATTACTGTGGATCAAAGTCAAGGTGCCCGTGTATATATTGTGTTGCAGTCTCTCCCCGTGCACCTCCTCACATATATATTCAGTAGTACAACTTGCTAGTGGCAGACCACTGACTCCTGTTTACAGTTTCACCTGTTCCAGTATCCTCTCACATAGCAGTGGTACTACTTGCTATCGCAGACCACTGACTCCCCGGATACCTCCACTTGGATTCCATTCCTTCACTCAGACAGCGGTACAACTTGCTATCCGCAGACCGCTGACTCTCATCACCTCCTCGTTTCTGTTGGACATTCCTCCTCACTATAGCAGTGGTACAACTTGCTACCGCAGACCACTGACTACCTTCACGTGTCCTTTGTCCATACAGTTCCTCGTGTATTACTACCTCCATATTGCCAGTGCTGCTAGTCATAGACTTTCCTGAGCATCTCATCATCTGCTATTTCCTGTTCCGTGATCACCCTGCTACCAGAGTACCATATTACCACCTATACTGCTCTGGTAAGCCTATCACCTGGTGATCCCTGGGTGAAGACTCCTAGTGCCCGTGACAAATACACTCTTTTTCAAGCTCCTTTTTGTATAAGCTATTCCCGTTTTGTGTCCAACTCTGTTTTAGCCCAACAATATTTAGTTAGGTATCATCATCATCATCATCATCATTTATTTATATAGCGCCACTGATTCCACAGCGCTGTACAGAGAACTCATTCACATCAGTCCCTACCCCATTGGAGCTTACAGTCTAAATTCCCTAACACACACACACACAAAGACACAGAGAGAAAGAGAGACAAGGGTCAATTTTTTAATAGCAGCCAATTAACCTACTAGTATGTTTTTGGAGTGTGGGAGGACACCGGAGCACCCGGATTAAACAGACGCAAACAGGGGGGGGAAATACAAACTCCACACATATAAGGCCATAGTCAGGAATTGAGCTCATGACCCCAGTGCTGTGAGGCAGAAGTGCTAACCACTTAGCCACCTTGCTGCCCAAGGTATAATCATAGCTAGATATTATATTAAGTTAAGTAATATGCAGTGTTATATATTACTATAAATGTATGGTTTTACCTGCTCTTTAGTCCGAACGCTTCCTGTGTATTTAATAAAATACTCTAATTTATCTCCTTAGAGGCACATTATTACGGATATCCCACATCCTGCTTGCAGCACCAAAATCCACTTACATACAGCCATCTCAGGCAGACAAAAGGATCAAAAATATTCTCCTTTGGCAACCAACACCATATCGCCATGCTAATCCAGCTATATGTACATTAAAATGAAAATGAGTGCGACATGAAAACAGAAAGAAGGGAGAGAGGCTTTAGTGCTGCAGCAATGCATTGTTCCGTATTCTTATATCACCCCCATCTTTCCAGAATTGTACTTACATAGGGAGCATAATACTGTATCTCTGTGCCTGTTACATATCGTGCAAAATATCATAGTCACCTCTAGCAGTCTATGTAATTATATTCTGTTTGTTGGGATTGCAATTTCATGTATTGATTTTACCTTGACAGGTTCTTACAATAATAAGGGCAGTGTCATAATATACTTTCTGAACTCAGTACTGGGCTGATATTTTGTATTTGTATTTTATATTCAGTTTTCAGGCTCTGTCCATGATCTCTAACACTATCTTGTCTTTTTGGTTCATGTAATGGTTATATAACCTGCTGTTACAGTATGTGAGGACCTGCGGTTGTATAACATTGAAAGTACTTTTAATAACGTTAAGCAGAATGGATGGGTATATTGTACCACAGTTGTGTAGAAAGTCAAATGATTTATATTAAAATGATATACTTAATCTGATACACTGCATACATTAACATGGCACAAAGAACATTATAGGGTAAAACTAAAACTGTCCGCTGGAAGGAATGTTCCATCAATGATCACATAAAATAAAATTGCACATATTCTTTTATGAATATTTGGTATTATTTGAAATGGACTCATTTGTGCTCCAAACATAGAGGTACATAAAAGAGCTAAGTACTTACATGCATCGGTTGAGTAAAGACATTGTAACCAAAGTTGCATGCATAATGCATATCTGTCTACCCCTAATGCTCTCAGCTGGTTTGATTTGTACAGTGCATAAGATGCATTGAGGTGTCCAGAAAAGGTGATGCCAGGTAGATGACAGGGCAGTGACGGTGGACATGTCTGGAAAGAGAAGACAGCACAACCAGGTGGACAGTGGAGGGCTTTTATAAAACTCAGCTGCCACTGCAAAACTGCTCAGCACACATCAAGATGAGGTGGGAATAGTTTGGATAAGGTTGTGGGGGTGGAAAAAGTTAGGCTGAATCTGTTGGGTGGGGAAAGTTAGGGTAAAGTTACTGAGTGTAGAAAGTTAGGATAAGGCTGCTGAGTGGATGAATTAGAATAAAGCTGCTGTGTGTGGTTAGTTAGGATAAGACTATTGGGTGCGGAAAGTTAGGGGAAAGTGGAGGAAGTTAGGATAAGGCTGTTGAGTAGAGGAAGTTAAGATAAGTTTGCTGAATGGAGGAATTAGAATAAAGCTGCTGTGTGTGGTTAGTTAAAATAAGTATATTGGGTGAGGGAAGTTAGGATAAAGCTGCTGGGTGGAAAAAGTTAGGCTATGGCTGTTGGGTGGGGCAAGATAGTGTAAAGTTGCTGAGTGGAGGAATTAGAATACAACTGCTGTGTGTGGTTAGTTAGGATAAGGCTATAAAGTGGGGGAAGTTAGGATTAGGCTTCTGTGTGGGGGAAGTTAGGATAAGGCTGTAAGGTGGAGGAAGTTAGGTTAGGCTGCTGGGTGGGGGGAATTAGGATAAGGCTGCTGGTTGTGGTTAGTTAGGATAAGGCTGCTGGATGGGGGAAGTTAGGATAAGGCAGCTGGGTGGACGACATTAGGATAAGGTTACTGAGTAGCAGAATTTAGGATATGGCTGCTGAGTAGAGGAAGTTAGGATTAGGCTTCTATGTGGGGGATGTCAGGATGAGGCTGCTGGGTGGAGGATGTTAGGATAAGGCTTTTGAGTACAGCAAGTTAGGATATGGCTGCTTGGTGTTGGGAATTAGAACAAAGCTGCTGTGTGTGGTTAGTTAGGATAAGGCTTCTGAGTGGAGGAAGATAGGATAAGAATACTGGGCCTGATTCATTAAGGATCTTAACTTAAGAAACTTCATATTTCAGTCTCCTGGACAAAACCATGTTACAATGCAAGGGGTGCAAACTAGTTTTCTGTTTTGCACATAAGTTAAATACTGACTGATTTTTCATGTAGCACACAAATATCAACTTTAAATTTCAGTGTACAAATAAGCTATCAAGTATTTGTGTGCTACATGAAAAAACAGTCAGTAATTAACTTATGTGCAAAACAGAAAACTAATTTGCACCCCTTGCATTGTAACATGGTTTTGTCCAGGAGACTGAAATAAAAAGTTTCTTAAGTTAAGATCCTTAATGAATCAGGCCCACTGTGTGTGGGGAGTTAGGATAATGCTGTTGGGTTGGATTAGTTAGGATAAGGCTGCTAGGTGGGGGAGGAGTGGGTGACATGGATTAAGGTTAAAAGTTGGGGAAGGTTTGGATATAGGATCCAGTGCATTATTAAGAGGAAGTTTTGTTGGATACATACTTTTGCATTGTCTTGTATACCATTTGATCTTGTAGTGCTTTTGGGTATTTATGTTATTATATTCCTTGGGCATTGGGTTCTATGTGTTGATGTTGGATTTGCTTTTCTGTACATTCAGGTTTTGCATGTTGAAGTTGGAGAACGGGTTACAAGAGCCTACCCTGCATGAATTACTCAACTATTCAAGTGAAAAGGTAATAAATTAACATAAGTAAATAAAAGGATGACTAACATAGCTACAGGGCAATTATGAAAAATATAGTGACCACGAGGGTAATGAGGAGGAATAACATGGGAGATTATAGGGGACAGGAAGCCCAGGCTCAGAATTTGAATCAGAACCCAGTGGCCTCTATCTATGTCCCCCCGATTGGATAGTATCACAGAATTTGATTGCATTTAGTCTTTCCATTGTCCAATTCATGCTAAACATTCCAACTTTCAGACTATTAATGGAACAGGTTAATAATAACTTCAGAACACATATACTTTTCGCATATAATTAAGCTACTAACACACATCTTAGTAAAGGTATTTTCTTTAAAGAGCTGCAGAGGAACAATAATGGCTTCATGACACATTGAAATTTTATATAAGTGCAGCCACATTAGGTATTACAGGGCCTATATATAATCTTTATTTCCCATGAGCTATAGCAGAAAAATGTGAATATCTCTCTGTATATTTTGGATTAATATTTGATGATACACTAAGCAACTTTTAAACTATATAAGCCCAGTGTTTGCACAGGGGTACAAAATATTTCAACATCCCATAATAACCAGATGACAAGCTCCTATGGAGCAGATTGGAAACATTTTGTTCCTCTGAAAGTCTCAGTTTATCAATAAAGTGCCACCTGAAGTATAAATAAAGACAATTTTAACCCCTGCTAAGCAAACATTGGGCTTGAAAACTTTTTTTTAGATTTAATAAGCAACAGGATGAAGTTAATGTTGTAGAATTATAAGCAGTTGGCTAATACTTCAGAACCTCTTTAGAGGTGGATGCAGGTAGTCACAGCAGCACTACCAAATCTGTCCCCTTGCCTTTATAATTGCAATGTATTGTGATACATGTGCAGAGCTTACCTCTGCTTAATGTACACTACTTTTCTGAGGACACATATGGAAGAAGTTATAGATATCTGGAACTATGGATCCTACTTATCAATAGGACCCTTACTCATGCAAGAAGTTTGACTTTTTTTTAAAAAACAAAAACTTTTATTTTATGTAATTATATAGAGCACAAGCTATACAAACTCAATATTCAGTGCTAAAAGCAAGAAGCAAATACAACATATAAAAACATCAGTGCTTGCAGTAGTATAGTATTGTATTGTTTTGCATTGTATATAACAATGTATATGTTTCATTAGAAAATTGACATTTGAAATAATTCCCAATATATGCGTGAATTCCAGAAGTGAATGAATAAACCAATACATAACTAGATATTGATGTTAGTGGAATGCGCATGGAAGCAACCCCCAAAGTTCCAAGAGTCTCCCTGTATAGTTCAAAGGTCTGTTGGTGGATCTTGTGGACATAAACAAGTTCCTTACCAAATAGTATATCGGAGGCATTTACAAACTTGTGTTTTAATTGATGTCGAAAGGATTTCTCTCCATGTCTCAAAAAAAACCTCTGTTTGTTGTTCTCTTTTTGCCACAAAGCTTCATGTGAAACGCGTGGAAAAGTTTCTATTTAAATAATGGGATAGAGAAGATTCATCTCTACCAGTCATTGCAGTGATAAAATCACTTAATCACTTTTATTTACCATAAACTATTGTCGGGAAAGTTGAGCAATACTTATCTTCTCTGACCCAAGTGGTTAGAGTTAACTTACTGCTTCACTGGACCATTCTCTGCAGAGAATATTATGAGCCACGGATGTTTGATTAGCTTCTAGAACCAGACTGGTAGAGATCTACACCTATAGCAGTTGTCTTTCCCGTACAACTAGTATGTTCGGAGGTACTTGGATGCCCCCAGGACTTAGCTTTTTAATAGTAGAAGCTTATCAGAACAAACCGTAGCGCCAGGTAGATATTAATCGGAATACTGGAGGCAGATACTAGAGACTGTACTAGGGTCGTGGGGCAGATATGAGCCGGATAGCCGGAAGACAAGCATGAGGTCAGGGCACGTAGCGAGCATAGGTATTCCAGAAACAGGCCAATGTCAAAAGGGCACAGGAGTTCAAGCTGAACCCAGAGACAAGACAAAGGGTCACAACAGGGAATCAATCACAAGATGCAAGGGAAACACAGGAACAGGGGAACTGGTCAGCAAAGTGTTCAGGCACAGGAATGATATAACTGGTAGGGAGGCTAAATAATCAGACTGTACAATCAGGGGCCATGTCCCTAATAAGCCCCAGGAGGCCGCTTAATTAATTAGCGCTATTTGCACACATGCCCGGCTGCCTCAGATGCTGGGACACGGCGCTGAGTCTAATAGTGTCCTGGCCGTTCCCCTGGCAAAGGTCAGGACGGAGCTCCCGGAAGTGACATCTCGGCTGTTGTTATGATAGCTCACAACAAGAAATGGCAGAACAAAAAAATTCCTATCGCCAGTGAAAGCTCCCGTTTTTATTAATCAGCCCCTATGTGACCAAACCCTGCATTCTGTTTGGATCTTTCTTGCTGACCTTATTTTCTTTTTTTTTAAGAATCAGTCCAAAATTCAGAGACTTTTCAGAGCCTCTGAGCACTGCAACACAAGCAATCATAGGCTCTGAAACCTTAATGAATATATTTATACGCGTTTCTTTCCTCTATCGTTATCTGCTGTTTGATGTTGTAGAAAACTGCTCCACGCTATTCAGATGACTACAATCTAACTGAAACCAGCTCAAAAGTGTGTTACCCTCCACAAAATTGTTTTGACATTATAAGTGGGTTACATTCAAATGTGATCCAAACCAGGTCACTCAACTCATTGTGCAGTATCACAAAATGCGTTGTTCCAATATGTTTACTTCTAATTACATGGAATGATCTGTGTGTGTTTGAATTTAAGTGAATTTTGTGCTGTTTTAATAATTGTATTCTGCCTCAAACAGGAGAAAAAAGGTATTAACGCCCCACTGTATAACTGATTTATATTATAACTGCTGTATTAAAAAGGGATATATTTAAAAGACTTGACAGTAAGCCCCGGTCTATATAACACTTACAGGTAATGAGCCCCTTCACGGAAACATGGAATCGATCAGCACATATAAGGCAGGAGGGCATTCTTAAGAGAGAAACCACATTTTGATATCTAAGTCTCATTTGGCTGCACAGTCTATTTGCGTATTTGTGTTTGTTGTAACGTTCAGGAAGTGTACCTTGCAAAGCCAATCATTATCCATGTGACTGAGTGAGTTAATGCAGATTTGCAAGCTGTTCCCATTTGTTAAATGTCAGAAAAACACATGCAAGTCACTGGCTTTAGTGCTTAGCTGCCAGCTGGCTCTTCTGAAAGCCGGGGCCAAATGACAGTCTATCAAACAGCGGTAAGTCAGAGAGAGAGGACAACTTCAGGATGGCAATAACACAATTTACACACACAGGCACACATACAGACCCACAGAGACACAGGCACACACACACACACACACACACACACACACAGATACAGACACACACACAGGCACACACACAGGCACACATACACACACAGAAACACATACATACATACAGACACACAAAGATACATACACACACAGATACACAGACAAACACACACAACCATAGACACAAAAAAACACATACACACAGACAAGCAACCACATAAATACGTGCACACGCACACAAAGAAAAACATACTAACACACACGAGACACGCACACACACGCACATGCAACCATAGACAGACACACACACACACACACACGCAACCATAGACAGACACACATACACACAGCTGCAAACATATAAGTAAATGCACATATAAACGCACACAAAAAGACATACATACAGACATACACACACAGATACACGAACACATAGACACACATGTGGTGCCCCAAAATCTGAGTACCCTGGGGTGTATCTATATGTTTTTAATTTGTTAATTTAATTTGTTAATTGTTAAAAGTGTTTATAAAGGTTTAAAAAAAAAAAAAAAAATTCCTGAGGGAGAAGTGACAGTTGGGAGTGGTTGGTGGTTGCCGGGAGTAACAGGAAGGAGGGGTGTGTGACATAGCAACAAGTCCACTGACTTTGGTAATAACTGTGAACTCCCAGAAGGCGGTGGGGAGAGGAAAGTTCTAGACTTCTGAGGGAGAGAGATCCCTGTGTCTGCATAGACTGAGAGAGAAGAATAGGAACAGAATGAAAATTGTATATATATATATATATATATATATATATATATATATATATATATATATATATAAGCAGATTAAAAGTGAAGTAAGTGTAAGAAGAGACGATAAGAAGTGAGCCAAAGAGAGGTGTGAGTAAAAAGGAAAGTACTGAAAACAAATAAGCAGTACAGAGATCTGTGACATCACACTAAACAGACTGAGCTATGTACTGAGAACAGTGTGAGAGGAGAGAAAATAGAGATGTCTGTGAATACACACAAAAGATACTGTGTAATACAAAAGATCATCAGTTTATTTGGCGTGAAAAAGTAACATATGGGCCCCAACCACGTGCAGCACTTCTACTAAATTCCTGTGCACAGTTCAACCCAGGACTGAGTGTAAAATATGGTAACGTTACCAGGGATAATATTGGAGCACCAAATGTTTTAGTTGAATATTAATGTTAAGTGATTTACCTGAAAATTTATTTATTGTTATTATATGTTAAATGCTATTGTGCTCTATGTTGATCAAATTCATATTTTGTCATTACCATTGAGTTGAAGGGGTCAGTGGCGCGGTTGCTTACCAAAATTATCTTTACCGCATTATTAATAAACCCAAGTTATTTGACCAATCCTTGTCCCTCTCATTGAAGTATTTATCTCCTGACCACCGGATTTCCGACCACAAAAGAACCTGACTCGTGTCTGGAGGACAAGGTAAGGGAGGAAATCCCATCAGTACTCGGCCACCACACGCAGGCACACAGAGACACATACACACACAAACACAGAAATACACACACACATAGACACACATACAAACACAGACAAACACACAGACACAGAAACACATGCACGCATAGACACAGAAGCATGTACATACACAGACAAACATACATACAGACATACACACCATTGTAAAGCGCTACGGAATTTGCTGGCGCTATATAAATAAATGTTGATGATGATGAGGATGATGATACACAAAAAGATACAGGAACACATAGATAAACAAACACACATACACACACACACACACACAGACAAACACACAGACACAGAAATACGCGCACACATAGATACAGATGCATATACATACTAGAGATGCTCAGGCTCGGTTCCCCGAGAACCAAACACACCCGAACTTAGCAAATCCGGCTCGGCTTTTGCGTGCCCTCGGAATTGAAAACGAGGCAAACTGTCATTGTTATGTTGTCGGACCTCGGATCTCGTGAGTTTTGGATTCCATAAGTACCGCCCTCCACAGCGATCCAGCGCAATTTCACAGAGGGACAGAGAAGGGGTAGCACAGTTCTTGGCATTCTCTAGTGCAGTTGGGCAGTGTCATAGGTAGAAAAGAAAGAGGAGGAGTAGTGTTCTTCAAAGTCTCCAGTGACATTCAAGAGAACTCCATTGCTAATTGTCAATGCTGAAATAATAGGTTTGGCCGGCTTGGTCTTCTAAATCTGCAGTCACATTGTACTGTGTTATATAGGTAAAACACAAAGAGGAGAGCTCCATTGCTAATTGTGATTGCTGAAATAGAAATAATAGGGCTGGCAGTGTTGTTCTTAATCTACAGTCACATTGTACTGTGTTATCAAAATGGATTCACAGTAGTACACAGAAGACCAGG
Source organism: Mixophyes fleayi (assembly GCF_038048845.1). Lineage (NCBI taxonomy): Eukaryota > Metazoa > Chordata > Amphibia > Anura > Limnodynastidae > Mixophyes > Mixophyes fleayi. Next base: position 449,619,894 of record NC_134402.1, read on the forward strand.
AGCACCAAGCAGCTACTGGCGCCAGTCATGATGATAGTAATCCCTCTACGACATCTGCTAAAGCCTATGTTAAAGTGCACAGTGTTTTTAAGTCAGGGAAGTATAAATGTAAAGAAAAACACCTTTTACCTTGGTCAAGAAAAAAAGACCTATAATCCAGGCAAAGGTTTCTGCAGAATTTTTTTTTTGCCAACATGCCTTTCTACACATGCAGTGGCAAGGAAAGAATGAGGCCTTCGCCTTTCTATATGAGTGCTAGTTCTGCAACTGTCACTGAGGCATCTTCTTGTAAGGTCAGTCATGACTAAGCAAGACCTAGTCATTCGGACGCCAAAAGTGATGTCCAAATGCTTTTACGTGTAAAATCCGAGCTAGAAGAAAACAGTATGGCATTAGAGGAAAATTTATGTCCTGATTTAGAAATTACACAAATCCCTGAGGAGAGTCTATCCACGAGTGCTATGTGTAATCCTGACCTGTCTGATAGTGTACCCATAAAGAAAAGCCCCTTTCAGCATTTCTGCAGATATGTGCATGAGCAACTCAAGTGTAGCCTGTGATACACCAATTGAGGATGCCACTTTGGAATTGCAACAGGATGAGGGGGATATTTGTGTATCTGACGAGGGCACTAATTAGAATGGTGATGAGGATGATGTTGCTTGTGTAAATCCTGCACCAGTGGAAACAGTTCTTGCACGTGATAGGAAGAAGACCATTGTCATGCCTGGGCATAAGACCAAAAAATCCACCTCTTATGTGTGGAATTATTTTTACCCAAATCCTGACAACAGTTGTCTAGCCATTTGTAGTGTTTGTAAAGCCACATTCAGTAGAAGTAGGGACCTTAACCATCTAGGCCAGTTGAAGCTAGTTTAAGACAAGCTGTTGGGAAAATCAGAAACTTATGCTAAAAAGATAAAAACAAGCTGCCCATCATCAGCTAGGTTCCTTTTTCTCAGCTAGATCCCAACGCCTGCAATCTACACCCACAACACCGTCCTCATCAATATTCTTATTAGCGATCGGAGTTAGTGCTGCATCTAAGTTGCTAAGGCTAGATGACTCCTCCACTATCCTGGATTCCTCAGAAGAATTGGGTTGGTGATTCAGCTTCACCAGCAGGAACAGCAGCAGCATGTACCCAAGTACGTCACATTTGTCAGAGTCAGGCTACTCTGTGTATCACCAGCTTCACTAAGAGGGAAACAGCTGACAGTCTGTTACAAAACAAAGGTATGTCATTGCAACATGGCTTATCCCACTTGGACCCTCCTCAGGATATGTAATTTCTGATAACGCCACCAATATTGTTAGAGCATTACAGCTGGGTGAATTCCATCACATTCCCTATTTTGTTCACACAATAAGCTTGGTGGTGCAGAGCTTTTTAAAAAAGGAAAGGGACATGCAGGAGATGCTGTCTGTGGCCCGTAAAACATCTGGACATTTCCGGTATTCGGGAACAGCATGTAGGAGATTGCAACAGCTACAAGAGCAATTTAATTTGCCCTGCCACCAACTGAAGCAACAGGTTGTGACAAGGTGGAATTCCACCCTGTATACAGCAAAAAGCAATCCACGTTTACTGCTCAAGCCATATCATTGGGAAAGGAGGGGGATGTATTTTACTCAAGCACAGTGGACAATACTTTCCGTGTTGTGCAAGGTGCTGAAACCATTCAAAGTAGTCACCTATGAAGTGAGTTCTGACACTGCTAGCTTGAGTCAAGTGATTCCCTTAATTAGACTTTTGGAAAAGCAGCTTGAGAAATTGAAGGAGGAGATTAAATAAAGCAATTACGCTAAGTATGTCGGACTTGTAGATCAAGTACTTTATTTGCTTTGCCAGGATCCAAGAGTTATCAAAATCATGAAATCGGATCACTACATTTTGGCGACTGTGCTTGATCCTTGGTTTAAGAGCTATGTCTTCTCTTTGTTTCTAACTGACCCAGATCTTAAGAGATTCAAGTAGCTCCTCGTGAGCAAGATGACAGCTCAAGTGTTACATGACAGGACGGCGTCTCCTCCTTCAGTTTCTCACTCAACTGCTGTTAGGAAGAAACGTAGCTTTCCCAAGAGACCCAGGGATTATGCAGATGACTCAGCACAACATTTTGACATCTGGTCTGGTCTAAAAGAATTGACCAAAATACGTGACACCTCTGCCGTAACTCCATCTGATCCTACTGTCAACATCCAAAGAATGGTGGAGGATTATTTTTATTTTTTTGAACGGTATAAAGACAACAGTTTTATTGACAAAGAACAATGTTGCTTGCAGAAGTAATGTAAGCATGGATGTCTAAATAGACGTGTATATGTATTACCTTCCACTTTGCTGCTGTTTCGTCAGTATTGCACAAAGTGCTTGTAATTTTGTAAAATGCATTTTATGTCAATGATACCTAACTATATTATAATTTTTTGTGAATTGGGGCTGATTTGAAGCTCAGTGATGAACTTGCTTCTTGCTGTGAATTACTATGGCTCTTTTTAGTGCATTGTCTGGCACCCTGGATCCGTCTGGGTCTGATAAAAGCACTCATCCTGGGGTGGGGTGGGGGGGTGTCAGCACTCGTTGCCATGTATTAGCTGTACAATTACCACACTTATCCAAGGAACGGGTGGAACGACCAAATGAACCATAACTGGTTTCATGATCTAAGGACAGTTCCATCTTGCGCCACTTTTCTTTACAGACACTGCTAATTATAATAATGATGTGTTATTAAAAAAAGCAAAAATATGTGATTTTAGCAAAAAGAATAGGGATTTTAGAAAATAATTGGGATTCCAAAACCAAAACCAAAACCAAAACACGCAAGTGTGGTTTTGCCAAAACCAAGAGCAAAACACGAAGTTAATCCAGATCCAAAACCAAAACCAAAACCTGAACATGGGGGTCAGCGAATATCTCTAATACATACCCAGAGAAACAAACAGGCATAGGAATACATGCACATACAGACACAAACACAAAGAGACACATGTACACATAGACACAGACAAATATACACCCACAGTGACAAACATACAGACTCACAGTGAGCAGAATGGTGGCTCAGTGGTTAGCACTTCTGTCTCACAGCACTGGGGTCATGAGTCTGATTCCTGACCATGGCCTTATCTGTTTGGAGCTTGTATGTTTTCCCCGTGTTTGCAAGGGTTGACTCCCACACTCCAAAAACATACTAATGGGTTAATTGGCTGCTATCAAAATTAACCCTAGTCTCTCTGTCGGTGTGTGTATATGTTTTGGAATTTAGACTGTAAGCTCCAATGGGGCAGGGACTGATGTGAGTGAGGTCTCTGTACAGCGCTGCGGAATTAGTGGCGCTATATAAATAGATGATGATGATGATAACTATATATTTTAGTGCCCTGGATGAGAGAGACAACAGGTGTCCACCCCCCTCCCCCCTGACATTCTACTGTGGGGAGGGAAGGAAAGAACAAGGCAGCCTACTACTTCAAAAGCGATAAGCACACCCCCAAGGGTGTGGTCATGCCCACTTTGGCGTGCCAGCATACCCTGTAGCAGCACTCCATTTATGCCTGGGGGGCTGTGTGGGGGTTATAAAGCGGGTGACTATTGCTGTATCACTGCCCTGCACACACATACACATGCACATACACACATACACACACACACTCGTGGGGGTCATGTTGAGGTGGATGCAAATTGCATTTATGGCATATAAGACGCTTTTTAAATTTGAGCCTGTGCACAAAGTGCTAATTTCAGAATTAGCGTTTTGTGCACTTGCGCAGAAGGAAAAAGCGTTTTATACGCCAAAAACACTATTTATGTACAATACAGATATCATTTTTTTATATTTTCAATTTTATACTTTCAATTTTACAAAGTTGCTGCCATTCCTCACAGTGGCTGGTGTTCATTATCTTTTAAGTAAGTGACACAGGATGTGGAGCTGTATTCTTATAACTTTTTAGTTAAGATGAGTGATGTCAGATGCTATCAGAGGCCAGCAGGCAGGCTGGGACTTGTATTTCCACAACAGCTGGAGAAACACAGATTGTCCACCTCTGGCTTATATGCCTAATCTAGAAAGCCCACACGTTATTATGTACATCAAATTCACTTCTTATTACGGATTGTTTCTATATTGTATCTCTGTATTGTAATGTCTGCCATTGTAAATCTATGGCCATGACATTTGTAAGAGACATCATGTTGACCTATTAGTGGAACTGGAAGTCTTGGTATTTGGAAGGCGATAAGACACATGTGCAGCTGAGAATTAGGGTGCTGATCCTTGACGTGTATCATTAATCTTATATTGTTATGTGACAGTGATTGGTGGTCAAAGAGAAAGGAGAGAAAAGGAATATCTCTGTAATATGTAAGACCTGGTATCAATTCTGTTGATGCATTCAGGCTGCTATAGAACTGTTGTGCTCGTAGTCAAGCAATCATCATCATCATCATCATGAGCTATTTATATAGTGCTACTAATTCCGCAGTGCTGTACAGAGAACACACTCACATGAGTCCCTGCCCCCATTGGAGCTTACAGTCTAAATTTCCTAATATACACACGTAGACTAGGTTCAATTTGATAGCACCCAATTAACCCACTAGTATGTTTTTGGAATGTGGGAGGAAACCGGAGCACCCGGAGACAACCCACGCAAACACGGGGAGAACATACAAACTCCACACAGATAAGGCTATGGTTGGGAATCAAACTCATGACCCCAATTATGTGAAGCAAAAGTGCTAACCACTAAGCCACCGGGCTGCCCACACTATTGTAACATAGTTACATAATTAGTACTGTTGAAATACAACGGAGATCCATTGAGTTCAATCTTTCATAAATGTTTATCGCATTGATCCAAGTTTTCTAACTTTAGAGGGGAAAATTCCTGACCCCCAAAGGGTTAATCAGATAAATTCCTTGGATCAATCACACCTATAATGTCCTCCATTAACCATGGCTACAGATACCATTTCTTGTAATAAAGGCATCCAATCTATTTTTAAATTCTGTTTGTTTGCTATCACCATCTTATGTGGTAAGGAATTCCACAGCATAATCACTCTTAAAGTAAAGAACCCTTCCTGTGCTCATGGTGAAGCCATATTTCTTCCATCTGCAATTGAGGACTCCTAGGGCTAGATTTACTAAGCGGCGGGTTTGAGAAAGTGGAGATGTTGCCTATGGCAACCAATCAGGTTCTAGCTTTCATTTATTTAGTGCATTCTACAAAATGACAGCTGGAATCTGATTGGTTGCTATAGGCAACATCTCCACTTTTTCAAACCCGCAGTTTAGTAAATATACCCCCTAGTCCTTTAGTCCTTGGTACAAAAGGTTCCCTAGACAAATCTTTGTATTGACTTTGAATATAGTTATACATATCTTAGGTATGCATCCCAGGATTTCATTTGCCTTTGCAGCTGCTGCCCTGTACACTGTGTGTGCTTAGTTTTCTGTTCACTAGTGTTCCTAAGCCCTTTTTCATCTCAGTTTTCTCCAATTTATTCCAAATAATGTGTAAGTAGCATAATTATTAACATAGCCTAGGTACATAAACCTACATTTTTCTATATTAATTTTCATCTGCAATATCACAATCCAGTTTGCCCTTTTGTGTAAGTATTTCTGTAGCAGTTCTCTATCGTTCTCTGTGTTGACATCCCTGCTTATCGTAGTGTCATTAGCAAATATGGACACTTTAGATTCTAGGCCATCTACAAGGTCAGTAACTAAAATATAAAAAAAATGACAGGGTCCAATACATATCCCAGTAGCACACCGGTAGTAACTTTAAACCAATTTGTTCCATTTATAACTGACCAGTTCTCTACTAATGTCTATACTATTTCTACCCTGGACGTAGTACTTTCATCTTATATACCAGACTCTTCTGTGAAGCAGTCCCAAATGTATATCACATCAATTGTTCCAAAATCCAGTTTAAAATTTACCACCTCATAAAAACTATATTTTTTATGCATGACTGCTTAAGAATCCTTTCAGCTTATTTACCCATGACACAAGTGTATTATTTCCTGATTCTGATTTTGTTCCCTTTTTAAAGATTGTCCATCAATTACTATACTTAGTTCCTTTAGCACACATGGGTGGCTGCCATCTGTGTCAGGTGCTTTATCTGACTGAGGGTTCTGTATAACATTGATGCTCAGTGGGCAACAGTAAGATTAATTTTGTATTGCTGCATACTGCAACGATGCAAAATGTATTGCCACTTGAATTTATCATGCCAGGGTGCACATTACGATGGGACCCGGGCGGTGGGCGAAGAGAGCCTTTTTCAGCAGGGATTTCATAAACAAGGTACGCTAATGCCATCTCAAGATGGCGTTAGTTTATGATGGTTGGTGATGCTTTTCACCGCTTGAAGTCTAGTGACCAGTGTAAAATAGGTTAAGGCAGGAGAAATCTCTGACTTCTCTTGTTTTAACCCCCTGATAAATTAAAAGAAGAGCTGCAGATTTTGACTCATCGAAGTTTAGTAAATAGCCCCTTAATCTTGTGCATTCATCACTGTGTCTCCTCCTGTGTTAGACAATAAACATTTCATGGTGTGCAGAGGCTACTAGTAAGTAACCTGACCTTTCTTTGATTTGGTGAATACCAAAAATACCAAAAATATATATCTAAAACATCAGGATTCTCTATGTTTTCCAAATTTATTTTTCCTACTTTATCATTAAATAGCCCAATATTGTAGTTTTTATTTGACTTGACATTTATGTTCTTGAAAAATATTTTTGAATAATACTTGCAATCTTTTGCAATCCCTTTTTTCAGCTCTAGTCTTTGTTGACCTGATTTCCCTTTTATGTTTTTCTACATTCCTTATATTTCTACAATTCATTTCTAGTCCCTTCCAATGTTAACAATTTAAATGCTCTTTATTTTTCCTTATTTCCTTCATTACTTTCTTATTTAACCATGTTGGTTGCCTTTTATTCCTAGATATTTTGTTGCCATCCTGTATTTACTTTCAACAGTATTTATTTAAAATGTTTTCAAAAAGTCCCCATGTGGTCTTTACACGCTTCAGTGCTTCTCGGAACGGATTGAACTCTGCTCAGCTCTTCACTTTTTTAGCTCTCTTACAAAATGTTTCAATGAAATGCAAGTTAAATGTTATCATGTTGTCATCACTAATTATTATATAGAATATCTGGACTATCAGACAGATCCTAGTCCTACAGAGTTGCCCCTTTAGTTGGTTCTTCTATCACCTGTAAAAGACAGCTATCATAAAACAATAGGTGCACGTTTTTTTTTATTGCCCTTTCAAAGTGTCATAATGGTTGAATTTCATTACAACCATTTATGCCACATGGTTTATAACAAACCCCAATCAGCACTTTACCGGTGTCTTTATTTTTTTCTATATATCTATCCATAAGGACTCGACAGATATCTGCCCACTAGAAATGTATATATATATATACACATATATATATGTACACACAAACAAACACACACACACACACACACACACACACTCACACACACTCACACACAAATCGCTCACCCTTTCCTATCCTTCATATATGTGCTGCAGTATATCTTTCCTTCCAAGCCTGGTTGTGACTTTCATCAGCCAAATCTCAGTTATGTCCATTAAATCACAATGATATCTTCATACCTTTCATTCTACTTCACCTTATCTGGTTTGACGACTTCTAGCATTTGTTGCCATACATTACATATTCTATTGTATTATATACTAGCAGAATACCCGGCGTTGCCCGGGATTTAAAGAATGTTTATTTACAAAAATCAATCTAAATATTAAACATACATGTAAATATCATGTTAAAATTGGACCAGTAGAAGGTGAAAAGTGAAAATGTAAAACTGTATTTGAACTGTATATGATGGAATGAACCGATAAACAATTACTTCAAAACAGCTTGATAAACTATATTTCTCGTTTCTCATTTCTTCATTTTCTTTTCTTTCGTGGCATTTTATTATTTCAAGTTCATGCGTACCAGGAAAGAACAATAAAATATTAAGGAAGATAATATGTGCACAACTGCTAACACATTTGTAAAAGAAAAGAAAAATACATAGGAAGACAGAAGGACAGCAGTCTCCAGGCCTCAGCTAGAGCCACTGTTGGCATGGTGACGTGGCATCAACTTCCTGTATGCCATGAGGTTCGATAGTTATATGTGTAATGTGCAGTGATGAGCAGCAGGGGCCTCAGCTTTTGTTGGGGCTGCTGTTCTTATGGTGACGCTGTCACAGCCGCTTCCTCTTATTTTTCCGCCGTTGCCCAAATTACCCGAGATCCTCCGCAGTGTTGAAAACTGTGGATTTGTATAGAAAGATAGGACAGCAGTATATAGGCCTTACCTTGTTTTTGGGGCCACCGTTGCCTGAGATTTTAAGAATGAACTTGTAGAGATTTAAGTAATATGCCCCCACAATATTTGTTGTCAGATTAAAAGTCATATGTGTACCAAGTTTGGTGTAAATTGTTCCAGACATTCCAGAGTTATGATCGTTTTCGATGATTTTTAGGTGTTACCCCCCTCGCCACACCCACCCTTAGGAGTGCTAGGGGTGTCTTGCCCCCACAATATTTGTTGTCAGACTGTAAGTCATATGTGTACCAGGTTTGGTGTAAATTGTTCCAGACATTCCAGAGTTATGGTCGTTTTCGATGATTTTTAGGTGTTACCCCCCTCGCCACCCCCACCCTTAGGAGTGCTAGGGGTGTCTTGCCCCCACAATATTTGTTGTCAGACTGTAAGTCATATGTGTACCAGGTTTGGTGTAAATTGTTCCAGACATTCCAGAGTTATGGTCGTTTTCGATGATTTTTAGGTGTTCCCCCTCTCGCCACCCCCACCCCGTAATGAATTTTAATTTCAATTTTTTTTAGTTGCCTCCGTCATGTTTTAATACACTCGTATGCAAAATTTCATGATCTTCGCTTGAAAAATGTGGATTTGTATAGAAAGACAGACAGAAGGACATAAGAACAAATTTTCTCTTTTATATATTAGATATCATGTATTACATATTACACATTACTGATACATTTAATTTGACACACCTTCTTATCAACTCTTCTAATCCCTCCCTGTTACGAGCCGTGGTACTCACAGCCGCCGCAACTCGCTTCCAGTGTTCTCCAGCGTCCCGGCCGTCACCTTGACGACCGGGACATCACTTCTGGGCAGGACCCGACCGGGACGCTAGTTGTTCAGCACCGCGTCCCGGCAATGTAGAAAGCTGGGTGTGCGTGCAACTGTCCCCCAGCCTGCGGGCTAAGTAATTTAATTAGTCTAATTATATGCTGGGCTGTAGATTGTTGCAGAGCTAGGCTCTGATTGGCTGCTATTAGTATTTAAGGCAGGGAGAGCTGAGCCTCTCTACTGGTTATAGCGTCTTAGTTGTGTTCTATTGCTGACCTGCTCTGTATACTCTGCTGGATTCCTGTTGTGACCTTCTGCCTGTTTACTGGACCTTGCCTGATTGCCTGTGAACCTGACCTTTTGATCGGTACTTTGGATTCTGTTGTTCTGCTCGTGACCTTGAACTTTGGCGTGTTTTCTGACTATTCTAACCTGCAAGTGACCCCTGACCTTGGCTTTCGTCTGACCATCCATCACCATCTTCACTGTCTCCGGGCCTGCGCTGCGGTTTAGTATAACGAACCTACACTACATTGGAGTTAAGTCCTGGGGGCATCCGAGTACCTGTGAGCGCGTCTAGCTCTACGGGAAAGGTGTCTGCTATAGGTGAAGATCTCCGCCTATTAGTTCTGCAGATTTGTTATCTGACCAGACAGCCTAACACTCCCTCCATTCTTTCCCTATTTTCCTTGACTAAACCTTGTTTCCTGTCTTCATTATATTGCACATGTTTCTATCTTCACTCTCCCTAAACATATAGTTGTACATCTGCCCCAGATATATTATCATATTCTCTCCATTGTATATTCTCTCCCAGCAAAGCTGAATTCTCCCCATTTAAATCCCTACTGTAAAGCCTATATTTTAGAACACCTCTCAGTTCTCCAAATCCCTGAATTCCTTTCTACACCAACTTCTTAGTCACTTATGGTATACTGCTTTGCTTTCTACTTTCTTGGATTGAACAATGTTCTTTTAATCCATAAGAAAAGTAAAACCTTGCAGACACCCAAATGTCCCCTCACCATCATGATTAATTTAAGTAAAAAAAAATTCTAAATCGAGTAATATTTTAGGAAAAAAAATTAAATTTTATTTCTTAACCAGGGTGGTTCCAACATGGGAGGAGTTTGAATTATTGATGTGATGTTTAAGCTTTTGTACAATGAGACTCTTTAAATATTTCCATAATGAGAGTTGGGTAGACCACTGAGAATACAGAGGTACCAAACAAAGGGGTTTGGCAGTCTGCGTAGAGTGCGTTTTGCACATTAAGGACTCTGTGTAGTGTTTCCAGACTCTGAACATGGTCACTCCCCTGATGATGTCAGACCCTGCAATAGGCAAAGAACCCAAGCTATTGTGTTTTGAGAATTATCACACAAGTTTGTGAGGTGGTGTCACAGATTTAGGGTATTTGCTTACTGATTTTTGCACTACTCACCCAAGAGGTGCGGAGTCTAACGTGTTCCTGGTTTTCACCAGGGACCCCCGCAAGGAAGTGTGGTCTTAGCTGCGGGAACACGCAGGTCGCGGTCCTCTAAGGGAGTAATCAGTGAAGCAGTAGATGAAAGCGGTGTCGTACAGGCCCAGTCCAAACCGTGAATTCAGGAGATGTCCAAGGGAAAGTTCAAAGCCGTAGTCAGGAAAGCCGGGTCGAGGTCAGAAGCACAGGAGGAAGAGTCAAATATCAAGCCGAGGTCAAGTTCACAGGGAGCACAGAACAGGGGTAGTAAGTAACAAGCCGGGTAATACACAGGAAGCGCTGGAAACGGTACACAGGAACGCTGGAGCTAGGATGAGACCTAATACTTTGGCACTCTCCATGTGCCAGAGTGAGGCTTTTATACAGGTGCAGTCCAATCACTGGCGGTGGTGACGCTAAACACCACCGCCGGAGTTACTAGGAAGCGTTCCGTTGCCTAGCAACGGAATGCGCGACCGCTGACCCGGAAGTACGCTCGGTTGCCTGTCACAGAAGCAGACGTCCGTCTCTGTGCGGCAGGCATAGCACGGAGACGGCGTTTGACAGGTGGGTTTTTGGGTGAGACAAAAAGAATGGCTCTCTGGGCAAGCTAAACTATAAGCAAGCTAACAGATTAGAATACAATTAGAATTGAAGAAATAAAAGAAGTAAAATACAAAGAACCTATCAAACTTAAATTATAATAGCCCACATAGAGGAAGAATAGTTTTTTGAAACCCTTTAGGTGTCCCATTAAGGGTATGTTTCTAAGAGTTTCTGCAGAGTCAGTTTCTCTTCTACCTTCAGAAGTATGAGTGTGTTCCATCCTTTAATTACCTATCTACAGGCTGATTTTTTTTTTATTGTTTTGAGATGTGGCCAGGGGAGGGCCAGGTATTCATATGAGCCAATCCCTGAGTTAGGATTCTGTGAAAGGGGTGGGTCTGCTCACTTTCTGGGATGAGGAGGTTAGCCATTGGTCTTTTCCTGGTCCATCTGCCAGGATGTGGAGCTAAAACTTTGTGAAGTGTTGACAGTGTGTCCAGGGCCCGGCTGGCAAATTTTAGCCAGAGGTGGGGGGTGGGGAGGAAGCTCAGCTCAACAGCCTATTAAGAACATTTTAAAGGTAATGCAGGTAGCTCAGTGACCCAGCCTGATGTATCCCACTATGTGACCATCCTGGGGGTCAAATGCCCCCCTGCCCCACAGCCCAGCCTACCCCTGAGTTTATCAGAACTGTATCACTATACAGTCCTCCTTGTACCCTCCCCTGAGAGATATGTGCTGTTTCATGGACTAAAATTAAATGCTTTTATCCACTTTCCATTGCATATTAAATTTTAGCCAACATCAGTTAGTTTTAACCATCTCATATGCAAGAGTGATGTCTTTAACATATGAAGCCCCCCTAGGCCAACATAGGAGGACTTCAAATATAACCAATATAAGAATTAAAATGTGTTGTGAATATTTACTCACATATATTACATACAGAAATATTGCGGCAGATAAGAGAAAGCAAAAACGCTGCATATAATAATTTTACTATAAATTGTTACTTTTACAGCCTGCATCATATTAATACATCTAATGAGCTACAAATAGTGAAGACACCAAGCACTTTATGAACAAAATATCTGCCCAGGTCAAAAAGGAATGAATAAAACATTAACATATGTAAATATTTTATTATGAATATGTTTTATTAATATTTACATGTATTTCATATTCGGATACAACAATTTTTATGGTTTACTGGTTAAAACAAAAAATTCCACAACAATTATAGATGACAATGAATTAAACATTTGGTATTGCAAGCTTTTAAGAGGATAACTTTGTTAGAAACCACGATTTATGTAACACTGTAACAATTAGCTTTTTCTTCTATGAAATGTGTAATCCAGAAGTCGTAAGATAGCGTTGTGCACAGTGGTGGAAATTTAGAAGTGGTGATATGGAAAGTGTAAGTGGATGGAATTTTATAGTTTTACAATGAAGGCAGTAAGAGAAGAAAACTACACCAAAATTTTATTCCCGCTGCCCTCTCGGTGCCAGTGGGAGCAGCGCTTTACAGGCAGTTGAAGGGGTACTGGTGGGTCCTTAAGTGTTTGGCTGTGTTTGGACTACATCCCCCAGCAGCTTAAACAGCAGGATCTAAGTGTAGAGACAGGATGGATTCCCCTGCGTAGATGAGATCTCCCCTAACTGGTGTGACCAGCAATGAGTGAGGAGCTGGAAGTACAGCAGATGGAAGAGAGTCACTCCCACTCTGCAATCCGCGTTATTCCTGCCGAGTGCTGAGCTCAGAAGCCCAGGTGAATGAGGACCATGTGGGGACAATAAGCACAGAGCCAGAACCAGCGATATCGGAGGACTGATAGTTGCGGATGATGAGTACCACTGCACCATCTGCTAAGTGTTCTGCTGTTTATGATTGAACATAGGCAGAGTGTAGGAGCTGGCTGGACTTGGGGACAGGGGGCATATGCCCCGGGCCTGTCCCATAATGGGCTACTTCAGGCTGGGACACTGGGCTACCATTTTTCCATTAAAATGTTTCAAAGAGGCTGCTGAGTCAAGTCTCAACCACAGGGCTAAAATTTGGCAGCCAACCCCTGGCAGAGTGCTGAGGCTGCACCAGATACTGAGATATAATTCTGGCTAATGTAGATATTTGGGGATTAATATATTATTAAGCAAGATTGAATATTACTGAAAAAACTGATTTACTAAACAACACAGTTCCAGTTAACATTTACGCTCATCAATGTGTTAGAGACAGTGTTTCTGAATCAGAGTTGAGCGTAGGGTAGTTTTGCGCATGTGAAATTGCAATGTGTGTGCTCACAAAATGAGCATATGTAATAAAAGAATTCATACCCGAATGCATCTGACATTTGCAGCCTCCAAAGACTTAAGAGGCAGAATAGAGGGGGGGGGAAGGACTGACTAATGTAGCCCATGTACAGTAAGGGCTTGTTCATGCAGAATAATTCAGACCCGAACTGTTGGCTAAGTGCACATGTTTCAATCATGTCTTTTCAACCTGCTATATGAAAGGTGTAAATCCCAGATGATAATGGGGATCAAGGCAGCGTAATGCTAGGGGTTTAACCTATGTTCAGTACTTTTGGTCACTGTGACCAATATCGACCACTCCAGTGAGAAATATCACTAGGCCACTGTCTCAAGGATGCTGGCAGTCCGTACCAATATAATCCACAGGATCTTTTGAATGCCAATAGTAACAAAAGGTTCCAATGGTCCGGGTGGTAAAGCTCAGCAACTTAAAATGGTCGCAATGTTCTGTGGTTCATACTTTGCTATCTTCATGCCTTTACCAGTTTGGCAGGGACAAGGTTAACTGTTACCCCGCTTCTTAGGCGGGCAAACAGCTTCACCAAGTCCGTGGCACTTTCCCTCTGGTTAACAATCACGACAGTCCCAAGAAAAAAGAAGAGTTCACAGCAACAATCCAATCCCTTTTAGATGGCCAAGTTCTTCCCTGGAGCAGGGTTAAATTCCCGGGACCTGGCAAAGTCGAAACTCCTAGCCATTCCCGAACACACCTTCACAACTGCTCTACCCCAGGTAAACGACACACATGGGCCTGGTTGGCCACATGGAGTAAAAGAAAATGGGATTCATCATACCAGGCCACCTTCTTCCTTTGCCCCATGGCCCAGTTCTGACGCTCGTGTGCCCATTGTAGGCACTTTCAGCAGTGGACAGGGGTCAGCATGGGCACTCTGACCAGTCTGTGGAACTTTTTACAGCAATTTGTGCTACAGTAGCTCTTCTGTGGGATTGGACCAGACGGGCTAGCCTTGGGCACTCATGACCCTGTCGCTGGTTCACCATTTGTCCTTCCTCTGACAACTTTTGGTATGTACTTACCACTGGATACTTGTAGCACCCGATAAGACCTGCCATTTTGGAGATGCTCTGACCCCGTCGTCTATCCATCACAATTTGTCCCTTGTCAAGAACGGACTGTTCACTTTCTGCCTAATATGTCCCACCCCTTAGTATTAATGCCCTTATAATAAGACATAAAAGAGCCTTAGACCTTACATCACATTACGAAGCTCAAAGCATAAAAAAAATTGCATCTGTAGTGAAAAATATTATTTTAAAGCAACACCGATAACAGTGATTATTTTCTAACACTGTGCAAAGTGCAGGGACACATTGCAGTCTGTCCATTTGCTATTATTTTGTAATTTGCGCTAGATTGATCATCTGCAGGCTACTGCTTAATGCAGGTTTGAACTGTTAATTAATGTTTGAAAATCTTTCACAATTGGCACAAAAGCAGCTTGTGACATGCTGATCATCGTGAATGCTGACTTCAGGTAAGCAATCTTTGGAGATGTGGTATAATTGGTAATATTACACCCAAACCTGAACTTTCAGTTTTTGGTGAAATTATCCGGCAAAGGAGCGTTGTCTGGTAAGCGACACATGTTTTACACTTTGGGGATCATATTCATGGATTTACAGCCGGCTTAGGTAGAGCTGAATATTTATGTGAGCACAGGTCAGTGCAGACATTATTCCTTGAAGATGTATTAATGTGCACTGCAACATCTGCTGCGGTGATTTGACAATATAAGCTATTCATTGCTAGTAAGGACAAAATGTTCTGCATTCAGCGCTGTAACTATCTGGTAAAACACACTTAATGGATAGCAATGTCAGTGTTTGCTGTTAAAATTAATGTCAAAAGCTGTCAGTTGCAGACACTTAGCTTTGAAGATGGTGTCACACAATTGTATTGCTCTTGGAATAATAGGCAGTTAAAAAACATCAGCGTGTCTGCATCGGTACACAAAATATTTGCTGAATAAAGATTCTTTGGAGACAGTAAGGCTCATTTACTAACCGCAGATTATGCGGACGTGCATCGCATTTAAATAACGCAAACGTAGGAGGCTCCTCCAACCAGCAGCCTGCTTTTATGATTAACACTGTGTCAGAAGGAGAAACCACGATCAGCGACAAATCAGAAGTGTACGACCAACCGGGACCCCAAGTAGAGCAGGTGGTGGGGGTCCCAAGGAAGAGAGACCCCATTATAGGGAAGGTAGATGGTTTGTGAACATTCACTCACAAAGAGCAAAATCCCTTTAACATAGACTTCTTTATGCCTTCAGAAAACGGAGGAAAGCTCAATTGTGATAAATTATAAATAATCAAATGATCTTAGGAAATCTGCATCCATAGTAAATACTTACTGCTAAAAGCTCTCCCAATACTAGCGGAGTGGCTAGGGACTTATGACAGAAACCCCAGTAATTCAGGAGATACTGGACCTCGTTTCAGAAGCACAAAGGGGCTGATGTGCAGCATAAAACCCTCATTGGTAGAACAGTGTGCATCGATTTGTGCGTGTGCAGTTCTAGCACCGGAGCAGAAGTTTGCACCTGTCAATGGGAGGAGGTGGGTGGAGCCAGGGCCTTCCTTGCAAGGAGTAGGCTCACAACATTTTATTCTGTGGAGTGAGAGGGGACAGGGCTCATTTGTAGGGGAATCCCTTGCTGTATGGTCAGGTACACGGCTATTTCCACTCAGCAAAAGGACTCAATTTTTGCTCCAGCTCTGAGCTGTCGGAGATCAGGTGTCATCCTCGGCTTTTAACAGTATTCATTTTATGCCTACTAGTTTGTCAGAGAAGCACATTTCAAGGCATGCCTCACCTAATGTACAACAAAGCATCTAACACACAAAAGTCCCACATGTGATAAAGACATTCCCAATGTCTCCTCTCTCTTAGAAATCCTTTAGAAAATTGAAAAGTTTTATTTATTTTGTGGACCTGATGTCCCTAGTGAATCCGTGCTGACCAACCTGGGGCTGGTTTGGCATTATAACAGGGGAACCCCACGCTGTGAGTTTCCCTGCTATAGTACCTCTTTTTTATTATTATTATTTATTTTCTTATTTTTTAATACAGCAAGATATATGTTGATGGTGGCTAAGGGGTTAGCACTTCTGCCAAACAGCACTGGCGTCATGAGTTCAATTCCCGGCCATGGCCTTATCTGTGAGGAGTTTGTACTTTCTCCCCGTGTTTGCGTAGGTTTCCTCCAGGTGCTCCGGTTTCCTCCCACACTCCAAAATCATATTGGTAGGTTAATTGGCTGCTAACAAGTTTACCCCTGTCTGTGTGTCTGTCTGTCTGTGTGTGTGTGTGTTAGGGAACTTAGACTGTAAGCCCCAATGGACTTAGATCAAGCACAAAGAAAAGGTCCGTTGCACTCAGTCTCCGAAAGTGCTGAGCTTCTCCTGCACCTGGATATGTCCCATGTCTCATGCCACAAGTGACTTCTGGGCAAGGCCAATAATTTAAATTAGATTTGATACATATACTTAACCAGTCCCCTTTGGGAGGGTAGGGTTTCCCTCCCGTACACTTTCAGGTTCGATTTTTGGCTGCTTTACATGCTCAGAGATAGCGCAACCCACCCACTTTGGTTTTTTTTTTCATTAATTTAGATTAAACCAACTGACCCAGGTGAATCTTTCATATCTCGCATTAAACTTTATGTTTCTGATCAGTGACCTAAGAATTAATTATGGTTATAAAGTATGAACAGCTCATAAAGTTTTCTTAAGTTTTGTTACCTCTTATTTAATTAATCTATTTACTAACTTTGTATCCCTAATAATCTTTTTTATTCATATGATCCTTTATTCCCATAGAAGAGGTCGATAGTAAAACCTTTGCGACGCATTTTTGCAGATTTTGTTAATATACAAAGCGCTATGCTTCGGATTTAAATAACAGCCCACTGTTTCCCTTTTCTTTTCATGCTTGAAAGGGTTTTTGAAAATTGTGAAGTGACCATCATTTATTGCAGATTTACACCCCCACACTCTAATGAATATCTTCCCCACAGTTTGTACTCATCGCAGTGGTGATAGGTGAAATTGGTTTGTATTTCTTGTTTTCTTAAGCCTTTATTTAGTGTTCTTTGACAAGCAGCAGGGGGCACAGTGACCACATATGGGGCTTTTTATTTAGCCTAAGACTGGATTTGCCATAAAGACATTTCGTAATTTATATTATAGATTTTTTTTCTTATATAACAGTTTTCTTTTTCCCTTAGCTGATCATTAAATGATAATTTTGACCCCATTTGGGGCTTTAAGTTATAACATGTTGATTTTTGCATCTTAAAATGAACTTGTATAGTGCAATTATTCTTTCTCTACTTTTATAGCCCCTTCTCTTTTCATACTTTTTTTCTATATTACAGCCACAATTTGTTTTTCACCAACAATGTTCACAACATTCAAGGTCATTTCTGAAGAGGAAAAATGGACTCCTGCAGTGCAAATACTGTTTTGTGATGACATGAACTTATTTTTGTTCACCCAATTTTATGGAGAAGAGCATTGATTTAAGTTCCGTGATTGAAGACATGACAATGTCTGTGAGGGACACAAAATTTTACACTTGCTGATAGGTACTCCTGGCCGAACAATGCGGGATCTGGGCTTGAAACATTTGTATCTTTTGTATTGTACCCACATGCAAAAATATGATTTTATTTTTGTATGATGAGCTATTTAATTGAAATTCAAGAGGTGCAAAGAGGTCATTAAGGTGGGACCACCAAAAATGACATTATTTTTTATGTCCTAAGTGGTGGCAGACATCGGCCACGGCATACACTCCGAATGGTATGCCTTTTGCCCTACATACAGGTACATTTATACGGATAATTTCCACAATGTAATAAAGTAGTTTTGATGTCCCCTGACTCTATGATTCATTTTAGACGGGTGGGGTACGAAATTTCGGAGGTGGTGTCACCGACAGTGACTACCACGAAGGGAAAAAACCAAAATGACCTCCCCGACTTAGAAGAAATGATGACTGATCTTAACAATGACAGAAGAAGTTCCCGGCAGTGTGAGAACAAATCACAATCTCTAGTAAGAACGGCATCTTGTTTGTACGTACTTTTTAAAGCGGCAATGCAGCTTCCTATTCGACCTAAGTATTACAATTAGGCTTAAGTGTAACAGGTCGGATGAGAAGCGACATTGCCGCTTTAAAAATAGTGATACAAAGGACGCAATTGAAAATGACGTACAAACAAGATGCCGTTGTTACTAGATATCGTGATTTGTTCTCACACTGCCGGGAACTTCTTCTGTCATTGTTAAGATCAGTCATCATTTCTTCTAAGTCGGGGAAGTCATTTTTCATTTTTTTCCCTTTGTGGTAGTCACTGTTGGTATTATCAGCACCGTTAAAGCGACTACCAGTGCCCAGCCCCCCACGGCAGCACTGGAGTCTTACCGCTAGCCAGGCCAGTACAGGGTCCCTCTGTGCGTGCATGAGCTGGCTTGTATGTGCTCTGGAACGGTATGCCGGACCTGGCCTTACAGTTATAGATTCATTGAAAACAGTTGAATAAATTAAAAAAATAAATAGAGAAAACAAGAGACAGACATTTTATTTAATAATAAAGCTATCACCATCCAGTGAAAAAAGTAGCAATTTGAGGACAGAGGCGGTACCATTGTCCTTGATAAATAGGCTTTAGGAAGCTTTGCTGGAGACCCCTGGTGATGTCTATCACCGGCAATAGCTGGCAATACTACATGGCCTGGGACTTTGGTAAACAGGGAGAAGCCCCTCCAAAATATCTCCCATTTTCTCTGCAATTAGGGCTTTTTTTTCAGTCGATAAATAGGCTCCTTAATTTACTAAGAGCTTTACTTAACGTTGAAATGGTCTTCGGATTGTGCGGAAATAAAATTAAGAATTGTTAGAGATGTTCACTGACCCCCGTGTTTTGATTCTGGTTTTAGATTTGGTTCTGGATAAACTTCGTATTTTGGTTTTGGTTTTGGTTTTGGCAAAACCGGCCTTGTGTGTTTTGGTTTTGGATCCCTAATTTTTTTCTAAAATCCCTATTTTTGTGTGCTAAAATCACTTAATTTAGCTCTTTTCTTTGTTCATGCATTATTATTAACCTCAATAACATTAATTCCAGACATTTCCAGTCAATTTTTGTCAAGTGACAAGATCACTGCTGCCCCTCCTGTTTCTGTATGAGCAATGACACTGAGAAATGTCACTGGAGACTGGAGAGTGACAAGAACACTGCTACCCCTGTTTCTGTGCGGGCAATGTCACTGGACCTCATGGAGAGGGAGGTACTTATGGAATCCAAAACCCGTGAGATCCGACAATGCATCAATGACGTTTTGCCTCGATTCAGATCCGAGGATGCGCAAAAGTACCTAGCCGGCTCGTGAGCCTACTCGGATCCCCTAAGTTCGGATGGGTTCGGATTTCAGAAAACCGAGCCTGAGCATCTCTAATAATTGTGCACTCTTTACCCAACAAAGAAATGAAACAACATCAACATAAACACATCCTTAAATGTAGCATTCTTACTAACTTTAGCACATTTTAAAACATATGTAACGTGACAGAGAAGGTGTGAAGTGTGCCCAGGTAACACTGAAACTGGGATCTATGACATACAGAAGAAAACGCAACTGATAACCCAACTGCAATAGGCAGATAAACTTACATAGTAAGATTGAAAAGTGAAAAGTATAAAGTATAATCAATACTAAAGTCTAGTTGTGTTGATTCAGAGTAAGTCAAAATATAATCACAGAAAGATAGCTGACAATTTATCTTCACAGTGGGGGGAATAAAATAAATACCAACCTTTATTTTAATCTACAGTTCACAAATGGTAAATCATTACCTCCCTTGGTAGAGAATTAAATACTCTGACTACCCTTATTTTCGTAGAAGAAAGAATTCTTTTTTATGGTCATGGTGGAACCTTCTGTCCTATATTCAGTGTGGATGTCCTCTTGTCATCTTCACAGACATGGGTGCTGAATTCTTTGCATTGACCTTACTCAATTGATGATTTTTAATGATATCACATTTGAGAACCATGTCATCATGGACATGGTTATAGCCAAGCATATGGTTCTGTGGACTTGGAAAGTGGCTATCAAACCAAATGTATATTTACATGAAATTTATTGTACTAATAATTGTGGCAATATTGTTTCTGTATACTTGTTCAAACCAATCTGAGAACAACAGTGCTGACAGAAATATATACTCCTATTCAATTAAGTATAGTCACATGAAAAAGTACCTTTAATGTGTATACAAAAGGGTGGAAAACTGTCGAAGTAATAATTAACAAAAACCCTATATTACCAATTAGTTCAATAGAATGAACAAATTAACTTGAATTTTGTTCTGTGTGTCTTTAAGAGAACGTGTTGCTCAATACAGAATTGCATAACAAGATACCTGCTTTTAGTAATTTTCCCTTACTGCACAATTCATGAGCAAAACAGATTAGATAATGGTCATATGATTGTATTTAGCAATCATCGCCGGATATGTCCATATAAATGACCGTCCAATAGAACATGTTATTTTAATGATAGAGTGACAGCAGTGATGTAAGCTGGGAAGGTGTGTTTTGAAGTAAGAAGGAGTTTCATATTCTATAAAAGAATAAGTTAATCAAATATAGGGTGTCAATTTGCATTTGAGACCCTGGGCGTTTGTCTGCTTCGTCCAGTATGGCTGTATCTATGTATTATATCTTTTTAATAAATTGTAGAAATATTATATTTTGGAAACCTGCTCATCTCATTTATTATTTGAAGAGACGGAAAGAAAATAACTTATACACCTTGGTTATAATTTTACATAATAATTACATCACATTGAAGATTACTTTTTCCAGTGTGAACAAGTATGTCTATTCTTGTCCAGGTTTTAGAGCTCAGGTACTTTCTATACAATGTGGCAGCACTTTTGCACAAGCATGTTCCTCACGCAGGAACATCATTAAAACTACGTAGAGATGTGCTAGAGATCATGGAAAACGTAGTCTTGAAGGGGCTCCCATACATGTAATGTAATGATACTGCCTTCTGTATACATGACGCTGCGGACCTTTTGTAGCATCTTATAAATAAAAGATAATAATAATAATAATAAATAATAATAATACAATGCTGGCTGAGTGCTGCCTGTAATTTTGATGACAACTGGAGATCTTATCTTTCCCCGCTCAACCTACACTTTGTTTATTAAATAGTTGAGTCATGGTCCCCTTAATGTACAGCACTGCAAAATATGTCAGCGCTTTATGGATAAAAGAAAATAATAATAATAATAATAACAATAATAATAATAATACAAACTCTATATAGTACTATATATGTATACTGTTATAACAACCAGTAATTACTACTCTACTAAACTCTGTCAGACTGACAACCAGTTGATCAGAAATCCATTCCAGATCTGATCTCTACATAAATAAACTGCATTAAAATAATCACAACTATTGCATTGTTTTCTATGTAAATTCCCTCTTTCACCGTGTCTAACGCTGTAGTCTCTAGTCTAAATGCAATTTTTGGAGCACAGCTTTGCAACCACCCTCCTCCCCACACTGCCTCTCATCCAGTATTCTGCTGCTCCATGACCACTGCCCTCATTGGACACATCTCCAGCTAACTGATACTGAGGGCCACAACCTGTATGCCTCTTGCAGCGGAGTTCATACTACCTTGCGGGGATTCCTGGTGAAAACCAGAGGTGTGTTAGATTCCGTGCCTCAGTCCTCAGTAGTTCCAACTGCTGGTAGGTGTCACCATCTTCTTCCTCGTGGATGACTCTCTTCTAATATGGGAGATAAGAACACGTGGAAGGGGTCTATATGAAAGATATTGATCCAAAACTCGTGAGATCTGGCAGTTTCCCGGAAATTACATTTTGTTTTTTGGCACAAGAAAAGGAGTATTGGGGGTAAATGTATTATTCTCCGGATTCTTGAACTCCTGCGAGTTCGGCGTCTTCAGCGCTTAAATTTAAAGCGGCGCTGCCTTGTAAAGGGAAGTTTCCCTTTACAAGGCAGCGCCTCTTTAAATTTAAGCGCTGAAGACGCCGAACTCACGGGAGTTTAAGAATCCGGAGATTAATACATTTACCCCTTGGTTTTATTCGGAAACCCAAAACATGAATCTATCAGATTTCTCCGAATGCGAACAGGTCATCTCTAAATACTATTACTACTACTAATAATAATACCACTCTTGGATTGCCTAGAGCACTAAAAGCTGCTTCAGAGTTTCCTGCCATACTCTCTTACCAGTGTTATATCTGGCACTAACAACCGGCCTGGTTACTTCATATTGCCTAACTGGAAAGAAGGAGAGGTGAGTGCGCCCTTTCCTTATATGTTCCGCACCAGTCCCGGATATAATATCGCACCTTTCCCCTTACTTTTCTAAAACCACCTGGACTCTCAAACCCATAGTTTCCACTAACTTCTAGAGTGGAAATCTTGCTTTCCTCCACCAAATCAACGAGATTTCCCACCTGACCGTAGAATGCACTGAAAAGGGGAACCCATGACCAACTCCAATCTGAGGTCATGACCCACCAGCTGACTACTATTGAGCATTTCATAGGAGTCTGTTACTATTAGCAACCTAATTAAACAGGATTACTTCACAGAAAATAATGCAATTATTGGGATTAGTGGTCTTGAGAAGATTGTGTCTGAATGCAGCCTTGGCCTGAACCCTTCAATTAGTTATAAAAAGGTTCTAATTTAAGGATATAGGAGCAAATGAGGAAGAGATTTTGGAAAGGAAATAAGGAAAAACATCACTGTTTTTCCTGATCTCCCTCTCCAAAATCCATTACACATTTCTGCCTATGTACTTTTTTTGTAAAGTTTTTAGGATTACTCCACAATTGTCAGTGATGTATCTGACAAACAAAACTCAGAATTCTTTATTAGAAAAGTTCATGGAAACCCATTCTTTTAAAGTAAACATGTCCTTTGAGTATAACCTGGATGACAAAAAATATTTTTTCATCCAAGTTTGTTAGAGATGGATCTGAAAGATAACACCAGCACTAGGATATATGCATTAGAATTGAAAATAGTCTTCTTTATAATTATATGACTTCTCCTAGATTACTTTAACCTACCAGAGCTGCCTTTATCTGCAAGACAGATTTAAATTAACATTTCTTTTTTCTAAATTTCCAAGCTGACAAAAAAAAAGCACAGTAAGGGTAAGCTGAATTGATCTCACTCCCTTTGGTTTAGCACAATGAAAGGCACAGAGTGATAGACATAATATAAGACATGATCAAAAGTACAAGCCTACAAGTCAGCAAAGTTGAGGTTCTCTTCAGGGAACTTGGGAGAAGAAGCAAAACTGTCGACGGAGCCGCAGTTTCCTCTTTTGTTTAATCTCGGGATGCAGACAAAACCCAGCGCAGTGTACATTATTATTCTTTTTAACAATCATTGCAATCAATTAAATGTATATTTCTTGGTGTCATGCCAGTTAAAAAATCAAATTCATGCTTATTTTAGCTCAAAATTTTAAAATGAATTTTCAGGAGAATGCATATTGTATTTTCTGCTTAATTGAGCAATGAAACCTGTAAATTAGCGGCGGCTGGAGATAGCATTCAGTATGTTCAGGAATATTAATGAGGATGTACCAATCTGACTTCTGTGTGACTCGATTTTAAATTATTCGTCCCCACAGGAAACGCTCATATTCACTTGCTTAATTCCTATGCCAGCGGCTAAGTTTGCTCAGGGAAGACACATAAGAACTCCGGGGGGATAGAAAAGCTGTGTAAGAGTGTACAGACTGCAAGTTTCCAGGGGCTGCAAAATATAGGGAATTCATTATAAAAAAAAACAATTTTCTGGCTCAAAAAGTCTAAGTTTAAAATGTTTTTTTTTACCATTTTTGTAATGATTGAAATGATAATATTTCACAGTGTATATTATAACCTTGCGGACCCCTACTTGTGTGTAAATTAACTGTCACATTCACCTTGGACACTCGACAATGAATTTAAATGACCGAGGCTAGTGTAACTTTCACGTCTAACAGCTCCCTCATTAAAGCTTGATGTACTTACTGGTACTCAGTTGCTCATAGCAATTGTGCACAGATTAGATGTGATTATAATGCAGAGAACACTATTGGGAAGTAACTGTACAGCAAAGGAAGACCCCCCCCCCCCCCCCAATGACTGGGTACTGAGCTGTAGGACAAAGATGTACTCTGGGATGTAAGACAAAAAAGTCAAAACAAGAGATGATAGTCATCCCAACTAAATTCTGGATGGGGTCGTCTAATCGAGACTTAAGACAGAAAGAGGCGATGTATTAGAGGCATAGGGGAATCAGTGGTGCTATATAAATAAATGGTGATGATGGTGATGATAATGATAGGGGGCAGCATGGTGGCTTAGTGGTTAGCACTTCTGCCTCACAACACTGAGGTCATGGGTTCGATTTCTGACTATGGCCTTATCTGTGAGGAGTTTGTATGTTATCCTCGTGTTTCCGTGGGTTTACTCCGTGTGCTCCGGTTTCCTCCCACACTCCAAAAACATACTTGTAGAGTAATTAATTGGCTGCTAACAAATTGACCCTAGTCTGTGTGTGTTAGGGAATTTAGACTTTAATATCTATTGGGGAAGGCACTGATGTGAGTGGGTTCTCTGTACAGCGCTGTGGAACTAGTGGTGCTATATAAATAAATGATGCTGATGAATAATTTGGCAATGATGCCAGCTTCTGGTCCACCTCATATAAAGGAGAGGAGATAAGTCGTATATGGGAATCTCTCTTGCCAATTTGGACACAGATGCACTGCTAGTTTGCTGGCATGACATGGATACAAAGTTGTCTGGACCAGAGATAGAAAAGGAAGGCAGAAGAGCAGACTTCACTCATCACCGACTATATAAAGTATGAGCAACTGAAATTGGAAGTCCCATTTTCCGGGATGCTCAGTATAGCAGCAACCTGCCTTAGTTGTGGATTAACTCATTGCTTTAGATTGTGCCTTACTGGAACTGTCGGATAATTTTTTGGGTCAAACACAGAATCCTTTATCAAGACTGATTCTTTTGAGCAAAAGTTGTTTTCTTTTGCTACCTATCCTAATTTGCTATTTTGATTATTGATTAGTATGGCCATACTATATTTTGCATTTTATATTTTTAAATTGTGTACATTGGGCAGCTAGCAAAATTGAAGTGTAAAACCTGTCATTTACAAAGAGACATAAAACACTATTTTCAAGCAAATGGTCTAATAAGCGCTCAAGTACAAGTGAAATGGAATGAGTATGTAAGTAATCATAAGAGATCTGGTAGGCTGTGTGTATTATGTGGGATAGGGTGGCTACTGTAAAGGACAGCTGGATGAATTGTTAATTGTACAGAGGGGGAAATGTCCTGAGTATATAGTGGATATGAAAAGTCTATTAACACATAAAGACAGATGATAAGGCAGTATGTCTACTGTGAGGCTGGTGTGTGCACTGCTCCTGTTGTATGCAGGAGAAGCAAGGAGAGCCTGAGCTGTACCAGGGATGTTCTTGATGTATGTACGGGGTGTGCACTTACCTTATAATGGTAAAGGTTGCGCTTGGAACTAGGTGAGTCAGATTCTTCAGCGATGGGAGTCACGCTCTGGGGATATGTATTTACATTCCTAACAAAAGTCCTAGTTCTTTCTAAAATGTCTTTTTTCCCCATTTGAAGGGTCTTTAAACTGCTTCTCTCCTTGCTGAGCTTTTTTCACGTTAATCTTTCATTTACATGATCTTCTTTGTGAAACTGTCTCAGACCATCGAGTTCAATTTGCTGCCAAGTGTTGTACCAACTCTGCCCAAATCTGAGAGTAAAATTAAATTTCATTTCAGTGTTTCAAATTTTGGCACAATATTTAGTGTATGCGTATGTACTAGAGATATTCACTGAGCCCGTGTTTTGGTCATGGTGACGAGCACTGACCTTCCCCGGGATACGTGCTTTTATCAGACCCAGACCAATCCAGGGTGCCAGGCAATGCACTAAAAAGAGTCATTGTAATTCACAGCAAAAAGCAAGTTCATCACTGAGCTTCGAATCAGCACCAATTCCCCAAAAAATATAATATAGTTATGTACCTTTGACGTAAAGTGTAGATTAAAAACACTTTGTGCAATACTGATGAAACAGTAGCAAAGTGGAAGGTAATACATATACACATATTTTTAGACATACATGCTAACATTACTCTGGCTTTACAAACGCTGCAAATGGCTAGACAACTGTTATCACAATTTGGGTAAAAATAATTCCACACATAAGAGGTGGATTTTTTGGTCTTATGCCCAGGCATGACAATGGCCTTCTTCTTATCACGTGCAAGAACTACTTCTACTGGGGCAGGACTTACACAAACAACATCATCCTCATCAACATCCTCATTAGTGCCCTCGTCAGCTACACTAATATCCCCCTCATCCTGTTGCAAAGTGGCATCCTCAATTTGTGTATCACCGGCAAAACTTGTGCTGTTCATGCAGAAATGCTGAAAGGGGCCTTCTTTATGGGTACACTATCAGACAGGTCAGGATTACACATAGCACTTGTGGATCGACTCTCTTCAGGGATTTGTGTCATTTCTGAATCTGAACATAAATTTCCCTTTAATGCTTACTGTTTTCTTCCAGCTCGACTTTCACATTTAAAAGTATTTGGACACCACTTTTGGATTCCGAATGACAAGGTCTTGCTTGGTCATGACTGACCTTACAAGAAGATGCCTCAGTGACAGTTGCAGAACTAGCACTCATAGAGAAAGTTGAAAGCCTCATTCTTTCCTTTCCACTGCGTGTGTAGAATGGCATGTTGGGAATTTTATTTTTTTCTGCAAATAACTTTGACTGAATTACAAGTCTTTTTTCTTGACCAAGGTAAAAGGTGTTTTTTTACATTTTTGTTTCCCTGACTTAAAAACACTATGCACTTTAACATAGGCTTTAGCAGATGGCGTAGAGGGATTACTATCATCATGATTGGTGCCAGCAGCTGCTTGGTGCTCCTGGTCTTCTGTGTACTGCTGTGAATCCATTTTGATAACACATTACAATGTGACTGCAGATTTAGAAGAGCAAGCCTGCCGGACCTATTATTTGTATTTCAGAAATGACAATTAGCAATGGAGCTCTCCTGAATGTCAATGGAGACTTTGAAGAACACTGCTACCTTTCCTCATTCTTTTCTACCTATGATGCTGCCCAACTACACTAGAGTCTGCCAAGAACTGTGCTACTCCTCTGTGTCTGTCTGTGAAATGGCGCTGGATTGCTGTTCTTTTAGAATCTAAAACTTGCGAGATCCGAGATCCAACGATGTAACAATGACGTTTTGCATTGTTTTAAATTCCGAGGGCATGCAAAAGTACAGAGACACAGTTTCGTATTGACCCTTGGATTGGACTGGATATCCTATTGGTTTCATCTTGGTACCAATAACTGTTCTCTACCAAGCTATTTTTGAATGAAATATACTAAGTTTTGCACAGTTTTAAATGTACTTTTTAATTCTAGAATTAATGCTGAATAACAAAATTACTGCACTCCAAAACCCAACTCTGGCAGCTACTGATTACTTGGACATGCTAGCGCTTGTGGCTAGCTCACCCATGCCTGCACAACCCCACACTGGTTGTTTCCCTGCAAAGGTGGTAACCAGTGCTATGAATCCTAGTGCATTCACGAAGCAGCAATGGAAGTATAAAGCAAAATATCTTTATTCAGGCAAATGCATAATCAAGGATTACTCAAATCCACAGATAAGAACAGGTAATATAAGTTACCCCAGTCCAGGAGGCACGAGGCTGTCCAGGGAAGCAGACCGAGTCCAGGGATCAAGCAGAGATCAGGTTAACAGAATCCAAATAGCCATGCAGAGATCAGGGTCACAAGCGAATAAGCAAAGTCCAGAAGTCAAGCCAAAGGTCAGGGCAACAGGCAAACGAGCAGGGTCCAGGAATGAAGCCGAGGGTCACAACAGAAGATCAAGCAGCAATGGAGCAAACACAGGAAGAGGGGGAAACCAGCAGCAGCCAGGAATAAACTGATGAACTGCACAGAGAACAGCTAGAGGCAGGTATGGGAAGCAGTGCGACAGGTGCAGTTCTAATTAGGCATCAGGCAAGGAGATTAACTACTTCAGGCATGTTGAAGAGTTCAGGAACAGGACAGCAGCACCTCTGGTGGTATGAGGTACTGCTGTTAGATACAAAGAATAGGCAGAGACGTAACAACCAGTGGTTGGCAGGGCATGCTGGAACTTGTAGAACAACAAGCACCGGCCTACCCCGGCAGCCTGGGACCAATGGAAGAGGTCATTTCACAATAGCTGCATTAGAAATAAAACCCACAAAGATAGTTTTCAAAATAGTATTATTTAAGTAAAAAATACACACCAGGGGGCATGCTACACTTATGTGCACATGTTCTTATTATACTGAATGTGAACAAACCCGTTCTGCCTCTCCAAGAGCAAGGGGTCCGATGCAAAAAATGGATCCGTCATCGGCATAAACACCTAACCTTGCACAAGACCTATGGATAGCGCAAAGGTAAACCTCTTAAAATATTATCTTAAAGATGAATCTAAGTTACAATTGGAGGCATCTCTAAGGTGTTCAATTGCGTCAGCACATCCTTTATTTAACGAATTTAAACTTAACAGCTACTGACGAAGTTCAAGTGGATGAAAGTGCCAGATACGTGGGACTCAAAATACGGACGAAAGCTGTGCGTCTGCGCACTGTGACAAATTTTATGCAAATCACATTTTTCCATGGCACAATTGGACTAACTTCGAACTCTAAACAAGGACCTTGATGTCTTCCATGTCTCCTTACTAAAACCTCCTGTTGTCAATCATTTCACTTGCTGTAGTAATTCTCCCAAATCATTGCCTGTGGTAGGGTGGCAATAATCTGATGCCAGTTATATTCTGGACTCAAACATTTCCCATTGTAAAATAGTTTCACTTAGTTAAATGAATAGGTTAAGGTCCAGAACAATGATCTTGGTTGAGTGCATGATGTCCATGCTCCTCTTTTAGTTAAGTGGTTAATTTCTAGCAATTCCCAAAATCCTAACGAAAGTTGTCCGGTGGCCAATCTTGTCCTCAGAGTGTTGTCTTGGGAGCTCTGCTCCTGATCACTTTGCATCTTGTGTGCACCAAGTCAGTAGTCATGCTCTATAAGGGCACATTCCAAACTACATATGCCAAATTAGGCAAGCTATGTGACATGTTCAGGTGCATCACTCCACTCTGATGTTTAGCCAATGACTGAGCAACAGGTTTTGTACCTATAGTTGTTCATAAATCCTTCTTAATTTCACTGGGCAGCATGGTGGCATGGTAGCTATAATTGCTGCCTGCAAGTGCTGGGGATATGGGTTACATTTCAACCAGCACCCTATCTGTGTGGAGTTTCAATGTTCTCCCTGTGTTTGTTTGGGTTCTCCAGGAGCTATGGTTTTCTCCCACACTCCAAAAATACACTGATTAATTGGGTACTGAAAGAATTACCTTGTGTGTCTGTGACAGGTAACATAGATTGTAAGCTCTACTGGAGCAGGGACTGATTTAAACGATTAAATATTCTCTGTAAAATCTGCGTAATATGTGAGTGCTGTATAACTAATAATCTGATTTTAAACTTGAGCTGTCAGGCCCACCTTTAGCCTGTATCTTACTACACACCAGTTTTCAGCAGCTCCCTATTGAGTGTAGCCTGGGGCTGTGACCTGTGGGTTCCCTGCAACGAGGCCCATTAATCTTCCGTGGGGGTTCTCTGGTTAAAATCAAGATTCCTATTAGCAGTGCTTTTTTTGTCATAGAACTCACAGAACTGAGTTCCGGCACCTTTTTTCAACGGATTTTCCAAGTTCTAAAAGTAACTTTTGAACATTTGATGTCTGGTCCACATGGACTTGGATCGCCCTGTCGAGCGTAGCAGGTCAGCGCAAAATCATTAAAACGATGCATACGGGCTGCTTGTGTGTCGAGTCCGGTGCATACGTACTTCATCCGCGCTGTTTGTGATGGCACTGCTGGGCTTGTGGCGCTGCTCAGCTTGTGATTGGTCGTGTGGTTGCATGCTGAGAGTTTACTGCGGGAGGTGACCGCTATGTTTTGTTACACAACTGACGTGGGTGTGTGTACAGTGATTGACTACGTGATGTGAGTTCCGGCACCTTTTTTCTTACAAAAAGAGCACTGCCTAGTAGAGTCTTGACCCCAGATAACTCACTAGTGGGTTAACATCTGGGATATTTTGTTACAGAACAGGAAGTCAGGAACAGCTTTAAAAGTTTAAATGACACAAGACAAAACTTTTTCTTACTAAATTATCTATTTTTTTTATATCTCTAAACTGAAAGTAAGAATGCACATCTCCAGCTATTGTTCTGTCCTCATTATTACCTCATTTTTGCATAATATTAAAATTAAGAACCCTGATAACAATTATCTGCCTTGTAAAAATATTTTATTTGTTTATGCGTTTCCCAATTGTTACAGTTAGCAGCCTGAGCTTCACAACGTGATACTGCAGAATTTTTTTACTGAATGAAAAATTAAAATAAAATCTCATTAAGGAATTTAATACCTTCACATCCAACTCGGCAACATCATTTTGCATCTTATGGCATTTTTAGCTCGGCTGAAACAAAGAGAAATGTTTTGCTTGACTACTATTGGAAGATTTTCTGTCCTTGTGTTTTCATCATGCGACCAAACTCATGATTCAACCTGTTTAAAGTCCCATTTGCCATTATGATTATACCATATGTATTCTTTATTCAGCAAAATACAAAGGATTCACAGTGACTCCGTTCTATAGAAACAGCCAGGGCTGGCAGGGATATTGGAAAACCAGCATTAGTCATAAAACATTTCTTCTAGTAAAAAAAGATTCAGGTTTATGGTGCCGAAGAAAAAAATAGCCTAAACTCTATTGCAGGGAAACTACCTAGAGACAAAAAGTGAAATTAATGGCATGTTCTCACTTATTTCTTTAGGGTTTCAAAGAGAGAATAATGCCACTATAAGAACTTCACCTGCTGTGATGGATATTTTGTTATAAAAGCCTATGATTTGTATCGAGTCAAAAAAAGGCTTGTGTGCCTGGAAAAGGTTTTGGTTAGTGGGCAGATGCTATATCTATGGACTTTCATCATCGGTGGCTCCGTGACCGAAAGACTTTCTGCTCTCGTCGCACTTGCCTTTATCTTCCACTACGTATAACTATCGTAATTATTCTTTGTCTTCCCATTTGCTTTATAGCCGTTATCTTGCCTGCTGAAATATTGTTCAACTATAAATAAACGTTTTAAAATAGTTTTACTTTGTACACAATACAATACATCAATTCTTTTATTTCAAAAGCCTTCTTTTATTCTTTATTTCTGCTATACTTTATTTCTCCGATATAGTATAGGACAAAAGATGAAAACAAAACATGTCTCTTTGTTGTATTATTTTTCTTTCATCTGTTTCCATATTTTTTTGTGTTTTGTGTTCTTTTTATGCTAGGTTGTTATGTTAATATTTTCATGCGATTATATCTTATAATATATAAATCTATATGAATTTCAACAAGCCATGAATCTTTAACTACTGTATATTAAATATAGTTGAACGTTGCAGATTAATATACAGTTACGGTATCTCATATTTATAAACCCATTATTAGGAAAATTCCGAAAAACTGAAAAAAAAAGTTAGGTTGTTTTTTTGTTAATAACGTAATAGACACCAAAATTATTACTGAGAATTTCCTTTTATAATCATTGTGAGGAACATTGCTAAACCACTTCATGAGGAGGGGGTCATTAGATGCAATATATGGAAATACACTGGTCATTTTTCAAATATAATCTTGCATATTTTAGGCATAGTGTCCCAAATTACAGGAAAACATCTTAGTTCAAAAATCCAAAGTCCCAAACATTCTGGATACTCCAAATCTGTTATTAAAAAAAGTTTCAGTGTATGTTTCAAGTAGAGATGGTCACTGACCCCTGTGTTTTGGTTTTGTTTTTGTTTTTGGATATGGATTACCTTCGTGTTTTGGTTTTGCAAAACCGCCATTGCGTGTTTTGGTTTTGGTTTTGGTTTTGTTTGGTTTTATTTTGCCATTTTTGAAAAAAATACAATGTTTTTGGTCTAAAATAAACTAATTTAGTGCGCAACAAGTTTCTTGGATAAGTGAGGTAGTTCTAAAGCTAATAAATTATCCAAAAAAACGCATTAAGGACGGCCTACCAGGGATTAAACTAACACTTGCCTGCAAATTATACAGACAAACCTAGTTGTCTACCTCCTCCATCTTTGATTATTTGCAATGTAGCCATCGTCTTTGGGTGTATATTACACCCTCCACTTGTAGTTGAATCGAAAAAAACAGCCTGCATAGACTGTGGAATTAGAAAGTAAAAATAAATAAACCACGGTAGTTTGGTGGCTATCTATGTCCCCCCCCGCCCTCCACTTGAAGTTGAATACAAAAAAAAGCAGCCTGCATAGACTGTGGAATTAGAAAGTAAAAATAAATGGACCACGGTAGTTTGGTGGCTATCTATGCCCCCCCCTGCCCTCCACTTGAAGTTAAATAGAAAAAAAAGCAGCCTGCATAGACTGTGGAATTAGAAAGTAAAAATAAATGGACCACAGTAATTTGGTGGCTATCTATGCCCCCCCCCGCCCTCCACTTGAAGTTGAATACAAAAAAAAGCAGCCTGCATAGACTGTGGAATTAGAAAGTAAAAATAAATGGACCACGGTAGTTTGGTATCTGTCTGCATCAGACCCCCTCTCCACTAGGAGTAAAATAGAAAACTATTCAGCCGTTATAGAGTCTAGAATATAAATAGAAATTGAGAAAGGTAATTTGGTATCTGTCTGCATCATAATCATCAACATCATCATTAGTGCCCTCATCGCCTACACAAATCTCCCCCTCATCCTCTTCTAATTCAAA
The DNA here is from genome assembly GCF_038048845.1 of Mixophyes fleayi. Lineage (NCBI taxonomy): Eukaryota > Metazoa > Chordata > Amphibia > Anura > Limnodynastidae > Mixophyes > Mixophyes fleayi. The sequence continues at coordinate 449,653,441 of NC_134402.1, forward strand.
AGTGGCATCCTCAATTGGTGTATCACCGGCTACACTCGGGCTGTTCAGGCACACATCAGCAGAACTGCTGAAAGGGCCCTTCTTTATGGGTACACTAACAGAATGCTAACGATTAGACATCCCACTGTTGGATGGACTCTCCACAGGGATTGGTGTCATTTCTGATTCAGAGCAAACATTATCCTCTAATGCCTTACTGTTATCTTGCAGCTTGGCTTTAACGCGTAACAGTAGTTGTGCACCACTTGTAGGCTCGGTAACATTTTTGGATCTGCCACTAATAGAGAAAGGCGAAGGCCTCATTCTTTCTTTGCCACTGCGTGTGTAGAATGGCATGTTGGCAATTTTTTTTTCATATGCAGTTAACTTTTCCTCAGTTACACTTTGTTTTCGCTTCAACACAGTAATTTGTTTTTTGGTGTGTGTTTTTTTGGCTGATTTCAAAAGACGGTGTACTTTGACATCGCCTTTCCCAGATGATGCACTGGGAACACTACCATCAGGACTGGTGACAGAACCTGGTTGCTCATTCTGATCATATGTGGACTGCTTTGAATCCATTCTGAGCTCAAAGCACTTGTAGTGCTACAAATTGTTTTAGATACTGCTGACAAATATGACTTTTGACAGACATAAATATTTATGCACAATTATGGGGGACACCCCAAAAGCACTTGGGAGTGCTAAAAATTATTTGGTAGATACTGCTGACAAATATGACTTTTGACAGCCAGAAATATGTATGCACAATTATGGGGGACACCCCAAAAGCACTTGGGAGTGCTAATTGTTTTTGGGTAAATCTGCTGACAGATAATACTTTGGAAAGCCAGAAATATTTATGCACAATTATGGGGGACACCCCAAAAGCACTGGGGAGTGCTAAAAATTATTTGGTAAATCTGCTGACAGATAGTAATTTTGACAGCCAGAAATATTTAGGCAAAATAATGGGGGACACCCAAAAAGCACTTTGAGTGCCAAATATTGAAAAAGACTCCTCTATCCTCCTCTCTTCTCTATCGATTGTTGTTAGCACAATTGGAATCAGAATATTGTGTTGTTTGTCCCTGCTCTAATCAGCCTGTGACTACACCCTGCTCTCTCCTTCTGTCAAATGGCGATGGATTGCTGTGGAGGCGTGTATTTCTAATCTTCAAGTATCGCGAGAACCGAGCCCTGAGATCCGACGACGTCACAATGATGTTCGGCCTCAATTTGGATTCCGAGCGGGCGGGAGAGTACCGAGCCTACTCGGCTCGGTACTCGGATAGCCAAAGTTTGGGTGGGTTCGGTTCTCTGGGAACCGAGCCCGCCCATCTCTAGTTTCAAGTTTGATGTTTGTGATGTATTTCTGTTACATTTCTGAATTTAATGTACAGAACTTGCAATGCAGCTACGATAGGGAGTGAATATCAGGCAGGACAATTAGTAGATTTATTTGATGTCTATGTGAAGGAATACCTTGAGATGACTGTGTAGATAGTTTCTCTTATTAAGCATGTATTGTACAGATAGATTAGTTAGATGGTTAGTAATACATTGGTAAGTATTGTTATAATGTTGGCTAAGTTAGTTGGTAGTTATCATAGGACATTAGTGTTTAATTAGGTCAGGTTTAGGTTAGTTAAGTTAGATTAAAGTATAGTTTTCATAAGGGTTAGTGGCATGACTTTGACTGGCAATCAACTAGTTAAGGTTCCACTAGGCCAGTGTTCCGAACCGTAGAGGAGATATAGTTAAGTTGATGTTTGTCCATTATTTCACTTAGTTAACATCTGGGTTCTGATGTATAGCTCTGATCTGTTGAGCTCATAGTAAAATCGTGTTGTACCATATTCCTGGGGCTGGATTTACGAAACTGCGGGTTTGAAAAAGTGGAGATGTTGCCTATAGCAACCAATCAGATTCTAGTTATCATTTATTTAGTACTTTCTACAAAATGACAGCTAGAATCTGATTGGTTGCTATAGGCAACATCTCCACTTTTTCAAACCCTCAGTTTAGTAAATATACCCCCTGATATCAGTTGAGATATCAAAGTATCCATATACTCACATAGATATCAGGCAGGACAATTTGTAGATTCATGTTATGTCTATATAGAGTATTTGTAGTGGTTAAAGATTCATAGGAAGGCACTATGGGGTCTATGTATTAAGATAAACATGGAGGAAAGATCAGCGCATTTCTACTCTTTCTTCCATATTTTCCTCCAATTGGTGGCTATGTTTGGAGGCTACTGCTAAGTCCCTTCTTCCCTGTGTTAACATCCTTACTACCTCTGTTTTTGAGCAAAGGTGCATTATATGTGATAACTAGATATTATATATAATATACCTCTGCTCCAAAAACAGACCACTTTGACTCTGTATACGGTAGAGTGGGCAGGGCCGGTGCTAGGGTCCATGGCGCCCTAGGCATTTTGAAAAAATTGGTGCCCCCCCCCGCAAAAATCGGCGCCGCCTCCCCCCCCCGCAAAAACAACGCCCTCCTCCCTCCTCCCTCCTCACCCCGTCTTTCCTTACCTCACCACCGCCGCCTCTCTGCTCCGTCTCCTCTCCTCCACTCACTGACACTAGTAAGTGAAGGGGAGGAGACGGAGCAGAGAGGCAGCGGTGGTGAGCAATAGCCTCTTCCCCCCCTCCCCCGTGCATCTGAACGCTGTGCGGAGGCCGTGACAGGTATGGTCAGCAGTCGCTGCACAGTTTTAAAGTAATTTTCATTCCCTCCAGGCACCCTCCAGAGCCCGGCGCCCTAGGCAGGTGCCTAACCTTGCCTAATGGGAGCGCCGGGCCTGAGAGTGGGATTATCCATTCCATTACTTATGGCAATCAGACTCATTCTGACCAGTCAAGAGTCTAGTAACCATGATTAGGAAAGGGTTGGGACCACTTATGGGGCTGATAAAAAACGTGTGCGACCAATGGTGGGTTGGAGCTCAATAGAAAGTAGTCAAACTTCAGAAATGTTTGCTAACTGTCTATTTTTTAACCTTTAGTTCTCTTGAAGCTAAATCCCTTCCACTATGGAGGTCTTATGATTGTCAAATCCATTTGCTACCTAGTTGTTTGCTCCCAAAATGTTAAATTTAGACTCCCTCTGCACTTGAGCAAAAATATATGAAAGAATATATTTTAAAAAACTGAAAAGGTATTCATTAAAACATCTTCATTATCACCATCACCATTTATTTATATAGGGCCACTAATTCCGCAAAGTTAAACCTTTACCAAATTTAACTTTATAATAACTTGTCACCCATGTACAAAGAACCATGAGGTCGATGCCTTATCCTACAATTTTATTTACAGTATAATCATACTGATAATTTGTATCACTTACCTTTTATTCCTAAACCACAAAATCTGTCTGTGGTAAGCTTTGATTTTTCCAAACAGCAAATCTGCAGTCAAGTTCACGCTCCACTCTATTCAACTCCACTCCATTATGCCATATGTAGATGTTAAATTCTAAGTTGAGTCATATACTATTTGTGCTGAGGTTTTGGCTCTCAGAATGTTTTCTTCTGGTCTTTTAAATCAATTAGCACTGCTAAATAAACCCTAGACCCATCTGCAAAAGGACTAGAAGACATCTAAAGCAAGCTTTGGAGAAACAAAATTCCAACTTTGCTCATGCAAAGATTGGTAGGAATGAGGCCTTACTTGACTTGACCTTTACCAAATTGCAGTTAGTAAAAATGAATGTGCAGTTGTTACTGTTAATGGTGCACTGCCATCTGCTGTCTGTTTTATTGTTGTGGATCCTCACAACTATTTAGCTTTGGCAAAAGTTGCATACATCTGTAATCCTCTCCTCCATCAAAATAATTATTTTTACTCTACCATCAGATTTGCGTGAGGCTTTATTCATGGTTTTACACATGAAAAGAGAATGTTGTCCTTTAATACAGGGGTTGGATGGGGAGGGGGAGTCAGGTTGGTTAAAGTGTGAGCTTTAATATGTTGGTGACAGGAATACATCAGTTCATTGATTCAGTCACATGAACAAACTGTTAAGGATTCCGAGTATGAAAACCACATAAAGTTTGTTGAAACAAAACAGAGGACAAGAATCACACATATTTAGGACAAGAATTGCACAGGTTACCAGGTTTGACAGATAAAGCAGGGTACCTGAATTAATCAGGAGGCATCCACAGGAACATCAGGAAAAAGCAAGATCAGGCAAGCTAGCGGTCATAAGTCGGAAGATCCACAATATACCAAGCAGTAAGCAGGAGTGAGGTCAAATGAAGCCGGGATCTGGATCAGAAGAAGAGGTGCAAAAAATAGAAAAAAATGCAGTTGTCAAATTCCTGGAAGAAGGTCACTATCCAAACAAAATTTTCACAGCAGCAGAGACAAAAACAAAACAAACTGGCACAGGCCTGTTGGAAAAGGCAGTCTTAAGAAGGCCAGAAAGAGGTGATCATGATCCTGATCTGATAACAGCTTAACTTCGAAGGAAACAAAAAGAAGAAAAAAGAACTGGATTTTAAAGGTGCATGTGTATTATTGGGTCTCTTACTTCAAATGCACGTGTATCAAGTAATTGGAATAAAACATAACTTTTATTAGTAAAAGATGAAAGGTTTAATTCCAAAAAGCAGCGAAATATAAATGTGAAAAAGTGAAAATAAAGTGTTTTAAAACTTGTCGTGCATGACTCTTATTCCTTACTTATAAATAATAATAGAACACCTTATCTTAAATAATCAACTTAGTGGGAGTCAACCTCCAAATAAGCAAAAATTTACATAAATATGTTGATATTCCAGTAATATTGTCCCATATCAGTAATTACTGGAAAAATATATTGGTTCAAATTGATTATAATACTTTTCTGATATCGTTTTAGCAACTGCTACAGCTAAATGTCAGTTACACTGGTTAATTATAGCCGTTTGGTTTCAGTTCCAGCTGACATGACAAGTTGTTAGCTGTTTAAATCATAACAAAGCTACTATTGCTTAGTTCTCCTATCATAATACTGTTCGGAATCAATAAATAGTATCCACTGGGGGCAGTTAGATAATCAGAGCTGTGGCATAGCTTAGTTGTTAAGCAAGTTGCTGAGACAATTGCCTTAGTCTGGTTTCAGAAGGATAAATAAACATTCAGTGAACGTCTTAACCCCGTGTAGGCAGGGAGAAACTGCTCAGGTATAAGAACAGTACCTCTGGTAGCACAGAGGTACTGCAGGCCAAATTCAGACATTAACACAGAGTCCTAACACAAGCAGAATGATGTGCATGTATTTGTAGCTTATAAGAGCTACTCCATGTGCATACAAGTATACCAGAAGAATGTGGTGGTTTACATGGGCTAATAGTCCCAATTTTATATTATGTTTTTAAACTGGTCTGGGGTTGGTATTTCCCCCATCACCCAATTTCCCCCTTCACCTGAACCAATCCAAGCTGACCATTTATCTGTCCAGCCCAGACATTTCATGTTAATTATAGTAGCAGGGATGTCTGTCTGCCCCCCTGTGCAGCCAGAAGACAAGGATACAATCTAATGTTTAGATCTGCAGCCCAAACCTACTTCCAGAGCTTTATCATTTTGGCTTCAGGAGGTTGTGAGCCAGAATCTGAGTATTGAGCATGGATGCACTAGTAGCTGGAGCTCATTGAGTTCAGCTGTGGTAATTGGCCTTTTGTGACTCCTAGCAGCCAATGAGCCATCCACATTTATTAGAACCTTTCTGGAGAGATGACCAGATGACATATCTGAGTATTCCCATTGTCTTAGTTGTGCCCCTCAATAGTCCACTCAGTGTATGTACAAACATATTTCAAACATTATGTGGGTTATAGAGGAGATACCCAGTCACAGCCCTACTGTCAACTTAAATAATACTCAATGCATTTAATTCCTCTCTATTGAAATTAGCCAAAATACTTTAAAACCATTTCCAATGGTAATTTATGGAACCACAGAAGGCAAAATCCCAGAAACATTGCAATATTTAGCATGAATCTCAAGAGTGACCATGGATACCTAACAAGGATAGTCATGCTATATGTCTGCTACAAAATTTCCGTTAAACTCATCCTGGTAAACCTGGTTTCTTTGGTCCTGAGACCCCTTATCTACCAATGAGAGTTATACAAGGTGCATTGTATGGGAGTCAGAGAATAATCACAACTATTATGTCCACAGGAATGTGAGCATGGTTGGGCATGTACTTATAATTTAAAGTATGTAGCGCATTAGCTAGTGATGGCTCTTTTTTAACTGGATTAAGACCCTTTGGAGTCTATGCAAATCAGTATATTTAAAGTACTTTACCAATGGTACGTGTTTTTCCTTCTACAGATTTGTCACTAATTCTAACATGTAAATATGCATTTATCTTACCCATGATACACTGGTGATATTAATGTACAACTTCTGTAAATAATATCTATATAAATGGTGAGTTCTGATGATCAGGAAGTTCATTAGGAAAAGTATTGTATTAAAAAGAGCAACAGACACTACTGTAAATTATTACAGCTATTAGGGGTCCTCTCGGAGATTTGAGACTTGTAGAAGTATTATGCCTGCAGCTTGTCCTTTTATATGGTCAAAGAACTCTTCAGAGGCTTACAATATCCTGATAATTTAAGGTAGGGGTTACCATATCCCATATATACATGCTTCATATGCATTGATATAAATATACTAGGGTAAATGAACAAATTAACAAAATGCATTTATAAAAATTATGTACACACAGTAACAAATACAGTCTCTGTAAATGAATGTATTTGGAGCACAAAATGGCAACAAACATCTTCAAATTGCGTTGGAAAATGCTAGTCTAAACTGAAGGGCTTTAAATTCATTAGATTGTAAGCTTGCGAGCAGGGCCTTCTCACCTCTTTGTCTGTTTTACCCAGTTTGTTTATTAGTTTACTATGTTTGTCCCCAATTGTAAAGTGCTACGGAATATGTTGGCGCTATATAAATAAATGATGATGATGATTATTTGATATTCAAATTAATTTCTTAACTTTCGTAAGTCCTAGGCAGGAATGCTCCAGGGATCTGCAATATAAATGAATGGATCATCACTCACTAGTGATAGGGCAGTCACCTGGGTCTCTCGTTGAGTCTAGTGATCATCATCATCATCATTTATTTATTCATTTATATAGCGCCACTAATTCCGCAACGCTGTGCAAAGAAGTCACTCATGTCATTCCCTGTCCCAATGGAGCTTACAGTCTAAATTCCCTAACACACACACACACACACACACACACACACACACACACACACAGACTAGAGTCAATTTGATAGCAGCCAATTAAACCACTAATATGTTTTTGGAGTGTGGGAGGAAACTGGAGCACCCGTAGGAAACCCACCTAACCATGGGGAGAACATACAAACTCCACACAGATAAGACCATGGTCGGGAGTCAAACTCATGACCCCATTGCTGTGAGGCAGAGGTGCTAACCACCGAGCCACGTGTTGCCCTACAGCAGACATGATGTCAGTTGCAGCAGGCCCACAGCTATCTTATATCTATAGCCCATCCTTCCAGCTTCTCACTCCTTGCTGTTCCCCCTCCACATTAGCATTTATCCTTTCTCACTTCCTATAGTTTAGGCTGCTGGGAAATATAGCCCCCCAAGCAGCCAATCATATTGGTGATCACAAGGACCTCTGGGACTGTCCAAGGGAATGTCTGACCATATATCCACACCCCTGCTGTCACAAGGAGGGCAGGTGGGATTACATTTAGTTTAATTAGGGAGATTTTAATCATTTAAAGGGAAGCATGTTTTAAGTGAGCTTTGGATGCTAAACTACTTTGGGGTGTTTAATATTAATTTGGATGAATTATATGATTCTCAATGTGTACATTCATTTTTAAGTGGCTTCATCAGAGCCACAAATTTTGCTATGGAGGCAGCGAAAGTAAAGAGTTTTAAATGAACTTCTAAATCTAAATCAGGAAACAAATATTTTATTTTCAAAATACGTGAAATAGTACCTCAAGAAAGTAAATGTTATACTGTTGCAGAAAGCAAAATTGTAAAAAAAAATATTTGAAAAGTAGACTGAATTGAAGATAGTAAATTTCATTTATTTATATACCAATCATTTTAGATATATTTTAACAATTGTATTTTAAAAAAAGATGTCGTTTTAAAAACACCATGAGCCTGAACCAAGCAATGTAAATGCAACTTGCATTTAAAAAACAACGCTCGTAGCTCGTACACACGTATGCATGTAGGCCTGTATTCCAATAGCAGCGGATCGCAAGATATTTTTCCATAATTTTTTCTGGCTAAAAACATGTACGTATAAGATACCCTGAACTTGACTTGACCGCATCTGTGTAAGCCTGCCCTCAGAACACCCTTAGTGTACATCACCTACATTAGTCTGCCCCTTCCCATCCCCATTAACCCTAGGCAGCCATAAGTGTCATTTCCTTTCAGATATGAATTGCATGCAATTGCGTTCACTGCCACAAGTCTCTGTTATGACTCCTACTGATTTCAGGAAGAGGCAACGGATGTAGAAAAACCAAGTGTCTGTCACTCACCGGACTGTGAGTGCTTCTTCCCGGACATTTAGGAACCGTGGCCGTCCTCCATCCTGAGGGACTGCGCATGCGCAGCCCTTTCTAAACCTTCAGTGTATGTTCCTTTAACTTAATTGGCAGATCAGGCAACACTCCCTATATTAAGCACCTGTGGTCAACACCACGTTGCCTGATCTTGGAGTCTCATTCCCCATGAGTCTCTGAAGGTGTTCCTGTGTTTCCTCGTTTATTCAGCCCAGCTGATTCCTGTGGTTTCCAAACCACTTCTACCTCTGTGGTTTCCAAACCACTTCTACTACTGTGGTTCCCATACCACAGCTACCCTTCTGTGTATCATCGTGACGGTGAGCTGATTCCTATCCGCTGCCTCCGTGCACTACAGTCTTCTACCACTTCAACTCTACCATGTATTATTGGGACTGTTAGCTGATGCCTATCCGCTGCCTCCGTGCACTACAGTCTTCCATCCACATCCACTCACCTGTTCATCATCGTGACTGTTAGCTGATTCCTATCCGCTGCCTCCGTGCACTACAGTCTTCAACCTGCAACTCGTCTGTGTTTCATCATCGTGACTGTTAGCTGATTCCTATCCGCTGCCTCCGTGCACTACAGTCTTCAACCTGCAACTCGTCTGTGTTTCATCATCGTGACTGTTAGCTGATTCCTATCCGCTGCCTCCGTGCACTACAGTCTTCAACCTGCAACCCGTCTGTGTTTCATCGTGACTGTTTGGCTGATTCCTATCCGCTGCCTCTGTGCGCTTCAGTCTTCAGTTCTTGTCAACTCTCCCGTGTTTCCTTGAGACTGCTGCCACTATTGCTACCCGCTACTCTCCGTGATCAACAGTTCCAGTTCAACTCTGCTCTCCCGTGTCCCATCGTTACTGCACCTGCTGGTTGCTATTGGCTACCTCCGTGTTTCCGCAGAGACCCGCTGCTGCTACTCCTCAGCGCTACTCATCCATCTACTGCTGATCCGCTCTCCACGCTTTCCTGTGTTCCCTGCTGGTCTACCTACCTGTGCGCTGCACCTACTAGACCACCGCTTCACCCATCCAGGGACTTTGCATCCTGCCGGCCTCCTGCCATTCAGGTATCTCTGCACTCCTGTCTGACTGCCTGCTTCTGAACCACGGTATGCATACTTCTCATTGACTGTGCTGTGTATTGCATACCTTGCTGGACTGTGTTGGTTCTCCTCTGGAGTTTGCTATCTGCTGAGTCTATTGCCATCATTGACTGTGTTATCTCGTGCTGGATTACTTCAAGAGACTTTCTATATTGGCAGTGCTGTTCAGTCATATATACATGTATATTGTGCATATTACTGTGGATCAAAGTTAAGGTGCCCGTGTATATCTTGTGTTGCAGTCTCTCCCCGTGCACCTCCTCACATATATATTCAGTGGTGCAACTTGCTAGTGGCAGACCACTGATTCCTGTTTCCAGTTTCACCTGTTCCAGTATCCTCTCACATAGCAGTGGTACAACTTGCTAACGCAGACCACTGACTCCCCGGATACCTCCACTTGGATTCCATTCCTTCACTCAGACAGCGGTACAACTTGCTATCCGCAGACCGCTGACTCTCATCACCTCCTCGTTTCTGTTGGACATTCCTCCTCACTATAGCAGTGGTACAACTTGCTACCGCAGACCACTGACTACCTTCACGTGTCCTTTGTCCATACAGTTCCTCGTGTATTATTACCATCATATTGCCAGTGCTGCTAGTCATAGACTTTCCTGAGCATCTCATCATCTGCTATTTCCTGTTCCGTGATCACCCTGCTACCAGAGTACCATATTACCACCTATACTGCTCTGGTAGGCCTATCACCTGGTGATCCCTGGGTAAAGACTCCTAGTGCCCGTGACAGTAAGATCAGGCCATGACAGACCCAGATACGGAACCTACCGCTAAAGAGATGCTGCAGCATCTGGTCAGCCGTGTGGAGCAACAGGATGCTCGCCAACAGCTGTTACTTCAATGTTACCAATCGTTAACCTCCCAAGGAACATCTGGACAGACTGTTACAGCTAATATTGAAGCTCCTGTGCTTTCCTCCGTTTCCCCAGTGCCATCCCAGGTGTCTACAGCTCCTACGCTTCACCTGCCTACTCCGTCAAAATATGACGGGGACCCCAAAACTTGTAGAGGTTTCCTTAACCAATGTTCAGTCCATTTTGAGCTCCAACCTCAAAATTTTTCTACCCATCGTTCCAGAGTGGCCTATCTTATCTCATTGTTTTCTGGACAAGCCCTGGCTTGGGCCTCCCCTCTGTGGGAAAGAAACGATCCAATTCTACAAGATAGTGCCAAATTCATTTCCACGTTCCGAAGTGTGTTCGATGAACCAGGTCGTGTGACCTCCGCTGCTTCCAGCATTCTTCGTTTGCGACAAGGCTCCCATACAGTAGGCCAGTATGTCATTCAATTTAGGATCTTAGCCTCTGAACTTCAGTGGAACACTGAAGCATTAGTTGCCGCCTTCTGGCAGGGGCTCTCCGATAAAATTAAAGATGCACTGACTACTCAAGAGCTTCCTTCGTCACTAGAAGATTTGATCTCTCTTTGCCATCGTGTAGATATGAGATTTCGTGAAAGAGAGTCTGAGAAAACAACGGCTGTCAAAGCACCTCTTCGTTCAACCCCTCAATTTCGTCCAGCTCCACCCTCTGTGATTCCCATGGAGATAAGACGTTCCAAATTATCTTCAGAGGAGAGGAAACGAAGAGTAAAGAATAGACTCTGTATCTATTGTGCTGATTCCACGCATATGCTCAGCTCTTGCCCTAAGAGATCGGGAAATGCCAGGCCCTAACTAGTTCTGGAGAGGTGAAGTTAGGGTTCCTGGAGTCCTCTCCATCGTCTATGAAATCTAAAGTCTGCGCTTTTGATGTTACGATTTCCTTTGCTACCAAGTCCTTTGAGTCACAGGCATTGATTGATTCCGGAGCAGCAGGAAATTTCATTTCCAAATCACTAGTGAATCAATGGTCCCTACCGGTGATTACTTTAAAAACACCCATTACTGTGACGGCTATAGATGGATCACGTCTCATCAATGGTCTCATCACCCAGAGTACGTCTCCAGTAACTCTTCAGATTGGTGTACTACACCATGAAGAAATTTCGTTTTTAATTCTTCCAGTTACGACAAGTCCGATTGTCTTAGGCCTTCCATGGCTTCAGTGTCACTCTCCCCAGATTGACTGGCGCACCCCTCAAGTTACGTCTTGGGGGTCTGAATGTAACCATCGTTGCCTTTCCCAAGTTATTCCTCTTAAAGTACAGCAATCTTCCATCTCATCTTCCTCCCCGGGACTCCCTCCTCAGTATGCTTCATTTGCCGATGTGTTTGATAAAGCTCAGTCTGAACGTCTTCCTCCTCATCGTTCTTGGGATTGTCCGATCGACCTTCTACCTGGCAAGACTTCTCCCAGGGGTCGGGTCTATCCTCTCTCGTTACCTGAGACTCAAGCCACATCTGAGTACATACAGGAGAATCTCCAGCGTGGGTTTATTCGACTTTCCACCTCTCCCGCTGGAGCTGGGTTCTTCTTCGTCAAAAAGAAGGATGGATCATTACGCCCTTGTATAGATTTTCGTGGACTCAACGCCATTACTATCAAGAATCGGTATCCCATTCCGCTGATCACTGAGCTATTCGATCGCATCAAGGGAGCTCGGATATTTACTAAGTTGGATCTTCGTGGTGCCTACAATTTAATTAGAATCCGTTCCGGTGACGAATGGAAGACCGCGTTCAACACCAGAGATGGGCATTACGAATATTTAGTAATGCCCTTCGGGCTGTGTAATGCCCCCGCCGTTTTCCAAGGCTTCATCAATGAGATCTTTCGGGACTTATTATATGTATGTGTCGTTGTCTACCTGGACGACATATTGATCTTTTCACAGGACCTGCCTTCTCATCACCAACATGTGGCAGAGGTCCTCTCCAGACTACGGAAAAATTCATTGTTCTGTAAATTGGAAAAATGTTCATTCGAGTTACCCCAGATTCCATTCTTGGGGTATATAGTTTCCGGAGTTGGCCTGAAGATGGATCCAGACAAAGTAAATGCTGTATTACATTGGCCTCAGCCAACTACTCTTCGTGCCATCCAGCGTTTTTTAGGTTTTGCCAATTACTATAGACGCTTCATTCAAGACTTTTCATCCATTGCATCTCCTATTGTGGCCCTGACTCGGAAAGGGGCTAATACTAAGCAATGGTCATCTGAGGCTCTCCAAGCCTTTCAAATTCTCAAAGAGTCCTTCTCGTCTGCTCCCATTCTTCGACAGCCTGATGTGACACTCCCCTTCTTCCTAGAAGTAGATGCCTCTAATGTGGGCTTAGGAGCCATTCTCTCCCAACGCTCGGAGCAACAAAAATTACATCCTTGTGCCTTCTACTCTCGGGGTCTTCTGCCCGCAGAGAAAAATTATACTATCGGGGACAAGGAGTTGCTGGCCATCAAAGCTGCATTAGAGGAATGGAGATACTTGTTGGAAGGAGCTCGCCATCCGGTGACGATCTTCACGGATCATAAGAACTTGTCATATTTGCAATCTGCCCAATGCTTGAACCCTCGTCAAGCAAGATGGTCTCTTTTCTTTTCCCGTTTTGAATTAATTATAACCTTCAAACCAGCCGCTAAGATCAAGAAAGCTGACGCTCTATCTCGAGCTTTTGTGACGTCCTCTGATGTAGAAGAGGTTCCCAACCATGCTATTCTAGACCCCAAATGTATTTCTCTGGCTGCTTCATCCACCAAAATGCTACCATTTGGGAAGACCCTCGTGCCTCCTACTCTGAGGAGGAAAATCCTTTTGTGGTTCCATGCCTCTCGTTTTTCTGGACACGCCGGTGAACACAAGACCTTTGAGATTCTCTCTCGAAGTTACTGGTGGCCTTCAATGAGGAGAGACGTCAAAGAGTTTATTGCTTCCTGTGATTTATGTTCTCAGTTCAAATCCTCCCGCAGAACTCCAGCAGGGTTGCTGCGACCACTACCCATTCCGTCCAAGCCTTGGACCCATATTAGTATGGATTTCGTTACTGATTTGCCACCAAGTAAGAATCACAATACTATTTGGGTAGTGGTAGACAGATTTTCGAAGATGGCTCATTTCGTCCCTCTGTCCGGTTTACCTTCCTCGTCTACTCTGGCTGAACATTTCATTAAAGAAATCTTCCGCATCCATGGATGTCCGTCTGAGATTGTGTCAGATAGAGGAGTACAATTCGTTTCCAGATTCTGGCGGGCCCTTTGTAAAACCTTGGGCATACGATTAGCACTCTCATCTTCTTACCATCCGTAATCTAACGGACAAACGGAACGAGTTAATCAAGATCTTGAGACTTTTATAAGGATGTTCTCTTCAGCCAACCAAGACAACTGGGTAGAATTGCTTCCTTGGGCTGAATTCGCCCATAACAACATGTACCATGAGTCATCATCCAAAACTCCATTCTTTGTGGTCTACGGTCACCATCCGTCTTTTCCGGAATTTCCTGCCCTCCCGCCCACCCAAGTTCCTGCTGTGGAGACTGCTTGTCAGACCTTCAAAAATATCTGGTCTCAGGTCAAAACCTGTTTAAAGAAGACATCTAACAAATATAAGTCTTTCGCAGATAAGAAGAGGCGGGCTATTCCACCACTAAAAATTGGAGATCGTGTCTGGTTATCTACCAAAAATATTCGTTTGAAGGTTCCATCTATGAAATTCGCCCCTCGTTTTATTGGTCCATATAGGATCATTCAAGTTATCAATCCAGTATGTGTTAAACTTCTTCTTCCTAAGAATCTTCGGATTTCCAATGCCTTCCATGTGTCCTTGCTCAAACCTCTCATCATCAACCGTTTCTCGACTCCTCCCTCAGCACCGCAGCCAGTTCAAGTTCATCAGGAGGAGGATTTCGAGATTACTGAGGTATTGGATGCAAAAATTTCGCGAGGAGTTCTCCGTTTCCTCGTTCATTGGAAGGGCTTTGGTCCTGAAGAGCGCTCATGGATCAAAGCTGAAGACCTTAGTGCTCCTGCCCTTCTGAAGAAGTTTTATTCCAAAAATCCGGACAAGCCCGGTTCCAGGCGTTCTGTGCCCACCTTTAAAAGGGGGGGTACTGTCACTCACCGGACTGTGAGTGCTTCTTCCCGGACATTTAGGAACCGTGGCCGTCCTCCATCCTGAGGGACTGCGCATGCGCAGCCCTTTCTAAACCTTCAGTGTATGTTCCTTTAACTTAATTGGCAGATCAGGCAACACTCCCTATATTAAGCACCTGTGGTCAACACCACGTTGCCTGATCTTGGAGTCTCATTCCCCATGAGTCTCTGAAGGTGTTCCTGTGTTTCCTCGTTTATTCAGCCCAGCTGATTCCTGTGGTTTCCAAACCACTTCTACCTCTGTGGTTTCCAAACCACTTCTACTACTGTGGTTCCCATACCACAGCTACCCTTCTGTGTATCATCGTGACGGTGAGCTGATTCCTATCCGCTGCCTCCGTGCACTACAGTCTTCTACCACTTCAACTCTACCATGTATTATTGGGACTGTTAGCTGATGCCTATCCGCTGCCTCCGTGCACTACAGTCTTCCATCCACATCCACTCACCTGTTCATCATCGTGACTGTTAGCTGATTCCTATCCGCTGCCTCCGTGCACTACAGTCTTCAACCTGCAACTCGTCTGTGTTTCATCATCGTGACTGTTAGCTGATTCCTATCCGCTGCCTCCGTGCACTACAGTCTTCAACCTGCAACTCGTCTGTGTTTCATCATCGTGACTGTTAGCTGATTCCTATCCGCTGCCTCCGTGCACTACAGTCTTCAACCTGCAACCCGTCTGTGTTTCATCGTGACTGTTTGGCTGATTCCTATCCGCTGCCTCTGTGCGCTTCAGTCTTCAGTTCTTGTCAACTCTCCCGTGTTTCCTTGAGACTGCTGCCACTATTGCTACCCGCTACTCTCCGTGATCAACAGTTCCAGTTCAACTCTGCTCTCCCGTGTCCCATCGTTACTGCACCTGCTGGTTGCTATTGGCTACCTCCGTGTTTCCGCAGAGACCCGCTGCTGCTACTCCTCAGCGCTACTCATCCATCTACTGCTGATCCGCTCTCCACGCTTTCCTGTGTTCCCTGCTGGTCTACCTACCTGTGCGCTGCACCTACTAGACCACCGCTTCACCCATCCAGGGACTTTGCATCCTGCCGGCCTCCTGCTGTTCAGGTATCTCTGCACTCCTGTCTGACTGCCTGCTTCTGAACCACGGTATGCATACTTCTCATTGACTGTGCTGTGTATTGCATACCTTGCTGGACTGTGTTGGTTCTCCTCTGGAGTTTGCTATCCGCTGAGTCTATTGCCATCATTGACTGTGTTATCTCGTGCTGGATTACTTCAAGAGACTTTCTATATTGGCAGTGCTGTTCAGTCATATATACATGTATATTGTGCATATTACTGTGGATCAAAGTTAAGGTGCCCGTGTATATCTTGTGTTGCAGTCTCTCCCCGTGCACCTCCTCACATATATATTCAGTGGTACAACTTGCTAGTGGCAGACCACTGATTCCTGTTTCCAGTTTCACCTGTTCCAGTATCCTCTCACATAGCAGTGGTACAACTTGCTAACGCAGACCACTGACTCCCCGGATACCTCCACTTGGATTCCATTCCTTCACTCAGACAGCGGTACAACTTGCTATCCGCAGACCGCTGACTCTCATCACCTCCTCGTTTCTGTTGGACATTCCTCCTCACTATAGCAGTGGTACAACTTGCTACCGCAGACCACTGACTACCTTCACGTGTCCTTTGTCCATACAGTTCCTCGTGTATTATTACCATCATATTGCCAGTGCTGCTAGTCATAGACTTTCCTGAGCATCTCATCATCTGCTATTTCCTGTTCCGTGATCACCCTGCTACCAGAGTACCATATTACCACCTATACTGCTCTGGTAGGCCTATCACCTGGTGATCCCTGGGTAAAGACTCCTAGTGCCCGTGACAGTGTCTTTATTAAGGCAGAATATGTGAACAAGGATTCAGTTCATGGAATATGTTGATTTCAGTAGCAGAATTAACAGGTATACTCTAATACACAAATATGAACAGGTGTGATGAATGGCAGGAATAGTCCATGGAAACAACAGGTTCCAAGTGATGATTCAAATTACAAATGTAGTTCAAATGCAGGAACAAGTAAATTGAATTACTCAATTGCCAGGAGGCAGGAGGCACCAGACTAAGGAGATAAGGATCAGCATTCCAGTTAGCCAGAGGCACGAGGCAGCCCAGGCAAGCAGACAGACTAGCTGAGTCCAGTGACCAGGCGGAGGTCAGGGCAACAAGTGTACAAGCAGAATCCAGTAGCCAGGCAGAGGTCAGGGTCACAAGCAAACAAGCATAATCCGGTAACCAGGCAGAAGTCAGGGCAACAGGCAAACAAGCAGAGTCCGGTAATCAGGCAGAGGTCAGGGCAACAGGCAAACAAGCAGAGTCCAGTAACCAGGCAGAGGGTCACAATGAGAGATCAGACTGCAGTAAAGCAAACTGGAAAAGGTTGAAAACAGGAGACAATAGCACTTGTGATTTATTAGCAAATGAAATACTTTCCAACAGTTGGAAATATATTACAGTGATGTTGTTTTAGTTCATTTACTTGCATTATATATTATTTATATGGCTATGGTTTACAAGGTCTTTCTGCTGTGGATTACTGCCTAAGTCTGCATTCTAAAAACAATGAATTTAATAAAGCTTATCATTATTAGAAACTTCATTAAAATTGAAGCAATTGCTAATATCAGAAGAATATGTCTGTTAATGAGATGGTATGTTCAACTGTTCCTGACACACTACTGACCACCCGTCTCTGCCTGGCTTTCTATACTGTGTGCACTACATTCTGAAAGGTTAAATGGTTGTGCAGGAACCGGGCTTGGTAGGGTGTTATGACACACATACAATCTAACTTATTGCATCCAAGTGATATTAGCAGGGTGGTATGACCCACATACAACCTAACTCATTCCATACAGATGATATTAGCATGGTGGTATGACCCACATACTATATAACTTATACCATCCAAGTGATATTAGCAAGGGGGTATTACCCACATACAACCTAACTCATTCCATCCAGATGATATTAGCAGGGTGGTATGACCCATATGTAACCTAACTCATTCCATACAGGTGATATTAGCAGGGTGGTATGACCCACATACAATCTAACTCATTCCATCCAGGTGATCTTGGCAGGGTAGAATAACTGACATACAACCTAACTTATACCATCCAGTTGATGTTGGCAGGGTGGTATGATCCACATGCAGACTAAGGCTGGGTACACACTACAGAGTTCTCTGACCAATGTGTTATCAACAATGATTTTTCTAATGACTGAAAATAAAAAGTCCTCATCAGAATGCCGATTCATACGTACGCACTATACATGTTTTGAAAGATTTACCCTTCAACTGTCATAAAAGTCGGTTGAAAAGATCATGACTCTGTAAACTCTTTTGAGATCCTGATTGTGAGTGCATTCACACTGCAGGATTGGAAGGCTGTTGTTCCATAGCTGAACGCAATTTGTAGTTCTGCTGAACAATCAAAGCAAACAATGGTCGGTGCTTTGGAACGGCTATCATTCATTGCTAAGTGAACACACTAATGCGTTATCGGGCTGAATGGCCATTTATTGGGTGATTGGCTCAATAGTTGGCTGAAAACACTGGAGTGTACTCAGCCTAACTCATTCCATCCAGGTAATGTTTGACTACTCCCAAACATAGCTTTCACTTTTTTCTGAGTTGACCTAGGCTTGAAAATATTTTTATTGTCTTATATCAGTTAATTAATTGAGCCCAGGCTAACACAACAAGAAAAGTAAGTGCTAAGTACAAGAGCAGACAAATATCTTAATCTTAATAAATAAATAGGCCAGGTTAATGCCTCTGCAAATAGGGGGGGGGGGGAATAAGATCTTCAAGTGATGCATAGATGCCACAACGGTTATCCCACATGAGTACAGCTTATTTTTAATAAATTTAATCAGTGTATAACTATTTAACAGCTAGAAAGTAGATATTAGTAAGTGGTGAGTAAACCAACTTAGCATAACAAAAGCTCCACCTAAATTATGAAAGTAAAAAAAATAGTTTAAAAGTTGATCTACACCTCCTTTGTTTCCCCGTACCAACGGTGGGTTCTACTTGTGTTTTGTGAGGACACGTTGTCTACTGAGGCTAAACAGCCTACTGAGTTCCCCTGTACTTGGATAAATACACCCAGGCAGATATCCAATTTAATCAATGGTAGCTTTTGTTAATGCAACAACAACAGACACAAAACTAACATATGTATAGGTGTAATAGTTACATTTATATACATTGGACACGAGGGTAGTACATGCAATACGATACCAGTCCTATTATGGCCATCTTGGGACATCTGACTATAGGCTCAATCTTTCTTACCAGCTCCTTCTATGCTCCTTAGCACAAGTCCGCCGTCGCTACCGAGCCCACCTGAACAAAGGCGAACACGTGCCCTTGGAACTGAAATGAAGCAAAACGTTATTGTTGAGTTGTTGGATCTTGCGAGTTTTGGATTCTATAAGTACTGTCTTCCACGGAGATCCGGCGCCATTTTACAGAGAGACAGAGAAGTGGTAGAAGGGTTGTTGGCAGTCTCCAGTGCAGTTGGCCAGCGTCATAGCTAAAACAGAAAAAAGGAGGGGTGGCAGTGTTCAAAGTGTTCAAAGGCTCCAGTAACATTTTACAGATATATAGCTCACACAGAAACAGGAGAGGAGGCTGTGTTTAGTGCTGAAAGTCAAAAAATATGGCTGGCAGTGTTCTTAAAAGTCTCCAGTGACATTCTTCTGTGCCATAGCTCACCCAGAATCAGGAGAGGTGGCAATGTTCAGTGCTGAAACAGAAATCCTAATAATAGCACTGGCAGTGTTTTTAAAAGATTTCCGTGTCTTTCTCCTGTGCAATAGCTCACCCACAAACAGGAGAGGTGGCAGTTTTTAGTGCTGAAACAGAAATTTAAATAATAGGACTGGCAGTGTTCTTAAAAGTCTCCCGTGACTTTCTCCTGTGCAATAGCTCACCCAGAAACAGGAGAGATGGCAGTGTTCAGTGCTGAAACAGAAATTCAAATAATAGGGCTGGCACCTAGAGAAATTGATGGAGGAGATGAAACTAAGCAATTCCGCTAACTATGTAGAACTTGTAGAGCAAGTTTTTTATTCGCTTCCCCAGGATCGAAGAGTTATCAACATTTTGAAATCGGATCATTACATTTTGGCGACTATGCTTGATCCTAGGTTTAAGAGTTATATCTTCTCTTTTTTTCCAACTGCCCCAGATCACAAGAGATGCAATGAGCTCCTGGTGAGCAAGTTGACAGCTGAAGTGGTACGTGACACGACGGCGTCCCCTCCTTCAGTTTCTCAGGCTACTGCTGCCAGAAAAAAAAAAAGCTTTTCTAAGAGACCCAGGGATGATGCAGATGATTCTGCAGAACATTTTGACATCTAGTCTGGTCTAAAAGAATTGCCCAAAAATCATGTGACACCATCTGATTTTACTATCAACATACAAAGAATGGTGGAGGATTATTTTAATGACAGCATAGAAATAGACACGTCAGACAGTCCCTTTACATACTGGGAGGAAAAAAAGGCAATTTGGAGACCCATGTACACACTCGCTTTGCAATACCTGAGCTGCCCACCCTCAAGTGTGTACTCTGAAAAAGTTTTAAGCACAGCCGAGAACCTTGTCGGCGATTGTCGTAGGAGGCTACTTCCTAAAAATGAGGAAAAGATGATGTTCATCAAAATGAACTACAAATTCCAAGAGGAACGCCTTTACTGGCATTTACATCAAAGTACAGAGACTTCTGTACTTTCTGTATTTTTGGGTAAAATGGCATGTTTTCAATTTTATGTTTTTTACAGTAAAGTTTCACCTTTATTAAAGATTTTTTTTTCTTTAAAAAGGTAAAAGCTTTTTTTTTACGTTTTTGTTTTTTACATTTATGTTACAGAGAGTTCTGTAATGGTGGATTCCTGTGGGATGAATTAATATTGTGTTAGGATGATGTACACACTGATGAGGGCGAGGATGAAGCTGAAGATGATGACAACAACATCCTGAACTGTGCTTTCATTGACAGCACTGTTAACTTAGCTGCCGTAAGCCCATTTTTAGCTTGTTTTGTGGAGGCTCAAACAAAGCAAACACTTCAGCCACAAAAGTGTCACTCCTTGTCGCTGAAGTGTTTGGTTTGCTAATGTGTGCATGTCATTTTTAAAATCCATTAAAAGGGTGGGTGGGTGGGAGGACCCAAGGACAATTCCATCTTGAACTACTTTTCCTTTTCATCTACCGCTGTGTGTCAATGTTACCTAGATGTGCTATAAACTGTTGTGTGCTTTGCAATACTTGGCTTTCCCAAGACACCCATTGATGATGTAGATGACTCAGCACAACATTTTGACATCTGGGGGTAAAGTGTCATACTCCGGTTTGTACAAATTGCCGGAAATCGGCGAGATGACAGCTAAAATTTAAAGCGGCGCTGCTTTGTAAAGGCAAGTTTTCCTTTACAAGGCAGCGCCGCTTTAAATTTTAGCTGTCAACTCGCCGATATCCAGCGACTTGTACAAACCAGAGTATGATACACTTACCCCCTGGTCTGGTTTACTCTAAAATAATTAACCAAAATCCGTGACACCAGTGCTGTAACTCCACCTGATCCTACTGTCAACATCCAAAGAATGGTGGAGGATTATTATTATATTTTTTAACGGTATAAAGACAACAGTTTTATTAACAAAGAGCAAAATTGCTTGCAGAAGTAATGTAAGCATGGATGTTTAAATAGACGTGTATATGTATTACTCAATCCTTCAACTTTGTTGCTGCTTCATCAGTATTGTACAAAGTGTTTGTAAACTGTACTTTATGTCAAAGGTACCTAGCTATATTTTAATTTTTTGGAGGATTCAAAGCTCACTGATGACCTTGCTTTTGCTGTGAATGTCAATGGCTCTTTTTAATGCATTGTCTGGAACAAAATCCGATATACTCATGTCAGAAGGATCACAGCCAATTTTTGGATACCTATTGAATGTACCCTTCTGAAGTTTGTTTTCAATCATTCTTTCAATTGCTTCTCTCTCGTATGTATGACCACATATTTTGTTTTCTAGTGGGTTCACCGTCTCCAACTATGTTATAGAAGGGCTCTGGGTGATGGCAATATCTTTTCTTCAGCTTCCAAAGTTTCATCTGCAGGAGCCGGTGACACACCCATTTGTTTTCTCTGGACTCTGGACTCTTAGCTGGTCTTTAAACTGAACATATTTATCGTCCTGTCTCAGGGCCTGTATTATTCTTCTGAAGCGCAGTGTATCTCCCGTTTACAGGCTCTAAGTACGGTCTCCTCAGCTGCATCTATCTATTGGTTTAATTGTTCAATGCAGCGTATTCCAACATGACAGATCCCATGCTGCCCACATGTTCTGTGTCACAGTCTGTCTAAAGCAAATCTAATGACAATCCAGTTGTAATATCCATTCCTGTGTCTACATAAATTTGCAGTTCTTCAGGGATTAGAGGGAGGTTTCCAGAGAGGAGAAGGAGATTAAAGAAGCAGCACGAACAGACATGATTTAATAATGTAGAGTTCATTGACAGCACTGTTGGGCTTAAGGCAGCTAAGCTATTAATAGCTTTTTTTGTGGGGGCCCAAACAAAGCAAGCACTTCAGCCACAAAACTCCTTGGGCTAGATTTACTATCAGGCTTGAAGCCGCCATGCATCGCGGCGGTTTTACGGCGGGTTTGCATTAAAAACAGCCGGATTTACTAATGGGCGCATTGCAGCTTCAATTTGAAGCCGCCGGCGATGTCACAGCGGGATGTAATGCTCAAAGCCGCCGGCGGCTTTGAATAGAACGTGGCGCTTTTGCTTTAAATGACGGCGCTTTCGTGTAAAGGCGGTTTTTTTGAAAATTACACCTGTCTCCTGGCCTGTTACTATTGGCTATTTTCAAACTCAGGAGATTTGACATCACAAGCCCTATATAAACCACTGGCCTGACACTTTTTTCTCTGATAGGGTTTTGAGGAGTTTTGAGAGAGGAGTTAGTTGGTTTGTGCTTTGTGAGAGTTGGTGAGAGTTGGACTTTGGTGGATTGGTGGAGCGATATCTGATTGAAGTGTGAGTAGTCCTGTGGTATTTTTCTGTTTTGTACATTTATTTTCTCTTTTATTTTCTGTCTTGTATTTTTTGTATTTGACTTGTCTGTGTCTGTGTTACTTGTGTGTGCCTGTGTGGAGAGTGTGTCTGTATTTAGTGTAGTTTGTCTTTTGTGTTTGTAAGTCTTTCTGTGTTTTCTGTGTTTGGCATTTATTTGTCATTATGTCCAGAGATAGGAGGGGAGAACATGCTGAGGAGAGGGAGATGGAGGTTGAGGGGTCAGAGGAGGGAGAGGGAGAGGTTGAGGAGACAGGACAGGGCAGGAAGACCAAGACAGGGAGGAATGTGCCTTTCTCACATGATGAGAATTGGTGATGAGAATTGTGTGTTGGTGCACAACATCATTCCATGCTACGAGGTCATCCTAGGGAACCTGGCATCCCGGACTCCTCTAAGGCGGCGTCACCAACTGTGGGGGAGAGTCTGTGAGGCCATGAACGCGGTGGGACCACTAAAGAGGACAGTGGCGCACTGCTGCAAGCGCTTCTCTGATATTAAGAGGAGGCTTAAAGAGAAGATGGCCCAGGAAAGGAGGGCAACAAGGCGCACGGGTGGTGGCCCCCCCTCTTCGTATTGAGTACACCACGTACGAGGAGGAGCTGCGCCAGATAATGCCGGCAGAGATTGTCAAGGGGATAAACGTGCAAGACACGGATTCGCCCCCTTTTGGCCAAGTAGTTAATGAGTTATTTGTTTTTTTTACCCTACCAGTATTTTAAATGTTTTTTTCTTTTTAAAAGTGTTTTTCTTTTTTTACAAGTGTATTTTTTACTCTATTAGTTTGTAAAGGCCAATTTATTAAAAAACGTTTTTTTTTATTTGCAAACACATTTTTTTAATTAACTGTATATTTTTGCATAGTTATTTGCTGCAAATACATTGTATGCTTTTTCTAATACATCCAGAATCGGCAGGTCCACAGTTCACTCCCAGTCTCAGACCTACACCTCAGCGAGAGATTCGGGCACAGACGAGCAAGCAGGTGCGTGATTTATGTTTAGGAGAGAAATAATGGAGTTAATTGATTTTCTGTGCAAATGTTGCTGTCAATGTTTTTTGTTTTTTTTTAAATTGTTTGCAATGAGAACTTAGGGCTACATTTACTAAACTGATATGTTGCCTATAGAAACCCATCAGAATATACCTTTACTTTATTTATTGCATTCAACAAAATGACAGCTAAAATCTGATTGGTTGCTATAGGCAACATCTCCACTTTTTATAGCATGCAGTTTAGTCAAAATAACCCAGCATGTACTACACAGAGGGAGTACTAAAATAGTAGTAGTTTACCCCAAAGCACGGTATAGCAGCATTTGGCTGACTAAATGCTTATATTTGTAGGTTAAAAAGACTTTGCTTTTTTATCCCCCTCAGCCATACATAGTCCAAATGATAATGGGTATTAAAAGGATAATAAGTGCATCCTTAAGCAGGTAGCATAGGACAAGAAATCAGGAATGCAAACATTGTGAAAGAATCTGTAGTTGCTAAAGAATATTCTTTCCTATCCAGTGTTCAGAATGCAATATACAAACATATTATATACTATATACTTACCGTCATTTTTCATACACAGGGCCCTCTTCATACCAGGCACCTCAGGCGGAGTCCCTGGAAATGTCCCCTGAGCCAGAGGATCAAACGACCATCACCCTGGTAACAGTGGATGCCCCTGTGTCTGGCCTCCAGGAAGTTTCACCTGCCCCTGCTGAACCATCACACCACCAACCTGCACCTGAAAGTATGGACCCAGCCAGAGAAATGACGCTGTCTATTGGCGCATTCCAGCAGCAGCCAACAATGTTCATGGACAGGCAAACTCGCCACATGTCCCAAATTGCGGGCCAGATGAGGCGGATACACCGCTCCAATAGTCAACTCCCTGCTGGAATCAACCGTCTGGCAACTGCTTTAGAACAGACCAATGTGCAGCTGGCCCAAATGACTGGGGCTGTGGAGGCCTTACATTCCACAGTACGTGAGGGGAATGCCAATGTGACTTGGCTGGCAGGGCAACTACATTCAGAAATTGTAGCCCGTTTACCGGCACCTATGTCTTCAGCCACCACCAGTACCGCTAGTACGCCTAGCAGATCTGTACAGAGTACTCCTCCAAGGAGAGGTGCTCGCACCAGGGGTGGGCGAGGGAGGGGAGAGAGTGGCACCAAGCATTGCGATATGCCTGCAAAAAGGCGTCGCTAGTGCAATAATTATTATTGCTTAATGTTTTCAAAAGTTTGTGTAAGCATTATACGTTATTATTTATTGTGTTCTGCAATAAATGCAGTTAAATTTCTATGGTGTCAGTGTCAGGAGCCGCTGCGGAATCGGGCACCGCCGCGACTCACTTCCGGTGTCAGTGAACGTCCCGGCCGTCTCCATTCCGGTTTCTCAGGCCCGACCGTTGCCAAGGCAACGGCCGGACGCCGAGTATAACAAGCGATGCACCCCGGCAAGTGAGGCAGCCGGGCGCATGCGCTAGTGTAGCCTGCGGGCTAATTTAGCTGGATAGCGCACCTGGGATGTATTTCAGGGCTAAGCCCTGATTGGCCAAACTCTGTATATAAGGCAGGGAGGGCTTAGCCTCCCTGCTGGTTATAGCGTCCAGTTCCTGTCTGCTTAATCTGCTCCTTTTCCTGCTTCTGCCTGAAATTGGTAAAAACCTGTTGGACTGTTACCCGTGTATGACCCTTGGCTTGGATTTGGCATTTGCTTGTGAATCTCGTGACCCTGACCTCTGGCTTGAATACCGACCTCCCTGTCTGCTCGTGACCCCTGACCTCGGCTTGTTTATTCGTATTGTTGTCTGCTGCCGGCCCCTGATCTCTGCTTGGATTCCACTCCGCTTGCCTGGGTTCTCCCCAGCCGGTGCACGCTTCACGACCCTCTGTCAGTCTGCAGCCCAGTCTGTCCCCACCATCAGGGGCTCCAGTGAACACCTGACTGGCAGAGTAGACTCCGGGCTGTGTTGTGCCGGCTGGAGGGGTTCCTAACATTATAACCGGCCCAAAAACAGACGTTCTGGAGACAAAGTTTAAGATGGATGAAAGCGGAACCAAATCGTCTCCATTTCAAGCCCTAGCAGGTCATGTTGACACCCTGTACCAAACGGTCCGGGGATTGTCTCAGCGGTTGTCCTCTCAAGAGGAGAATTCCCGGTCTACATTGCCCATTTCCAGTTCTGTTGTTGAACCCAAGTTAAACTTGCCGGATCGGTTCTCCGGAAATAGAGCCCTGTTCCGGAATTTTAAAGAAAGTTGCAAACTCTATTTTCGGCTGAGACCTCAGTCTTCTGGTTCGGAACAGCAGAGAGTTGGAATTGTCATCTCCCTCCTGCAAGGTGACCCCCAGTCCTGGGCTTTCACCCTACCACAATCAAGTCCTATCCTGCAATTATTGGAAGCCTTCTTCAACGCATTAGGTCTCCTCTATGATGAACCCAGATCGAGTTGCCTCTGCTGAGGCTCATCTACGGGCTTTAAAGCAAGACCGGCGCTCGACAGAAGAATACTGCGCTGAATTCCGCAGATGGTCATCTGACAGCGAATGGAATGATCCAGCGTTACGCAGCCAGTTTCGCTTAGGACTGTCAGAGGAGATTAAGGATTCACTTGTGCAGTATCCTTTACCTACCTCGTTGGAGAGCCTTATGCCACTTGCTATTAAAATTGACAGGAGGATCAAGGAGAGGAGAACAGAGAAGGAGGCGTCTTCTTTTTTGTCTGCAGTTATTCCAGCTTCCACAGACGTTGGGAAGTCTACGCAGTGAGGGGCATTTCGCCTCCCTCCTGATTAAAGAGACAAGAGACGATCGCTAGGCCTATGTCTTTATTGTGGCAATAAGGGCCACTTCTCCTGCTCTTGTCCATATAAACCTGAGAAAGGAGCATGTCTGGGAAAGGTCCACTTAGGATTGCAAATTGTTTCCCAAAAGAATGCTGTCCTGATTCCTGCAAAAATCTCTTTCGGTGCCAGCTCCGTGGCCCTGTCGGCCTTCATTGATAGTGGAGCTGCAGGCAACTTCCTCGACATCGGATTTGCCCGTTCTGTCGGGGTTTCTTTGGTCAAGCTTCGTTCTGCAGTTACAGTTTGTGGCCTAGATGGGAGTCCTTTGCCTGGAGGCAAAATTGTTTGGGAGACTCCATCACTACAACTGAACATAGGAGCTCTTCATTCAGAGTCCATTATCCTCCTTCTTATCGACTGTCCGTCAGTTCCGCTGATTCTGGGTCATCCGTGGCTTTCTCGTCATAACCCTGTTGTGGACTGGGTGAAAGGAGAGATTGTCCAGTGGAGCTCTTTTTGTTCACAGTCCTGCTTGACCTTGCCACTCCGGATCCTGCAATCACTTCCTGAGCAGCTTCCTTCTCAACACCATGAGTTCCTGGACGTGTTCTCCAAACAAGCTGCTGACTCCCTACCGCCTCATCGTGCTTTTGACTGTGCCATCGAGCTAATTCCTGGGTCCAAGTTACCGAAGGGGCAGTCTTATTCTCTCTCTTGTCCCGAGACCAAGTCCATGCAGGCTTATATTGAGGAGAATCTTGAGAAGGGGTTCATCAGGCCATCTAAGTCTCCTGTAGGTGGCGGATGCTTCTTTGTGTCAAAAAATGATGGTGGACTGCGGCCCTGCATTGATTACCGGGGTCTCAATCAAATTACAGTCAAGAGCACCTATCCTCTCCCTCTCATCTCAGTGTTATTCGATCAGTTAAGAGGTGCCACCATCTTCACCAAAATCGATCTCCGTGGAGCGTACAACCTCATCCGCATCAGAGAGGGAGATGAATGGAAGACGGCATTCAATACACACTCTGGCCACTACGAATATCTGGTCATGCCGTTTGGCCTCAGTAATGCACCTGCTGTGTTTCAAGACCTGATTAATGAAGTGCTATGGGAGTTTCTCGATTATTTCGTGTTTGTTTATTTATACGACATTCTCATTTACTCCAAATCATTAACTATTCATCGGGGTCACGTCAAACAGGTCCTACAGAAATTGCGAGAACACCACCTTTACGCCAAGTTAGAAAAGTGTGAGTTTGAGGTGCAGAAGGTATCCTTTCTAGGTTATGTAATTTCTTCAGAAGGGTTCTCTATGGATACAACCAAGGTCCAAGCTATCCTGGATTGGGTGCAACCAAATAATCTCAAGGCGGTGCAGAGGTTCCTGGGCTTCGCTAATTATTATAGAAGGTTCATTCATGGCTTTGCTGATATTGTGGCTCCTATTGTCACCCTGACCCGCAAAGGAATGGATTCCGCTAATTGGTCGGCTCAAGCAATAGCTGCATTTGAAAACTTGATAAAGGCCTTTGTATCCGCTCAGGTCCTTAGACACCCAGATCCTAAAAAAACGTTTGTTCTTGAAGTCGACGCCTCTGATGTCGGTGCTGGTGCTATATTATCTCAGAAGGACTCTCATACTCACCGTCTGCACCCATGTGCCTACTTCTCGCGTAAGTTCTCTTCGGCCAAAGCCAACTATGATGTGGGCAATAGGGAACTACTGGCAATTAAATGGGCCTTTGAGGAGTGGCGACATTGGCTGGAGGGTGCAATACATCAAATTTCGGTTATCACGGACCATAAAAACTTGCAATATATACAATTGTCCAAACGCCTGAAGCCCAGACAGGCCCGTTGGTCGCTGTTCTTTACCCATTTTAATTTCGTAATCACCTACCGACCAGTTTCTAAAAATGTCCGGGCAGATGCGCTATCTCGAAGCTTCTTGGCACACCATGTTCCAGTTACTAATCCGGAACCCATCATTCCTTCTTCCATAATTCATGCTGGGCTAACTCAAGACCTGAGCACAACACTTCAAAGGTTCCATAGATTAGCTCCTGATAATATGCCAGAGGGACATCTATTTGTTCCGGTTCATTTAAGGAAGGCGGTTCTTGCAGAAGCACATAATAGTAAGACTGCTGGACATCCTGGAGTTCAGAAAACGCTGGAGATTCTCTCCCGAACAGTCTGGTGGCAATCATTGTCTGCTGACGTCAAAAGTTATGTCCTCTCTTGTGATAATTGTGGCAGGAATAAAGTCCCCAGGAGTTTGCCTGCAGGCCAATTGGTTCCATTGCCCATCCCTGCGAAGCCTTCGACACACGTATCAATGGACTTTATAGTCGATCTACCACTCTCTGCAGGACATAACACCATATGGGTGGTAGTTGACCGCTTCAGCAAAATGTCACATTTCATACCGTTACCTAGGCTCCCTAGTGCCCGAGATTTGGCTATCCTGTTTATCCAGCATATATTCCGTCTTCATAGACTTCCTACCGATATCGTGTCGGATCGTGGTTCGCAATTTATAGCACAGTTTTGGAAATTCTTTTGTACCCTGCTTGGAATCAAGATTAGCCTGTCGTCTGCATACCACCCGCAGTCTAATGGGCAGACTGAAAGGGTTAATCAGTCCTTGGAGCAGTTCTTACAGTGCTACACGTCCGAATTTCACGACAACTGGTCATCCTTATTGCCTTGGGCAGAATTTGCCTATAACAATTCATATCATTCATCTACGCAAATCTCGCCATTCTATTGCAACTTTGGTTTTCATCCCAGATCAAATTCCTTGTATTTCCTCAGATCTGCTGGTATTCCGGAAATTCGTTCCACAGCTGCTGACCTCAAGCTCATTTGGAAAAAAGTGCAATCTGCTTTAAGACGGGCTTCATTTTTTACGAAAAAAAATTCGGATCGCCACCGTACCACCTGCTCCCTCAAAGTGGGCCAGAAAGTGTGGCTTTCTACACGAAATATTAGGCTCAGACAGCCTTGCAGGAAATTGGGTCCTAATTTCATCGGCCCGTTTCTCATTGTTAAGCAGATCAATGCCGTGGCATTTAGGTTGAAAATTCCTGGCTCATTAAGGATACCAAACACGTTCCATTCTTCTTTGCTCAAACCTGTGCTATACCCAAGTCAATCCCAGCATCCAAGTCCGCATGTACAGAATCAGAATAAACCTCAAAGATACATAATTCAGAAGATCCTCCATTCTAAGAACGTACAGGGTCAGGTGCACTTCCTGGTACAGTAGAGGAATCGCGGCTTGGAGGAGCGGTCCTGGGTCCCGCGAAGGAAACTTAATGCTACAAAATTTTTAAGAGAATTCTTCAAAAAATTCCTTAAAAAACCTGGGTGTCGGGGTTCCTTGACCCCTTCTCAAGGGGGGGGGTACTGTCAGGAGCCGCGGCGACTCACTTCCGGTGTCAGTGAACGTCCCGGCCGTCTCCATTCCGGTTTCTCAGGCCCGACCGTTGCCAAGGCAACGGCCGGACGCCGAGTATAACAAGCGATGCACCCCGGCAAGTGAGGCAGCCGGGCGCATGCGCTAGTGTAGCCTGCGGGCTAATTTAGCTGGGTAGCGCACCTGGGATGTATTTCAGGGCTAAGCCCTGATTGGCCAAACTCTGTATATAAGGCAGGGAGGGCTTAGCCTCCCTGCCGGTTTTAGCGTCCAGTTCCTGTCTGCTTAATCTGCTCCTGTTCCTGCTTCTGCCTGAAATTGGTAAAAACCTGTTGGACTGTTACCCGTGTATGACCCTTGGCTTGGATTTGGCATTTGCTTGTGAATCTCGTGACCCTGACCTCTGGCTTGAATACCGACCTTCCTGTCTGCTCGTGACCCCTGACCTCGGCTTGTTTATTCGTATTGTTGTCTGCTGCCGGCCCCTGACCTCTGCTTGGATTCCACTCCGCTTGCCTGGGTTCTCCCCAGCCGGTGCACGCTTCACGACCCTCTGTCAGTCTGCAGCCCAGTCTGTCCCCACCATCAGGGGCTCCAGTGAACACCTGACTGGCAGAGTAGACTCCGGGCTGTGTTGTGCCGGCTGGAGGGGTTCCTAACAGTCAGTCTTTCTTTTCTGCTAATTAAATAAGAGTATACTGATGTTTTAAAAACTATGCACTAATTTCACTTAAACATTGACCTCTGACTGTCACATTCCAGGGATGTTCATATTTACCACATGAGGAGTACACACTATCCTCTTTTTAAAGGTTCCAATTTACAAAACATTTTAAATAAAAAATAAAAATTGCACTCACATAAAACACATTTTTGAGCAATAATTTTTTTTCAGACTATGTACTTACACGTAAAGTAGTTTGTAATTAGACGGTCTCTAATCTCCCTTCCGCCCTCTGTGCTCTGCACATCACCAGATGTGACACGGACCCCTTCTTCTTCACTGTCTACTGCAATAATCGGTGGGGTAAGTTGATGTATTGCTAGATTATGTATCAAACAGCCAGCCAGGATAATATCAGACCCCTTTTCAGGTGCATACATAGCCACCCAACCAGATTATTCTAGTAACCTGAACCTAGTTTACCAAAGTACAAAGGTACGCTATAAGACACCTCTACTAGTGGGTATGTGCCTCATTGAATTTGTGCTGTGCAGATGTGTGAGGATGAAGCAGAGGAGTCATCAGCCAGAAACCCATTCTTTATTGAGTACATTAGAATTGCTTTTACACTCTGTTAAGGGTTTTGTTGCAATATTTAAAAAAAAAAAACAAATGTGGAAATCAGTAAATAAATTGCATGGTGGGAAAACACAAGAGAAAAAGAAACCAAAACAACACTGCAATTACAAGACACTGGCCTTTTAACATATACAATCCCAAAGGAAAAAACTTTGTACATGAAATGCCCCTTTTCCTTCTGTTCTGATTGACCAAATATCTGAAACAGCACACTGTCTCGCCGCTCACAAGCAGCGCTTTCATTTTGGTCTATTGAATGGCGGTTTTCCGGCGGCTTTATAAACCCCCTAATAGTAAATCCGGCTGTTTGTATGTTGAACATTGTTGAAACCGTCATGGCGCTTTATACAGAGGCGGGTTTGGAAACATCATTTCTGGCCGTTTGGACGGCAGGTTTAGCCTTAGTAAATCCGGCAATGGCTAAACCGCCGCCAAACCCTACGAAAGTCGGCGGGTTTACAAACACGCCTGTTAGTAAATCTAGCCCCTTGACTTTGGAGTGCTTGCTTTGCTAAACTGTACATGTCCTTTTCAATTTCTTGCATAAGGGTGGGTGGGAAGGCCCAAGGGCAATTCCATCTTGCACCACTTTTCTTTTTTTTTCTGCCACTGCTGTGTGGCAATGTGTCCTAGATGTGCTAGGAACTGCCGTGTGTTTGTGTCATTGCTCTGTCGCTTAGCATCCATCCAGCTCACTGCAGTCTTTGTCCGAAACTGTATGAAAATAACATTGTGACATGTAATGTAGTAAAAATTGACAGGAAATTACTTGTAATTAGTGTTACTGAGGTTAATGATAATGTAGGAACAAAAAAAATTATGTGAATTTAGCATATTTTAGCAATTTTTTGAAAAAATACAGATCCAAATCCACAACACGCGAGAGCAGTTTTTCCAAAACCAAAACTAAAACACAAACTTAATCTAGATGCAAAACCAAAACACGGGGGGCCCGGTGAACATCTCTAATCTTTAGTGCACGTCAAAATTCTATAAATCGTTTCACACCTTTGCTCCCTAAGGACTTAAAGTGTTTCTCCAGCCAATTCTGTGATAATTGGCTTATTAATTAAATGAGTTTATAATATAAATCTATTTTACAAAAGAATTGTTTCCAACTAAGTTATAGAAGGTATGAATAATTTATTAAAATGTATTATAATATTTGTAGTTCAGGGCTTCTTCAATAGCTCCAAAAACAAAAATGGAATAGGATTTTTTTCTTGTTTCTTTTGGTTTTTTCCTGCTGTCTTTCTTTTTCCTCATATTAGAAAGAACAGCAACAAAAAACACAAAAACACAAGACAGTCTATTACTGAAAAGACGCAAAGCAGACTGGTTGGCACATCAGGATCATTTAAGAAGTACAATGCAAAATGCCTTAGTTTTGCACCAGTACACTCTGATTTTCTACCCAGTATACACTAGGGTGCATGTTTTATCTCCACATTTAAAAATAAATGGAGGTGTGCTCTGCAAAAGTGTTACATTGAACTCCAACCTACTACAGCTCTAATACCCCTTTCAATTAAATAAACATTTCTAATTTTCTCTTAATATAATGGTAGCCTTTTTATGGCTTAAATAAAGCATGTCATTTAGCTGGCATTTGGACTGTTTTTATTACAGGTGATTTGTCTTTCACGCAAATGTGACTTTCCCAAGGTGCAATGTATTTTGAAGTGTATCATTTGCTTTTCAAAAAACAAGATCCCTGTATCCCTCTTGCGCTGCATTGAAAGGTGACACACAAGAATTTTCCTGAACAATGCTGCATTAAGCTTGTGCATCTCTGGGTTTGGTAGATAGTGTCAAATGTAAATGTGGCACTATCTATCTAATGTTTAAAGTGCACTTCTGTGCTTATTTTTGAAAAACATTTTCACCAATTTAGTAATATACTTTTTTAAAAAATTTTTTTGAATACTTTAAAAGTCCTCAGACAAATGTGAGGGACGATAATTCACAGCCAACAGGTAACGCCGACAGACCGACAGGAAGGATAGTTACCGGAGATATAAATGTTACGGCGTCTTGGCTTGGTCAATGAACTATGTTGTGATCCATCAGAGAATGTAATAGTTACAGAGTGCCACTGCCCGGCCACCAAGACATCTAAAAGCTTTTTAATGTAAAAAATGATGTGAATGCTCCAAAATAAAAAAGGGTTATAGATGGGGACATATGACAGAATTCAGGATTCTCTTCACAAGGTCACAGACTACACATTTCTTGCTGCTTTACTTTTGAACGTCTTTTGATGTCATTGCAAACTCTATTTTTTTGCTTGATTTTTTCCTTGTTAAGTTATGGGTTGATTCATTAGTACTGCTAAGACACAGAGAATAAGTTACCTGAATATAGCTGAAGGCTCACGCTACTTAAATGCAAGTTGGGTGAGTGTGTACAGAATAAAGGGCTCTATTTATTAAGCAGACAAAATCCCTTTCTCGCCAGATATAGGGCTTCTCTCTATCTATTAAAGCTTACTGGTGCGATATTGCTGGCAGTAGACCCCGCCAGCAAAGAGATTAATCCGATTTCTCAGTGAAAGCTTCCCCATGCAAAACATGGGAAGCCTATTTAACAACGATTGTTAAGGATGCTTTGTTCACTTAAATAAAGCAAATTTTTTTTCAATTTGGAATACAAGAAAAATAATTACTTTTAAAAAATATTCTTTATATATTTTTATTAACATTTTATTGTTATTTGGTATTTTTACAAGTGGAACTGAAAGCCCAAGTCAGGGCGTGATTAGGCAAGCCAGATCAGTCATTAATAGATCCAGCAACACTGCTTCGGTGAAGCAGTTTGACTACTCTTACCCCTGTCAGGCTGTATCTCTGACAAAACCATCCTTATCACTGAAAATACCATCCCTATCTCCATTGTTTAATAAATAGACCACTTTGAGAGAAATGATTTGCCATGGTAATTTGGATGGACAAACACAGACTGCAAGAAAAATACTAGTCCACCTGTGATGAAACTCAAAGCGTAGCAATTTACAAGATTTAATGTTATCTCACAGCCCAATCACTGTCCCCCTGTGAGATTTAATTACACAAAACAGGGGAGCATCTCACACAAAAAGCTAGTAAAAGTATATAAGCCATCTTAAATTTACCTAAATTTTAATCAATACATTAAGCATCAAGCAATATTTCAACACTGGTGAAGCATGCCAAAAAAACCTCTGAGCAACACTACCATGATTAGGTCTCCATGTCTTGATCCATACACCCAATGTCTCAGGTTTATGTCTCTTAGAGACCATAATGCATGGTATTGTCAGTTGATAGAGTCTGATCAGAGTGTAACCCCTTTGGTGGGGTCACACTGGTTCTCTGAAAAACATCACCACTGGTCCACCTGTGTTTAGCTTCCGCTTTTGGGTGTATAATCCTTGTATGTTCTCATGTAAGCTGACAGACACCCCAATGCCCAGTTTTTACTCTCTCCCTATCCCACCCTACTGCTCCTCTTTTGTTTTTAGTTGGGACACTAACTGAGATCCCACTGTTCAGACTCATATCTGGCTTGGAACATCCAGGAAATAAGTTTTTTTTTTTTACCAAGAACACAATAGGGCCATCTACTTTTCTTAACTTCCTGCATAATTTTGAGCTGTACCTCTTCAAGTTCCCTGGAAGTTAGTGAGATGGAGAAGAATAATAGTCAGAGTGGTGTTGATGTAGCAACTAAGGATGGAATTCTAAGCACCTATTCAATAAGCTTATAATAGAGCTCGTGCTATGGACTAAACGTTCAACTGGTAGCATCCTCAGCTGCTGTCCTTGATAAGAGAAGGTGAGGACTGGATTAAATTTGTTTTTTTAGATGCCTTGTATCCTATTTTAGTTAATCAGCACAATAGGAATAAGTTTTATTTAGACAAACAGTGCGATACAGAACATGAAGCCTAGGAGAAAATTCACAGCAATGGGCTGTTATGGTTATGCCAACAAGGAGAGGGAGCAGTAAACACCCCATGAGTAGCACATCACCAAAATGTTTGTCTGCATGGGAACCCCAACATTTCAAGAAAAAGCAGAGATATCCGCACAGGGTTAGGATAATCCTCATTCCCAAAATAACATCAACATTTAGGGTGAGGGGGTGCTCTTCCCATTTATAGTCATGGAAGAAAAACAAAGGGAAAAAGTAATGTGTTTACACAGCACTACTATCCCATTCAAAAATGTATATTAAAATATATTGGTTAATACCTTTATTGATTATACTGCATTTAAAAATCCAGATGCAAAACTCCCAGGTCATCTACTCCCCAGTATACTGTATATAAGTCAAAGGATCTAAGGGATCCAGACTGCTTAGTTCCTTACTAAAGACCACTAGAAAATACCTAAGGGTATAATTTTCTAATAGACCTCCACTTGTTTTACCATATTCCATATATCATATAATAATTATGGATTTACCAAGAGAAGCCTCTGAGATAATATTACAAAGTGCTGCAGGAAATATGTGACCTATTATAATTGATAAATTGTTGGTCTATGGTTACCAGTCCCCCCATCGCTGGCTTCATCATAGAGAATATTCTGTGCAACCATTCACTCTTTAATGGAATAAATCCCATGTCTAACATGCATCCGTAACGTATGTAATGGGCATATTAATGTTATAATCCCATAAACAATCTAAAGCACTGTTGTAACAAGCAGTTTATACACACAAATTATTCACTGGGGAGCATTAACCCCAACATTACCAGATTTCTGCCAGTATTGTTAGCTGGGATAGGTGGGAGATGTCCCTATCTAGCAAGGTTTGCACAAATGTCTACCAGGACTTAGGTTCTAGCTACATATAATTTTTTGCGCTTACCAATGTTGAACGACCTTAGAGAAGATTTACATGTGAACGACAGCCTAACCAAGTTTTCTGAAATGATAGCGTATCTTTATCTTTATTCACTCAAGGTTTGCAAACTAGCACAATGACTTTGTGTTGAGCTTATGATTCACAGAGTCTGGTATCAACACAACTGTACTCAAAAACATATATGGTCAGAGTGGTATCATATCAACGATGTCAAATTCTCATGTTCGAAGTAATTCATCATTAGTAGATACAGGTTTTTATGAAGCAGAATAATTATCATCATCATCATCATTTATTTATTTATAGGCCATCATAGTTTCTGCAAAGCCGGACAATCATTACGGATATGACATATATGAATAAATACGCATGAAAAGAAGCAAGAAATCAGTAAAGCAAAATAACAAATACATGAATACAGTTACGTATGTCAGGTCAAATGTGAAAAATATTTTGACATAGCTAATGCATTAAGTTCTGAAAAAGTATCCATATCACGCTATCAAATAGTCTTGGCTGGGACCCACTGAATTGCTGAAAAAACTGCAGGTGAACCCTCCACCACTGCAGTATATGGAAATCTGTGTGTATCAGTGTGTCACTATTTAGTGGACAGCAAGTTTCTATTTTTGCAGATGACACTAAACTCTGTAAGGTTATAAAATCAGAGCAAGATGTAGCTTCTCTACAGAGGGACTTAAATAAACTGGAGGATTGGGCGGCCAAATGGAATATGAGGTGTAACATAGATAAATGTAACGTTATGCATTTAGGGATCAAAAACAAGAACGCAATCTTTAAATTAAATGGAATTAATTTAGGAGAATCTATAATGGAAAAGGATTTGGGAGTGCTCGTAGACAGTAGACTTAGCAATAGTGCTCAATGTCAGGCAGCGGCTGCAAAGGCAAACAAAGTATTGGCAGGCATAAAAAGGGGCATAGATGCAAGGGAAGACAGTGTCATTTTGCCACTGTATAAATCGTTGGTAAGACCTCGGGCCTGATTCATTAAGGTTCTCAAATGAAGAGGATACTCATTTCAGTCTCCTGGACAAAACCATGTTACAATGGAAGGGGTGCAAATAAGTGTTCTGTTTTACACATAAGTTAAATACTGCCTGTTTTTTCATGTAACA
The DNA here is from genome assembly GCF_038048845.1 of Mixophyes fleayi. Classification (NCBI taxonomy): domain Eukaryota; kingdom Metazoa; phylum Chordata; class Amphibia; order Anura; family Limnodynastidae; genus Mixophyes; species Mixophyes fleayi. The sequence goes on from NC_134402.1 coordinate 449,690,809, forward strand.
CACAAATATTTGATAGCTTATTTGTACACTGAAATTTAAAGTTGATATTTGTGTGCTACATGAAAAAACAGCCAGTATTTAACTTATGTGTAAAACAGAATGCTAATTTGCACCCCTTCCATTGTAACATGGTTTTGTCCAGGAGACTGAAATGAGAATCCTCTTCATTTAAGAACCTTAATGAATCAGGCCCCTCATCTTGAATATGCAGTACAGTTCTGGGCACCACTCTATAAAAAAGATATTCTGGAACTAGAAAGGGTTCAGAGAAGGGCGACAAAATTGATAAAGGGTATGGAGTCATTAAGTTATGAGGAGAGGTTAGCCAGTTTAGGCATGTTTACTTTAGAAAAGAGGCGTCTAAGGGGAGAGATGATTACTATGTACAAATACATTAAGGGTCAATACAGAGAACTTTCTTGGGAAATTTTTACCCCAAGGACTATACACAGGACACGCTGTCACCCCCTAAGGTTAGAGGAGAGGAAATTTCACAACCAGCAAAGGAAGGGGATCTTTACAGTAAGGGCAGTCAAGATATGGAATTCATTGCCTGGGAAGGTTGTGACTGCAGATTCAATAGATATGTTTAAGAAAGGGTTAGACAAATTTTTAGCGGAAAAGTGTATCCAGGGATACGACCGTTAATTAAAATGAAGGATAGTAGTGGATATAGGGTAAAAATAGGACTGCAATATTGAGTCTGGGGGGATTTTCACAATTGAAACAGATTGGTGGTGGCTTACTCTGGATCAATTTCAAATATAAGTGCTGGATTGCAGTAGATCCAAAATAGGTTGAACTTGATGGACTGGGGTCTTTTTTAAACCTCATCAATTATGTAAGTTGTACGATACAAATATATTAATATTATTAATATTATAATTTATTAATGAAGCTCCAACATATTACACAGCGCTAAGGGAATATACCATATCCATATCCAACACACAGAGCCCTAGAGAGCTTTGTATCATATACTTGGAAGGAAACTAAATATCAATAGCTCTGAATAACTTTGCACCTGCACAAAAGCATGTTGCATTGGAGGGGGAGGTAAATTTAAAACACAATGGCAGATTTATAGTTGGGATAGGGCATGTCCTAGATCAACCTTAAATTTCAGTGTAGATATAAAGCTACCGAGTATTTGTGTGCTACATGAAAAATAGCCACTGTTTAACTTATGTGCAAAATGATAAACTGATATGCACCCCTTGCATTGTAACATGGTTTTGTCCAGGAGAAAACTTACTAATTATTTTGCCTTACTTTCCTTAATGAATCAGGCCCATTAAGTGTATAATTTAGAGTACGCCAATTTTTGAATTGAGAATATACTAATTTCTGTACTGTGCATGTGCGCCCAATAAGAGGCATGCCACTTGCGGGTAGTGGTGCAAAGATACGCCATGATGCTGACGACTGTCAGTAGCCACTTTTGATTGGTTGCTTGCATACTGACCATTCCAGCTGATAGCATGTTATTCATTAGGATCATGCCTATACCATATCACATCGTGGCTGTGTCACAAATACTACTTTATGGATGGCTCTTGAGATGCATGCAGAGCCGGATTAACAATAGGGCTAAAGGGGCTACAGCCCGGGGGCCTCAGACAGCAGGGGGGCTCGCCAGCATTCATTGGATCGGGGGCGTCCCTGCCCCAGTCTCCGACTGTCACCTCTTCAAGGAAAATGACAGGCAGCTAACAGCAAATGTTATGCTGTTAGCTGCCTGCTGTCACTGTAATACTTATGCGCTACAGGGAGTAGAACAAAGGAAGGAGGTAAGCTCACGGAGGGGGGGACTCTCAGTACCCTTAGCCCGGGGCATCCCTTCCCTTAATCTGGCCCTGGATGCATGCACAACATACACACGTAAGTCTGCAATTTTAATGACAAAATTTGCACAAAATAAAACAAAATAAACTTTTTATACCAGTACGCTGTGTTTTTAGCAGTTTAATATAATGGAAATAAATATATGCATATGTAACTGCACCCTATATAGCTACATGGAGTAGAACATCTGCTTTTACTGATAGCCAGATCTTAATTTGTCTCACACCTCTTCCTCCTATTCCCTGGGGGGAGATCTGAATGAACACTTCTGCACATTTACTTTGCTACAAAACATCCTTATAAGGGAGAGAAGCAGAAAGTCATTTATATGTTATTGGATGCAAAAAAAAAGCTCTGGATAAACTCATTTAAGATTGATCTGATAAGCTGTGTTGCTCTGATTCATAGATGTGATCTGCTCACTTAATGGTCCTCAGCTGCAATTTATGTATTGAACTGAGCTGCCAGTAATTGGCAAAAACTCAACGGCTGCATTTACAACATTGTCTAAACCTTTATATGTTGTGCAATAATGCAAAGAAAGCAAGCTGATTGCATGTCATTAATAATATATGTACAGTGGTGGAAGTGGGCTGGTATATGATGGTTTATCATACCACCACCTCTTCTACTACCTTCATTGTTAAACTATTAAATTCCACTCACTTTCATTCCCATTACATTTTTCATACCACCACTTCTAAATTTCCACTTCAACCACTATATATATATATATATATATATATATAAAAAACATTGATCCTCTGCACTCTCTGAGTTTGATTCATTTTGTGTGTTTTTTTGCGTTTAATCTGCACAATTACTCTGCACCAGAGCCATAACTTAAAATTCTAGTGCTCTGGGCGAGAAAGACAAATGCCGCCCCCCTACCCCTCAATTTTAACCAAATTAACCTAAAATATTCCTAAATTGCGCCACCCTTCAGCTTTGCGCCCTGGGTGGTCGCCCCCTGTCGCACAACCCTAGTTACGGCCCTGCTCTGCGCATACCCAGGCCCAAACATAAAAACACAAAGCGCAACCATGTTCAATTCATCTTCGAGCGCACAGGGCACTTACTACAGCCTATGATTTCAGGTAGGGCTCTTGCTCCAGCTACAGATCTAGTCTAAGTGCCGATTACTAGTGATGATGGCTGAGTATGCATAAAAAATATTTTATATACATTAAACATATATGACATTCTAATAAATGTATTTCATGGGAAAAAAAAACAAAAAAAACCCCATTTGTTTATTTTTTAATGTTATATCAACTTCAAGTGTACCTAGAAGAATTTATGCTGTTTTGAAGGCAAAGGGTGGTCACACCAAATATTGATTTTATTTAGATATCTCTTCTGTTCATTCACTTTGCATTTTGCTAATTGATAAAAATAAACTATTAACAGTTCTAGCTTTGAAAGCATTCTTACATTGCAGCATTTCTTCCACACCTGCCTAAAACTTTTGCACAGTATTGTAAACATATATATCTATATATAAAAGAAGCTTGTGTGTTTGTTTGTTTGTTTGTTGGTGAATATCTTCTACAGCTCTCAAGGAAAACCTTCCAAATGTTACATAGTTATTTAGTATCCAAAAATGAACCTATTAGACAGGGCCTGATTAAGGGTTCCAGCCGCCCCAGGCTAACACATCTGTTGCCGCCCCCCCCCCCCCCCCACGCGAGCGTCTCCCGCCCCAACCCATACCTATATGTCTATGTTTATACACAGTGTTCAAAGTGGAAACTTAGAACAGTTTTACAATCAAGGCAGTAGAAGTGGATGTATGGAATACCACAGCCTATCAGCCCACTTTACCACTGTGTGTGTGCGTGTACATACATGTGTGTGTGTGTGTTTTTATATATATATATGCAAAAAATTGTAAAATATTAATTAATACATAAAAACACACAGGCCCTGATTCATTGAGGAAAGGAAATCCCCAAAAAATTGTAACTTTGCATGTCAGCAAAACCATGTTGCATTGGAGGGGGATGTAAGTTAAACTGTGGGGACAGGTTTATAGTTAGGGTAGGGCATGTCCTAGATCAACTTTAAAGTGCAAACATAAAGCTAGCAAGTATCCGTGTGCTACATGAAAAAACAGCCAGTATTTAACTTATGTGCAAAATAATAAACTAATATGCATCCCTTGCATTGTAACATGGCTTTGCCCAGGAGAAAATTTACTCATTTTTTTTACTTACTTTCCTTAATGAATCTCTGCAAACACATTAAAATGTCACGACAGTAAAATTACACATTCAAAGATAGACAAATTGTGCCGTTCTCTCTTACCTGATCTTGCAGCGTAGACTACCTGATGTTCGCTCTTGCTTGTTCTTGAAGCATTGTTGTCAGTTGTCTTCTGGAACCTTGGGGTCCTGTATTGAAAATGTGCAAAAATGTTATTATAATGCAAAATGTTAACTAACCCTGAATGATTCAAACACAACACTCCATTAGGACAAAATAAAACTACCCCCTAGTACAGGCACATATAGGCAACAAAATATATGAAAATTATTTGCAGTCATATACTGATATCTACCAGTCCCTGACAGTCAGCTAATTAATCCCCTTAGTCAATTAATAATTTTGATGTCCCCTGCAGCCTATCCCCCCCCACCCCTGAGTCATGATCCCCCCCCACCCCTGAGTCATGATCCCCACCTCCTAGACAATTAATAATATTGTTGCCCCTGTAGTCTATTTTACACCCCAACATGAGTTATGATCCCCCCCCCTCATAGACATAAAATAATAATGATGCCCCCGCAACCTATTCCCCCTCCCTGAGTCATGATTCCCCCCCTCAGATAGACAATAATAATGATGCCCCTGCAGCCTATTCCCCCATCCCTGAGTCATGATTTCCCCCCCACATTGACGATAATAATGATGCCCCTGCAACCTATTCCCCCTCCCTGAGTCATGATTCCCCCCCCACATAGACAGTAATAATGATGCCCCTGCAACCTATTCCCCCTCCCTGAGTCATGATTCCCCCCCCACATAGACAGTAATAATGATGCCCCTGCAACCTACTCCCCCCTCCCTGAGTCATGATTCCCCCCCCACATAGACAGTAATAATGATGCCCCTGCAACCTATTCCCCCCTCCCTGAGTCATGATTCCCCCCCCCCCACATAGACAGTAATAATGATGCCCCTGCAACCTATTCCCCCCTCCCTGAGTCATGATTCCCCCCCCACCCACATAGACAATAATAATGATGCCCTGCAGCCTGTCCCCCCTTCCTGAGTCATTAATCCCCCCCATGGACAATAATAACGATGCCCTGCAGCCTATTCCCCCTCCCTGAGTCATTAATCCCCCCCCCATGGACAATAATAACGATGCCCTGCAGCCTATTCCCCCTCCCTGAGTCATTAATCCCCCCCATGGACAATAATAACGATGCCCTGCAGCCTATTCCCCCTCCCTGAGTCATTAATCCCCCCCCCCCATGGACAATAATAACGATGTCCTGCAGCCTATTCCCCCTCCCTGAGTCATTCATCCCCCCCCATGGACAATAATAATGATGCCCTGCAGCCTATTCCCCCTCCCTGAGTCATTAATCCCCCCAATGGACAATAATAACGATGCCCCTGCAGCCTATTCCCCCTCCCTGAGTCATTAATCCCCCCCATGGACAATAATAATGATGCCCTGCAGCCTATTCCCCCTCCCTGAGTCATTAATCCCCCCCCCCATGGACAATAATAACGATGTCCTGCAGCCTATTCCCCCTCCCTGAGTCATTCATCCCCCCCCCATGGACAATAATAACGATGCCCTGCAGCCTATTCCCCCTCCCTGAGTCATTAATCCCCCCAATGGACAATAATAACGATGCCCCTGCAGCCTGCTTTTGACTTTAACTTACCTTGAAGATTGCCGGACTGGTCCTCTTCTGTCCCGTGCGACGCTCCGATGCTCCTTCCTTCTAGCAGTGCGGGCGCGATCTGTCTGCTTAGTGTGATCACGTGAGATGTTAACATCTCACGTGATCACACTAATAAGCGCACCGCGGCCGCACTGACAGCTAAGCAGAAGCTGTCAGCTGCCGAGGACGGGTTGAATCGGCCACAAAGGGGAAAAAAAAAAAAAAAAGGAAATTTTCTTTTACTTTTACCAGCACTGCGCCCCCCCAGACCCAGCGCCCCAGGCTGCAGCCTGGTCAGCCTGTTGGTTCATCAGGCCCTGCTATTAGACAACATAGCAACAAAGCAACAATGTGACAACGCGACAATGCGATAAATATTGAAAACATCTTTTTTGAGCTGTAAACAATTGTTTGACTGCTGGAAGGAGACCTCGTCACAACACGTCATGACCACAACGCAGTAAAGCAACAAATTTTGTTTTATAGCTAGCATTTTTAGTCTATTTACCAAATAATAATATGCTAAATATATAAAAACTGCTACACGTTACAAATTGCGCAACACTGGGGGACTCTGCTAATGTAAATATATATATATATATATATATATATATATATATATATATATATATATATATATATATTTATATATATATATATATATATATATATATATATATATGTATATATTCAAGCCTGCAACTCTAAGGCTCAGTAGCTCTAGGGATACTCCAATTGTAAATGGGTTAAACACTGGGCCGTATTTAGGTTATAAATTCATTGGCCAGATCATAAATTATGGATTAATATAAAAAGCAACTCAACAATTAAGTGCTGTACATTGGTCTTTATATTGTAGCATAATTTATGAATTGAGCAGTAAATTGTTAAGTTTAAAATAACCTTTAAGAAACCGAAAGTTATTACTTGACAAAACAGTAGAACACAACATCTTTCAGATTTAAAAATACAATTGTTTATTCATCAAGAAACTCTAGCTTTTTTCAAGCAAAGATACTGTATAATGCATATTTACAGAGGACATTTTACCGAATTGTACGCTAATTTAGATGTTAGCTGTATTTGGAGCCTATATATTTATACAGCTTAGCATAAACGGTCTACATGTGTTTGTGGTTTCTGTATGACCGTGAATGGTGCCATTTTGAATAATTAACAGGTGGATACATATAGAATATTTACCTTTACCTACACTCCTTACCTTAATTTCAGTTAGAGTGTGAAGGAAAAGAGAAAATGCGTCAACTTGAGGCTCACCAAAAGTTATATTTACTAAACTGCGGGTTTGAAAAAGTGGAGATGTTGCCTATAGCAACCAATCAGATTCTAGCTGTCATTTTGTAGAATGCACTAAATAAATGAAAGCTAGAATCTGATTGGTTGCCATAGGCAACATCTCCACTTTTTTAAACCCACAGTTTAGTAAATCTAGCCCCAAGACTTTTAAATCTTAGAGTGTCCTAAATTGACACATTTTCTCTTTCCCTTCACATTCTTAATGAATTATACTAATGTGTGGGTGCACCACCCAAAGTATTATTTTATGATTTATTTTTGGATCATGATAGAAATTATTGGGTTTTGACTGCACAGGGTGCGGTATGCAATCTTTTCTTAACTCCAGTTAGTAATAGGGATGTGCACCAGCGACTTTTGAGGTCTCGTGTTTTGTGTTTTGGATCCGGATTTTCATTATTTTTGGGGTTCGGATTTGTCTCGCAAAACACTTGACGAAAGGTCTCGGTTCGGATTTAAGGTTTTGGATTCGGATTTTTTTTGGAAAAAACATAAAAAGTTTAAAAATCAAGTTTTTGGGCTTATTTTCACTCCTATGCTATTAGTAACCTCAATAACATTCAATAACAAGCATTTCCACTAATTTACAGTGTATTCTGAACACCTCACAATATAGTTATTAGTCCAAAACGTTGCAACGAGGTATCTTTCTGGACTGCGTAGAGGAGTGGGTCACCACAATATATATAATAAGAAAACCATCAACTTGTATGATTCGCACCAATAAATGTACCTGGACTGCGTAGAGGAGTGGGTCACCACAATATATATTAAAAACCCTGAACTTGTATGATTCGCACCAATAAATGTACCTGGACTGCGTAGAGGAGTGGGTCACCACAATATATATTAAAAACCCTGAACTTGTATGATTCGCACCAATAAATGTATCTGGACTGCGTAGAGGAGTGGGTCACCACAATATATATAATAAGAAAACCATCAACTTGTATGATTCACACCAATAAATGTACCTGGACTGCGTAGAGGAGTGGGTCACCACAATATATATTAAAAACCCTGAACTTTTATGATTCGCACCAATAAATGTATCTGGACTGCGTAGAGGAGTGGGTCACCACAATATATATAATAAGAAAACCATCAACTTGTATGATTCGCACCAATAAATGTACCTGGACTGCGTAGAGGAGTGGGTCACCACAATATATATAATAAGAAAACCATCAACTTGTATGATTCGCACCAATAAATGTACCTGGACTGCGTAGAGGAATGGGTCACCACAATATATATTAAAAACCCTGAACTTGTATGATTCGCACCAATAAATGTACCTGGACTGCGTAGAGGAGTGGGTCACCACAATATATATTAAAAACCCTGAACTTTTATGATTCGCACCAATAAATGTATCTGGACTGCGTAGAGGAGTGGGTCACCACAATATATCTAATAAGAAAACCATCAACTTGTATGATTCGCACCAATAAATGTACCTGGACTGCGTAGAGGAGTGGGTCACCACAATATATATTAAAAACCCTGAACTTTTATGATTCGCACCAATAAATGTATCTGGACTGCGTAGAGGAGTGGGTCACCACAATATATATAATAAGAAAACCATCAACTTGTATGATTCGCACCAATAAATGTACCTGGACTGCGTAGAGGAGTGGGTCACCACAATATATATTAAAAACCCTGAACTTTTATGATTCGCACCAATAAATGTATCTGGACTGCGTAGAGGAGTGGGCACTGGGCACCACAATAAAATATATAAAAAACCTTCAACAGGTCTGCATTACACTGCACATACGGCTGCTCCTCCATCCTCTCCATCATATACATGTTGGAGTTTTAGCGTGTGACAACCTCTTGTTTTTGATAATGTCAGTGCATTTTGAATATTTTTCAATTTGCCCCACACCACTGAATGTACTTTATCTATGATACGCATCTATCTATCTTGACTGCGTAGTGTGGTGGCCCCGGTACACAATTTGGTACCGAGGTCACAATATAATTAAAAAATTGGGCATCAACTGTCACCGTTGTTTAATATCTCATACACCTAAATATGGACTGCACAGTGGAGTGGCCCCGGTAGTAAATTTGGTGCCGGGGCCACAATACCTCCTCCAACTTCCAAGTGTAGTGTTTATAAAGACAGACAGCGTCGAAGTGTTATTAGTTGACTTTCTTAACCCTAAAATTGTCCCTGTTGCAAATATTCGTGCAATGGACAGTTCATTTTTTATTGAAAGACTCAAGCTTTCAAGTGTAGTGTTTATAAAATATAAACAACAATACAGTAGATTTAGAGCACGTTAATACCTCTTGTTTTAAATTATGACAGGGCATTTTACTTTTCGTTTAATTTCTTGAATTTGTTTAAATTTGGTTTTACTTTTTGAACATGGCAAACGACTGTTGATTGGTCATATAATGCAAAAAAAAAAGTTCCAAGATGGAATTGTCCTTGGGCCCTCACACCCACCCTTATGTTGTTGAAATAGGACATGCACACTTTAACAAACCAATCATTTCAGCGACAGGGCCTACCAAACAACTTTGGCTGAAATGATTGGTTTGTTTGGGCCCCCACACCAAAAAAGCTATTCATCTCTCCCTGTACAGACTAAACAGGCTCTACTGAGGCAAGATGTCGTCCTCATCCTCAACCTCTGATTCCTCTCCCCCTACAGTGTGTACTTCCTCCTCATCACACATTATCAATTCGTCCCCGCTGGACTCCACAACCACAGGTCCCTCTGTAGTATCTGGAGGGCAGTGCTGTACTTCATTGAGGAATTGATTATTCATTTTTATAAACATCATTTTTTCAACGTTATGAGGAAGTAACCTCCTTCGCCGCTCACTGACCAGGTTCCCCGCTGCACTAAAAACTCTTTCTGAGTACACACTGGAGGGGGGACAACTCAGGTAAAATAGAGCCAGTTTCTACAGGGGCTTCCAAACTGCCTTTTTTTCCTGCCAGTAACAATATGGACTGTCTGACATGTCTACTTGGATGGTGTCAGCAAAGTAATCATCCACAATTTTTTCTATTGTGACAGCATCCAATGCAGCGACAGTAGACATGTCTGCAATGGTTGGCAGGTCCTTCAGTCCGGACCAGATGTTATCAGCATCCACGTCAGTGCCTCTTTTGGGAAAACTGAGCTTTTTCCTCGCAGCCATAGATGTGGAAGAAAATGAGGGTGGAGCTGTTGGCATGTCACGGTCCTCTTCAGAGGACAATCTCCTGACCAGCTGGTCTTTGCACCGCTGTAGACTTGTGTCCGCCGGAAACAGAGACACAACATACGCTTTAAACCGAGGATCGAGCACGGTGGCCAGAATGTATTCCTCTGACTTTAAAAGAGTGACCACCCTCGGATCCTGGCAAAGCGTACGAAGGGCTACATCCACAAGAGCTACATGCTTGGTGTAATCGCAATGGCTTACCAGCTCCTCCCTCACTTTCTCCAGCTGCTTCTGCAACAGCCTGATCAGGGGAATGACCTGACTCAAGCTGGCAGTGTCGGAACTGACTTCTCGTGTGGCAAGTTCAAATGGCTGCAGAACCTTGCACAACACGGAAATCAGTCTCCACTGCGCTTGACTGAGGCGCATCCCCACTCCTTTGCCCATGTTGTAGGTGGCTGTGTAGGCCTGAATGGCCTTTTGCTGCTCCTCCATCCTCTGCAGCATATAGAGGGTGGAGTTCCAGCGCGTCACAACCTCTTGTTTGAGGTGATGGCAGGGCAGGTTCATGCTTTTTTGATGTGCCTCTAGTCTGCGGTAGGCACTGGCTGAATGCCGAAAGTGTCCAGCAATTTTGCGCGCCACCGCAAGCATCTCCTGCACACCCCTGTCACTCTTGAGGTAATGCTGCACCACCAAATTAATGGTGTGGGCAAAACATGGGACGTGCTGGAAATTGCCCATATTTAATGCCCGCACAATGTTACTGGCATTGTCTGACACCAGAAATCCCCATGAGAGTCTAAGTGGGGTAAGCCACTGGGAGATAATTTCCCTCATTTTCTCTAATATGTTGTCAGCGTTGTGCCTCTTATTAAAGCCTGTAATACACAATGTTGCCTGCCTTTGCACGAGCAGCCATTTTGTAGTTGCTGCTACTGATGCAGCTGTTGCTGTTGCTGCGGAAGGGGATGCATCTACCCAGTGGGCTGTCACAGTCATATAGTCCTTCGTTTGCCCAGAACCACTTGTCCACATGTCCGTGGTTAAGTGGACAGTGGGTACAACCGCATTTTTTAGAGCACTGAGGACACTTGATCGTACTTCTCTGTACATTTTTGGTATCGCCTGCCTAGTGAAGTGGAATCTCGACGGGATTTGGTACCGGGGACACAATACCTCCATCAACCCTCTAAATCCCACTCCACTGATGGCGGACACCGGTCGCACGTCTAACACCAACATTGCAGGTACAGCCGCAGTTATACGCTTTGCAATAGGGTGACTACTATCGTATTTTGTGGTCAAGGCAAACGACTGTTGGACGGTCAATTGTTTTGTGAAAGACTTAGCGGTCTTACGACTTCCCCTCTGGGAAGATGACCGACTAACAGCAGCAACAGCAGCAGTGGCAGTAGTAGGCGTACCGCTGCAGGATTCCTCGGATGAATCCCATATTGAGGAGGACTCAGTCTGGCTGCTGACTTGGGCTGCAGGACTGAATCTGATGGAGATTGTGGAGGAAGTTGACGAGGAGGGTGTTGCTGGTGTGTATCCAACTGGACCACGGGATTTAGGTGTCCCTGTACCGATGAGGGTCCTAGCCCCAGTTCCTGAACTAACCACTGAACTATGAAGGTTATTCAGGTGACGTATAAGGGAGGATGTTCCTAGGTGGGCAAGATCCTTACCCCTGCTTATTTGAGCTTTACATAAGCTACATATGGCCATACATTGGTTGTCTGGATTTGGATAAAAATAACTCCAGACCGAAGAGGTGCATTTTTTGGTCTTCTGACCAGGCATGACGATGGGCTTTTTCATCCCATGGACATCAGCTGTTTCCCCCCCTGGTGCCTCATTTACAATAACCACATCACCATCCTCGTCATCAAGTTCCTCCACAGCGCCAGCTACATCATCAATAGCCTCCTCCCGAGCAACCTCTTCCCGTACAGTGATGGGAAGGACAGGCTTGACAACCACCAACATCCTTGGACTCGCCTTGTGGATTTGTGATAATTTCTCTTTAGAAGGCAGAGTTGTTTGCTGTTTTGTTGCTGACAGCATAACTCTCTTCAATTTTTTGTAGGGGGGGGAGGAGGAGGAGGGCTAAGATCCGTGGGTGAAGCTGAACCACTAGTCATGAACACGGGCCAGGGCCTAAGCCGTTCCTTGCCACTCCGTGTCGTAAATGGCATATTGGCAACTTTACGTTTCTCCTCAGATGATTTTAAGTTTCTCTTTTTGCTACTTTTTCTTAACTTGGGCTTTTTGGATTTTACATGCCCGGTACTACGAGATTGGGCATCGGGCTTGGAAGACGACGTTGATGGCATTTCATCGTCTATGTCATGACTAGTGGCAGCAGCTTCAGCATTAGGAGGAAGTGGGTCTTGATCTTTCCCTACTTTATCCTCCAAATTTTTGGTCTCCATTATATGTAGCACAAGATACTGCAGAATATGTGAACTTGGTAATATTGCAGTACCAATGGACTAATACTGCTGGATTGGTTTTGCAAATTTGGTTATAATTATATATATTTTTTTTTAATTTTTAATTTTTAATTTTTTTTTACTTTTTTTTTATTTTTTAAAAACTTGGGAATAATGGGGAAATAACTATGCCCTTAGAAGCACAGAGCACAGGACACAGCACCACTGGACTGAACAGGACACGGCACAGGACCCAGCAGCACTACGGAACTCAGCAGGACAGAGCACAGGACACAGCACCACTGGACTGATACTGCAGAATGTGTGAACTTTGTAATATTGCAGTACCAATGGACTTATACTGCTGGATTGGTTTTGCAAATTTGGTTATAATTATATATATTTTTTTTAATTTTTAATTTTTAATTTTTTTTTACTTTTTTTTGATTTTTTTAAAACTTGGGAATAATGGGGAAATAACTATGCCCTTAGAAGCACAGAGCACAGGACACAGCACCACTGGACTGAACAGGACACGGCACAGGACCCAGCAGCACTACGGAACTCAGCAGGACAGAGCACAGGACACAGCACCACTGGACTGATACTGCAGAATGTGTGAACTTTGTAATATTGCAGTACCACTGGACTTTTACTGCTGAATGTGTGAACTTGGTAATATTGCAGTACCAATGGGCTTATACTGCAGGATTGGTTGTGCAAATTTTGTGGTAATTAAAAAAAATTAAATTAGTTTTTGGTATTTTTTTAAATAACTTTTTTTTATTTTTTTAAACACAGGGGAATATTGGGGAAATAACTATGCCCTTAGAAGCACAGCGCACAGGACACAGCACCACTGGACTGAACAGGACACAGCACAGGACCCAGCAGCACTACTGACCTCAGAAGGACAGAGCACAGCACACAGCACCACTGGACTGATACTGCAGAACACAGCACAGCACAGCACAGCACAGAACTAAACAGCACAGCACAGAACTAAACAGCACAGCACGAGATCTACCAGGACAGAGGACCACCTAACACACCCTCCCTCTACCCTGATCAATGCCCGAGTGAAGATGGCGGCGACTAGCGGGGAATTTATAGGATCCGAGTATCGCGAGATCCGACAACGGGATTATGAGTCAGAGCCTCAGTTTCAGATTTGAATTTGGCGCCAATACCCGGATCTGTCTCGGATCCGACTCGGATCGGCAACGTTCGGGTGGGCTCGGATTTCAGAAATCCGAGTGCGCTCATCTCTAGTTAGTAATAGAATAGATAAGAGTTTTAGTAGCATCTTCGGTAAGAAGAATGCATATTCTCGCAATATCTCTAAGGTGGATGACCGTGAGAGAGATTAGATGTTAGGAATAAATCAGATTTTGGAGTCAATTGTGACACCAATACAGTGGAGTTAAGAAACTGATCAAATTGTGGTGTTTTTGATGATGAGGGATATTGAGAAGGTGACACTGGGGGGAGGAAAGATGATAAGTTCTGTTTTGGACACTTTGAGCTTTAGGAAGCACTGGGACATCCATGCAGAGATAGGATACAGTTGGTTTCACAAGATAGTACAGAAAAAACCATGATAATATATATATTCTGCTTTGGGAAGTTTAACAAATTACACTGACCTATGAAGAGTAGTCAGGTCATTGCCTTCTCTAGACCAAAACCTTTTAATATTTTTGCTCTGAAGTGGGTATTTAGACACTATTCAATCCCCCTTCCCCACCTTTATGATAGTGTGTGGGGCTCGTAGGTAGACATAGGAAGTATTCGGCAGGTGTAGTTACTTTCTATTATTATTATTATTATTATTATTATTATTATCTTTGCCTTATAAGGTGCCACAAAGAGTCCGCAGCGCCGTACATTACATATGCAGAAAACAGAACCAAGACACAACATGATACAAAAATGTATACAAACACAGGTAACAGGATAAAGCAAACCAGATTATATATGGGAACAGATAGTGAAAGGGATTGTAGAAATCAGCGAGAAGAAGGCCAAAGCTTAAGAAGACAGGGAAAACAGGGCTAGGGAAGCAGGCCAAGAGGTACAGAGGGTGAACGAATAGTAGAAGGAGCACACAAGGAAAGAGGGCCCTGCTCATGAGAGCTTACATCCTAAAGGTAAGGGGGAGACACAAATAGGGTGGTACTAACTGGGGGAGAGAGCCAGGACAAGGAAGTTAGGAGGAGGACTGATAGTCTTGAATAAAGAAATGAGTCTTGAGGACACGCTTGAAGCCTTTGAGAGTAGATGCTAACCTGATGGAACGTGGAAGATCGTTCCACAGCAGGGGAGCAGCCCGGGCAAAGTCCTGGAGACAGGAGTGAGAAGAGGTGATCACTGAAGTAGTGAGGCGGTTGTCACAGGCAGAGCGGAGGGGGCGGGTAGGAGTGTAGGTAGAGATGAGATTGGAGATGTAGGGAGGGGAAGATTGACTAAGAGCTTTAAAGGTGAGGGTGAGGAGTTTAAATTTAATTCTGTAGGGTTTGGGGAGCCAATGTAGGGACTGTTGGAGGGAGACTGCAGATACAGAGCGGCGGGAGAGAAAAATGAGGCGGCAGCAGCATTGAGGATAGCCTTAGAGGGTCAAGGCGAGAATCAGGTAGGCCAGAGAGAAGGAGGTTACAGTAGTCAAGGCGAGAGATAACAAGTGAGTGAACAAGGGTTTTCGTGGCTTCCGTGGTGAGAAAGGGACGTATCTTAGATATATTCCAAAGGTGGAAGTAGCAGGATTTTGAGAGAGACAGAATGTGAGGCTTGAATGAGAGGGAGGAATCAAGGATGACCCCAAGGCATCAGACTTGGGAGACAGAAACGAGGGTAGTGTTATTAACAGAAATAGAGAGGGGGGATGTGGGAGAGTCCTGGCAGGGGGGAAGACTATAAGCTCGGTCTTGGAAATATTGAGTTTAAGGAAGTTGTAATAGAAACCAGATACAGAGCGAGGGAAGGACTATATAACAACTACAGATGGAACAGAGATTATTGCAGTAAAGGGTGCATCGCAGTATGAGATTAAGTGGAGATTCTTTGGCAGATCTCTGATTAGTTTATCTGTAAATAGATTAGGATACTTAAGTTAATTGAATTTTTTTTTTTGCCAAAACCTCACCTCTGATCTACCCAAACTTGAACCGGATCTACTGAACCCTGCCCACATACTCCCAGAGCCACACCCACTTGTTATTGCCCATACTTCTTTTGGGGTCTAAGAATCAGGAGTGGGTTTAAAGTGGACCTGTGCTCTATGCACGGTGGAGGCAACCAGGCCGTTGGCAAATGAATGCCTCCACATTACTGATATTTTTTTTCGTGGGGGGGGTAAATAACTGGTGACCTCCCACCACCCGAATAATGTCATTGTAGCCTAGGCCATAACTTGTCCCTAAGTGGAGTCATGTCCATTTATGTGCAAACCGTTGATTCTTAAAAACCGCAGAAACGATAAATTCCACATTGTTAAACAGTACATGTGTAAAGCAGAAATTTGTGCATGAGAGCCGAACTTATGTCCAACTCTAAATCAGGCACTGTAACTCTATTTTCGGTCAAAATGAATTGATACTTTGAAACTTACAGATAACTTATAGAATAAAAAATCCAAAACAAAAGAAATAACAGCAGACTAGATGGATCGGTAAGTTCTTTTCAGCAACCAAGTTCTATGTTTCTGTGAAGTTGAACTTATGACGTGATTGGCGATTTTCACAGCTAAACTATTCAGAGATATGTCCCAAGACAGCCCAGAATTCCTCCACTTAATCCTTAACCATCATTCACTTCAAGGAATTCTGCTCCATCTGCACGACCTCCAAAGTTCACCGAAATGCTCTGTATGTCAACTCAGTACAAAAACAAATGGTTATAGTAGACGTGTCACCAGCAAATAAATATTTCTTTATGTGATTCTCAGAATTCGATCCCAGTTAGGTCTCTTTGCTCACCACCAGGGAATCTGCGCTCTCTCCTTTTTTTGCTATCTAGCTTTGACAAGTAAAGACTTTTAAAAAATGGCCAAGGCTCGGAGCTGAGCCTGTTGTTGCAGGTAATTGTTGGAATATCAAGGGTATTGTGTCCTCCATTACTTAAGCTTTCATTTGGGCTTTCGTGGTTTTGAGGGATGTTTATGGCTGACAATTCTTTCTTTACTGCTCAATCCTTCAAGCCCTGGCTGATACCACTATGAATGACCGCATGACTGACTGATAAAATGTCAAGGTGCCATTATTTCTGAGAGTGTTTGGAAGCAATAATATCTGTTTCAATTTATTTCGCCTTTCCAACTTTAAGTCTTCAGATTTAACTTCTTTGTGGCCGTAAAAATGATGTTAGGTTTTCAGTATATCAGAATTGGATGCAGTGCAGTTACAGAATGGCCATTCAGAGGCACCTACATCATAAAAATCGGATACAGTATTTCTAAGTTATTATCAAATTAACAGTCACAGGCAACATGTACATAGCATTAATAACCATGCCGGAAACTTGTATTCTCTCCAACATAAGAGCTGGCGGTTTCAGTTTCTACGTGTAAAAGTGATTTACAGTTAGACTAATAGCCACGAAAATGCTTTTCAGCTAGTCCAGGTTATGTTTCGGCACAGCATGGGAAGAATATGAAATCACAATAAGAAGATAACATTGAGTTTAAAGATCTCTTTTATTGTTTTATTTAAAACAGCGGCAACTGTCAAGATAAATGTGTTTCCTTTTCTATGTGAGAGTAAATGAGCATGTTTAATAAATGATTTGGGATGTGTAGAAAAAAGTATTTAGTTGATTGTATTGGTGCTTGGCGTTCCTTCCCTTCTTTTACAATTTGTATTTAATTGATTTTACAGTCATGGCCAAAAGTTTTGAGTATGACACAATTATTGGTTTTCACAAAGTTTGCTGCTTCAGTGTTTTTAGACCTTTTTGTCAGATGTTGCTATGGTATACTGAAGTATTACAAGCATTTCATAAGTGTCAAAGGCTTTTATTGACAATTATATTAAATTTATACAAAGAGTCAATATTTTGCAGTGTTGACCCTTATTTTTGAAGACCTCTGAAATTCGCCCTGGCATGCTGTCAATCAACTTCTGGGCCACACACTGACTGATGGCCACAAATTCTTTCTTAATCAATGCTTGGAGTTTGTCAGAATTTGTGGGATTTTGTTGTCCACCCGCCTTTTGAGGATTGACAATGGTCAAAGGTGCTGAATGGGATTACGGTCTGGTGAGTTGTCTTGCCATGGACCCAAAATTTGGATATTTTGATCTCCGAGCCACTTAGTTATCACTTTTTTCTTATGGCAAGGTGCTCCATCAAGTTGGAATAGACATTGTTCGTCACCATACTGTTCTTGGATGGTTGGGAGAAGTTGTTCTTGGAGAATGTTTTAGTACCATTCTTTATTCATGGCTGTGTTCTTAGGCAAAATTGTGAGTGAGCCCACTCCATAGGCTGAGAAGCAACCCACACATAAATGGTCTCAGGATGCTTTACTGTAGGCATGACACAGGACTGATGGTTACACTCACCTTTCTTTCTCCGGACAAGCATTTTTCCAGATCAAACAACCTGAAAGGGGATTCATCAGAGAATATGACTTTACCCCAGTCCACAGCAGTCCAATCACTGTACCTTTTGCGGAATATTTGTCTGTTCCTGATGTTTTTCCTGGAGAGAAGTGACTTCTTTGCTGGCCTTCTTGACACTAGGCCATTCTCCAAAAGTCTTCGCCTCACTGTTCATGCAGATGCACTCAAACCTGCCTGCTGCCATTCCTGAGCAAGCTCTGTACTGGTGGTGCCCTGCTCACACATCCGATTCAATTTTAGGAGGTGGTCCCTGGCAATTGCTGGACATTCTTGGGCGCCCTGAAGCCTTCTTCACAACTATTGAACCTCTCTCCTAGAAGTTCTTGATGATCTGATACATTCTTACTATCAGCAATATCCTTGCCTATGAAGCCCTTTCTGTTCAAAGCAATGATGACTGCACGTGTTTCCTTGCAGGTGACCATGGTTAACAGAGGAAGAACAATGATTTCAAGCACCACCCTCCTTTTAAATCTTCCAGTCTGTTATTCTAACTTAATCAGCATGACTGAGTGATCTCCAGCCTTGTCCTTTTTTAACACTCTCACCTGTTTTAATGAGAGAATCACTGACCTATTATCAGCTGGTCCTTTTGTGGCAGGGCTGAAATGCAGTGGAAGTGTTGTTTTTGGGATAAAGTTCACTGTCATGGAAAAAGAGGAACTTTGAAATTAATTGCAATTCATCTGATCACTCTTTATGACATTCTGGTGTATATGCAAATTGCCATCATAAAAACTGAGACAGCAGACATTGTGAAAAATAATATTTGTTTAATTCTCAAAATCTTTGGCCATGACTGTACATTGTGTTGATTGAGAATGATAGACAGATATACTGTGGGCCTATTTTTTGCCCTCTTTTGTCTAGTCTGATACACCCTGATCAGAAAGACTTCACTCAAACAAACCCTGGACAACACTAGACGCACATTAAATATTATTTATTATGTCAATTATTATTTTCTCTAGCCTTAGACACAGAAACTGTCATGAGTCGCGCTCGCATCGGGCCGTTTCCTTTTTCTGTCCCAGTTGCTATGGCAATAACCAGGACATCTTTTTTCATTTGCAACAGCCGAGCGTGTACGCAAATAGCTATAATTTATTAATTAATGGTAGTCTGGGGGGCTAATTATGATTGTCTGATCCTTGCCCCCTGATTGGTTGGTTTCAGTATTTAAGACAGGGAGCGCTTAGCCTCCCTGCCGGTTATAGTGCCTCCTGAGAGATTGCTTACCAGCTCTTTGTGTGTATGTTCTGTGAACTCTGTACTCTCCTGGATTAACCTTTCACTGTGACCTTTGGCTTCTTAATTGGACCTTGCTCATTTGCTGTTTTCCCTGACCTCTCCGATCTGTCATTTGGATTTTCCTGCTTGCTGCAGCCCTGATCTTTTTGCTTGTCTCTGACTATCCTTTCTTCTACAGCCCCCTGACTCCAGCTTGTTCCTGACTACCCACTACCATACGGACTCCTCGCTCTTACTTTACTGCTGCAGTATTATTCATAAACTTGCACTATATTAGAGTTAAGACCTGGGGGCATCTGAGTACCTGTGAGAGCGTCAAGCTCTATGGGAAAGGCGGCTGCTAAAGGCAAATACCTCTACCACTAGTTCTGCAAGTTTATGACAAGAGCCATTAGCCTAACATAAACAGCTTTTTAATAGGATTGTTTGGCCATTCCTGTTATGAGCTCTAGAAGAATGTGGTATTAAAGCTACTGATTACAAGACATTAGAGCGATATATTATATCCCATCAATGACTGAATGGCCTGGAGCCTTTCAGTCTGGGTAAACGAACTGGTCAAGAATGTCTTCACTCCCCCTTAATATTTGTCCCAATAATTGAGTCCCAAATCAAAATAGCAATTAAAACAATAGCCAGCAACAGCTTTGTGGATGACATCCTTGATTCCTTTACGAGTCCCCTAAAATACCTCCCAAAGTTTGTTTAAGGAGTTATTTGATTTTGGAGCCCATTCCAGTATATAAGGTCTGATACATTAAGGAACTTAGGCAATAATTAAGTTAAATACTGGCTGTTTATTCATGTAGCACACAAATATGAACTTTAAATTTCAGTGTACAGAGAAGCTATCAAGCATTTGTGTGCTACTTGAAAAAACAGACAGTATTTAACTTATGTCCAGAATAATAAACTAATTTAAACCACTTGCATTGCAACATGGTTTTGTCCAGAAAACTTAAGTAAGAAAACTTACTCAAATTCTTGTCTAAGTTCCTTAATGAATCAGTCCCAATGATTGTACTTCACAGCTCTTCCCTTGTATTTATCTGAGCAAACAAAACAGATTTTATTATCAAACATTATTTATTCAATAGGCAAAAAATCATTACAATATTTAGGGGTCATCATAACCAAGATTTATGAACAATTTTACGAGCAAACCTCCCTCCTTTATGTAATAAAATTAACCAAGTACTTACTGCCTGGAGGAAACATTATATACATATGAATGTGATCAAAATGAATGTGCTGCTTCGTATCCTTTATTTGTTTCAGACCATCTCAATCGATGTGTCAAGTCAACCCACAAAAAAATGTGGTGAATTCATTTTCAATAGGGGCAAACCTTGGCTGAAAAGATTAGTGCTGGTTAAATCATTGGCTTTGGGAGGCCTGGATCTCCCTATGTTCTAAAAGTATTTGCTGCAAAGGAATTGTATAACTTGGCACCCTGCATCTAACACAAAAATATGTGTATGTAAGGATCTGCTTGCAGCCCACTGCATTGCATGCTGCTTTGCATTGGCAGCTCCTGCCTTCTGGACTTTGGACTTGTTATATTATGTTTATCTGGCAGTACCTCTGTTCACCAGAGGTGATGCTATTGTGCCTTTTTCCTTTGTTATTGCTAGGGGTTAACCTGTGTCACTAATTAGCTCCTGCACCTGGGTGTTCCCTATTTATACCTGCCTCTCTGCTTCTCCTGTGCTGGGCATTGTTGTTTTGTTGCCTTACCCTTAGGTTTGTATCCTAGTTCTCCTATGCTCTTGGACCTCACATCTCTACACCGGATCCCTCTTCATCTAACTATTCCTCCGGTATCTGCATTATTCCTTGCAACCAGTATCCATTCATATCAGATATTCCTGTGCAGTTTCAGCATTATTTGGTTCCTTCTATTTATCTTACTTTGAAGCGTGACAGTGTAGACTTTAAGAATATTTTGTTAGGTACTATTTCTTTGGAGTTTATCCCACAGCTGCCTATATCCTAAATAGTGTGGCTCTTACTTTGAAAACTTAGGATACTTTGAATAGAAAGCCTTGTCTGTCAGAGCATCCCTCCCCACTGATTCCTTGGGACCATACCCTTTTTGCTAGGAAAATGCAAAAAGATTGAAAAAGATGTGAATTGAGATTGGGATTGCATGTCTTCACTACATAGTTGTAGAGTTTTTCCTCCTATCCTTGCAGAACAGCATGAAAAATCAGAGTTTCCCAACAACAAATTTTACCAAGTTCTACAAATCAGAGATTTTGCATCTTCTGTTTTAAATGGACTCTGTACAAGAAAACTAAGTCCAATTGATAGAACTTGTTAGAACATTAGTCTTTTTACGTGACAAATGTGAATCCTTTTTTTACCATACACATCTGCCGGCAAATGCTACACAACTTGAAAACCACAAATTTGCTTCGCAAGCTTACTTAGGAATGCACTGAGATAGGTGATTTGGGCTAAAATAAGACTTAAAGGGCCAATTCAATTCAGCGTGATGAGACATGGAGTACGTCTGGAACGAGCTCGGGGCACTATCTGGTAATGTTACATTGCGGATTTTGCCTCGCTCCACATAGAGGTGTGCTGGAGAATCTGCAATGTTGGGTACCGTAGCACCTGGCAATGGCCACTAGGGATGTGCACCGGCGACTTTTGGTGTCTCGTGTTTTGTGTTTTGGATTCAGATTTTCGTGATGTTTTGGGTTCGGATTTGTTTCGCAAAACACCTGCCGAAAGGTTTTGGTTCGGATTTAAGGTTTTGGATTCTGATTTTTTTTGAAAAAAGCATAAAAAGTTCAAAAATCAAGTTTTTGGGCTTATTTTCACTCCTACGCTATTATTAACCTAAATAACATTCAATAACAAGCACTTCCACTAATTTACAGTGTATTCTGAACACCTCACAATATAGTTATTAGTCCAAAACGTTGCAACGAGGTATCTTTCTGGACTGCGTAGTGGAGTGGTCCCCACAATATAATAAGAAAACCATCAACTGGTCTTAATCGCACCAAAAAATGTACCTGGACTGCGTAGAGGAGTGGTCACCACGATATAATTTAAAAACCCTGAACTTGTATGATTCGCACCAATAAATGTATCTGGACTGCGTAGAGGAGTGGTCACCACAATATAAATTAAAAACCCTGAACTTGTATGAATCGCACCAATAAATGTATCTGGACTGCGTAGAGGAGTGGTCACCACAATATAAATTAAAAACCCTGAACTTGTATGAATCGCACCAATAAATGTATCTGGACTGCGTAGAGGAGTGGTCACCACAATATAATAAGAAAACCATCAACTGGTCTGAATCGCACCAAAAAATGTACCTGGACTGCGTAGAGGAGTGGTCACCACAATATAATTTAAAAACCCTGAACTTGTATGATTCGCACCAATAAATGTATCTGGACTGCGTAGAGGAGTGGTCACCACAATATATATAATAAGAAAACCATCAACTGGTATGAATTGCACCGAATAATGTACCTGGACTGTGTAGAGGAGTGGATTACCACAATATAATAAGAAAACCATCAACTGGTCTTAATCGCACCAAAAAATGTACCTGGACTGCGTAGAGGAGTGGGTCACCACAATATAATTTAAAAACCCTGAACTTGTATGATTCGCACCAATAAATGTATCTGGACTGCGTAGAGGAGTGGTCACCACAATATAATTTAAAAACCCTGAACTTGTATTATTCGCACCAATAAATGTATCTGGACTGCGTAGAGGAGTGGTCACCACAATATATATAATAAGAAAACCATCAACTGGTATGAATTGCACCGAATAATGTACCTGGACTGTGTAGAGGAGTGGATTACCACAATATAATAAGAAAACCATCAACTGGTCTTAATCGCACCAAAAAATGTACCTGGACTGCATAGAGGAGTGGGTCACCACAATATAATTTAAAAACCCTGAACTTGTATGATTCGCACCAATAAATGTATCTGGACTGCGTAGAGGAGTGGTTACCACAATATATATAATAAGAAAACCATCAACTGGTATGAATAGCACCGAATAATGTACCTGGACTGCGTAGAGGAGTGGTCACCACAATATAATTTAAAAACCCTGAACTTGTATGATTCGCACCAATAAATGTATCTGGACTGCGTAGAGGAGTGGTCACCAAAATGTAAATTAAAAACCCTGAACTTGTATGATTCGCACCAATAAATGTATCTGGACTGCGTAGAGGAGTGGTCACCACAATATATATAATAAGAAAACCATCAACTGGTATGAATCGCACCGAATTATGTACCTGGACTGCGTAGAGGAGTGGATTACCACAATATAATAAGAAAACCATCAACTGGTCTTAATCACACCAATAAATGTATCTGGACTGCGTAGAGGAGTGGTCACCAAAATGTAAATTAAAAACCCTGAACTTGTATGATTCGCACCAATAAATGTATCTGGACCGCGTAGAGGAGTGGTCACCACAATATAAATTAAAAACCCTGAACTTGTATGAATCGCACCAATAAATGTATCTGGACTGCGTAGAGGAGTGGTCACCACAATATAATAAGAAAACCATCAACTGGTCTGAATCGCACCAAAAAATGTACCTGGACTGCATAGAGGAGTGGTCACCACAATATAATTTAAAAACCCTGAACTTGTATGATTCGCACCAATAAATGTATCTGGACTGCGTAGAGAAGTGGTCACCACAATATATATAATAAGAAAACCATCAACTGGTATGAATTGCACCGAATAATGTACCTGGACTGTGTAGAGGAGTGGATTACCACAATATAATAAGAAAACCATCAACTGGTCTTAATCGCACCAAAAAATGTACCTGGACTGCGTAGAGGAGTGGGTCACCACAATATAATTTAAAAACCCTGAACTTGTATGATTCGCACCAATAAATGTATCTGGACTGCGTAGAGGAGTGGTCACCACAATATATATAATAAGAAAACCATCAACTGGTATGAATAGCACCGAATAATGTACCTGGACTGCGTAGAGGAGTGGGTCACCACAATATAATAAAAAAACCATCAATTGGTCTTAATCGCACCAAAAAATGTACTTGGACTGCGTAGAAGAGTGGGTCACCACAATATAATTTAAAAACCCTGAACTTGTATGATTCGCACCATTAAATGTATCTGGACTGCGTAGAGGAGTGGTCACCACAATATAATTTAAAAACCCTGAACTTGTATTATTCGCACCAATAAATGTATCTGGACTGCGTAGAGGAGTGGTCACCACAATATATATAATAAGAAAACCATCAACTGGTATGAATTGCACCGAATAATGTACCTGGACTGTGTAGAGGAGTGGATTACCACAATATAATAAGAAAACCATCAACTGGTCTTAATCGCACCAAAAAATGTACCTGGACTGCATAGAGGAGTGGGTCACCACAATATAATTTAAAAACCCTGAACTTGTATGATTCGCACCAATAAATGTATCTGGACTGCGTAGAGGAGTGGTCACCACAATATATATAATAAGAAAACCATCAACTGGTATGAATAGCACCGAATAATGTACCTGGACTGCGTAGAGGAGTGGGTCACCACAATATAATAAAAAAACCATCAATTGGTCTTAATCGCACCAAAAAATGTACCTGGACTGCGTAGAGGAGTGGTCACCACAATATAATTTAAAAACCCTGAACTTGTATGATTCGCACCAATAAATGTATCTGGACTGCGTAGAGGAGTGGTCACCACAATATAATTTAAAAACCCAGAACTTGTATGATTCGCACCAATAAATGTATCTGGACTGCGTAGAGGAGTGGTCACCAAAATGTAAATTAAAAACCCTGAACTTGTATGATTCGCACCAATAAATGTATCTGGACTGCATAGAGGAGTGGTCACCACAATATATATAATAAGAAAACCATCAACTGGTATGAATCGCACCGAATTATGTACCTGGACTGCGTAGAGGAGTGGATTACCACAATATAATAAGAAAACCATCAACTGGTCTTAATCACACCAAAAAATGTATCTGGACTGCGTAGAGGAGTGGTCACCACAATATATATAATAAGAAAACCATCAACTGGTATGAATAGCACCGAATAATGTACCTGGACTGCGTAGAGGAGTGGTCACCACAATATAATTTAAAAACCCTGAACTTGTATGATTCGCACCAATAAATGTATCTGGACTGCGTAGAGGAGTGGTCACCAAAATGTAAATTAAAAACCCTGAACTTGTATGATTCGCACCAATAAATGTATCTGGACCGCGTAGAGGAGTGGTCACCACAATATAAATTAAAAACCCTGAACTTGTATGAATCGCACCAATAAATGTATCTGGACTGCGTAGAGGAGTGGTCACCACAATATAATAAGAAAACCATCAACTGGTCTGAATCGCACCAAAAAATGTACCTGGACTGCATAGAGGAGTGGTCACCACAATATAATTTAAAAACCCTGAACTTGTATGATTCGCACCAATAAATGTATCTGGACTGCGTAGAGAAGTGGTCACCACAATATATATAATAAGAAAACCATCAACTGGTATGAATTGCACCGAATAATGTACCTGGACTGTGTAGAGGAGTGGATTACCACAATATAATAAGAAAACCATCAACTGGTCTTAATCGCACCAAAAAATGTACCTGGACTGCGTAGAGGAGTGGGTCACCACAATATAATTTAAAAACCCTGAACTTGTATGATTCGCACCAATAAATGTATCTGGACTGCGTAGAGGAGTGGTCACCACAATATATATAATAAGAAAACCATCAACTGGTATGAATAGCACCGAATAATGTACCTGGACTGCGTAGAGGAGTGGGTCACCACAATATAATAAAAAAACCATCAATTGGTCTTAATCGCACCAAAAAATGTACTTGGACTGCGTAGAAGAGTGGGTCACCACAATATAATTTAAAAACCCTGAACTTGTATGATTCGCACCATTAAATGTATCTGGACTGCGTAGAGGAGTGGTCACCACAATATAATTTAAAAACCCTGAACTTGTATTATTCGCACCAATAAATGTATCTGGACTGCGTAGAGGAGTGGTCACCACAATATATATAATAAGAAAACCATCAACTGGTATGAATTGCACCGAATAATGTACCTGGACTGTGTAGAGGAGTGGATTACCACAATATAATAAGAAAACCATCAACTGGTCTTAATCGCACCAAAAAATGTACCTGGACTGCATAGAGGAGTGGGTCACCACAATATAATTTAAAAACCCTGAACTTGTATGATTCGCACCAATAAATGTATCTGGACTGCGTAGAGGAGTGGTCACCACAATATATATAATAAGAAAACCATCAACTGGTATGAATAGCACCGAATAATGTACCTGGACTGCGTAGAGGAGTGGGTCACCACAATATAATAAAAAAACCATCAATTGGTCTTAATCGCACCAAAAAATGTACCTGGACTGCGTAGAGGAGTGGTCACCACAATATAATTTAAAAACCCTGAACTTGTATGATTCGCACCAATAAATGTATCTGGACTGCGTAGAGGAGTGGTCACCACAATATAATTTAAAAACCCTGAACTTGTATGATTCGCACCAATAAATGTATCTGGACTGCGTAGAGGAGTGGTCACCAAAATGTAAATTAAAAACCCTGAACTTGTATGATTCGCACCAATAAATGTATCTGGACTGCATAGAGGAGTGGTCACCACAATATATATAATAAGAAAACCATCAACTGGTATGAATCGCACCGAATTATGTACCTGGACTGCGTAGAGGAGTGGATTACCACAATATAATAAGAAAACCATCAACTGGTCTTAATCACACCAAAAAATGTATCTGGACTGCGTAGAGGAGTGGTCACCACAATATATATAATAAGAAAACCATCAACTGGTATGAATAGCACCGAATAATGTACCTGGACTGCGTAGAGGAGTGGTCACCACAATATAATTTAAAAACCCTGAACTTGTATGATTCGCACCAATAAATGTATCTGGACTGCGTAGAGGAGTGGTCACCACAATATAATTTAAAAACCCTGAACTTGTATGATTCGCACCAATAAATGTATCTGGACTGCGTAGAGGAGTGGTCACCAAAATGTAAATTAAAAACCCTGAACTTGTATGATTCGCACCAATAAATGTATCTGGACTGCGTAGAGGAGTGGTCACCACAATATATATAATAAGAAAACCATCAACTGGTATGAATCGCACCGAATTATGTACCTGGACTGCGTAGAGGAGTGGATTACCACAATATAATAAGAAAACCATCAACTGGTCTTAATCACACCAAAAAATGTACCTGGACTGCGTAGAGGAGTGGGTCACCACAATATAATTTAAAAACCCTGAACTTGTATGATTCGCATCAATAAATGTATCTGGACTGCGTAGAGGAGTGGTCACCACAATATATATAATAAGAAAACCATCAACTGGTATGAATAGCACCGAATAATGTACCTGGACTGCGTAGAGGAGTGGGTCACCACAATATAATAAGAAAACCATCAACTGGTCTTAATCACACCAAAAAATGTACCTGGACTGCGTAGAGGAGTGGGTTGCCACAATATAATTTAAAAACCCTGAACTTGTATGATTCGCACCAATAAATGTATCTGGACTGCGTAGAGGAGTGGTCACCACAATATAATTTAAAAACCCTGA
Organism: Mixophyes fleayi; assembly: GCF_038048845.1. Lineage (NCBI taxonomy): Eukaryota > Metazoa > Chordata > Amphibia > Anura > Limnodynastidae > Mixophyes > Mixophyes fleayi. The sequence goes on from NC_134402.1 coordinate 449,719,067, forward strand.
ACTTGTCTGATTCGCACCAATAAATGTATCTGGACTGCATAGAGGAGTGGTCACAACAATATAAATTAAAAACCTTGAACTTGTAAGAATCGCACCAATAAATGTATCTGGACTGCGTAGAGGAGTGGTCACCACAATATATATAATAAGAAAACCATCAACTGGTCTGAATCGCACCAAAAAATGTACCTGGACTGCGTAGAGGAGTGGTCAACACAATATAAATTAAAAACCCTGAACTTGTATGAATCGCACCAATAAATGTACCTGGACTGCGTAGAGGAGTGGTCACCACAATATATATAATAAGAAAACCATCAACTGGTATGAATAGCACCGAATAATGTACCTGGACTGCGTAGAGGAGTGGGTCATCACAATATAATAAGAAAACCATCAAATGGTCTTAATCGCACCAAAAAATGTACCTGGACTGCGTAGAGGAGTGGGTCGCCACAATATAATTTAAAAACACTGAACTTGTATGATTCGCACCAATAAATGTATCTGGACTGCGTAGAGGAGTGGTCACCACAATATAATTTAAAAACCCTGAACTTGTATGATTCGCACCAATAAATGTATCTGGACTGCGTAGAGGAGTGGGTCACTGCAATATAATTTAAAAACCCTGAACTTGTATGATTCGCACCAATAAATGTATCTGGACTGCGTAGAGGAGTGGTCACCACAATATAAATTAAAAACCCTGAACTTGTATAAATCGCACCAATAAATGTACCTGGACTGCGTAGAGGAGTTGTCAACACAATATAATAAGAAAACCATCAACTGGTCTGAATCGTACCCAAAAAATTACCTGGACTGGCTAGAGGAGTGGTCACCACAATATAATTAAAAAACCCTCCACGGGTCTGAATTTCACCCAAAAAGTTTATGGACTGCGTAGTGTAGTGTTCCCCACAATATTATTTAAAAAGTTTGCAGCAACAGTCAACATTGTTTAATATCTGATACACCTCTATCTGGGCTGCATAGTGGAGTGGCCCCGGTACTAAATTTGGTTTTGGGGCCACAATACCTCCTCCAACGATGGTACAGTGCATTCATCATTGAGATCCCATCAAGTATGTTAAAGACAGACAGGGTCAAAGTGTTATTGGTTGACTTTGTAAACCAAAAAACTGTCCCTGTTGCACATAGTTGTGCAATGAAGAGTGACTTTTTCATTTAAAGGCTCCATCTTTCAAGTGTAGTGTTTGTAAGTCATATTATACTTTTGGTAAAATTTGTTTAATTTGTTCCTCTTTATGGTAACTACTAATATAATTAAAGTATTAAATAGAAGCTGCAGTTCCTCTTTATGGGAATTAGTAATAGAATTAAAGTATTAAATAGAATTAAAGTATTAAATAGAGTGGTATAGAGTGGCAGTGTGGTATAGAGTGGTCCCCACAATATAATAATAAAACCCTCAACTGGTCAGAATTCCACCAAACAAGTATCTGGAATGCGTAGTGGGGTGGCCCCGGTACCCAATTTGATACCGGGGCCACAATAAAATAAATACACCCTCAACTGGTCATAATTCCACCAAACAAGTATCTGGACTGCGTAGTGGGGTGGCCCCGGTACCCAATTTGATACCGGGCCACAATACCTCCTCCAACTTCCAAGTGTAGTGTTTATAACATCTTAACACTACACTAATTCTAGCACGTCAATTTATTGCATTTGTTGGCATTTTATTTTACTTTTTGAACATGGCAAACGACTGTTGAATGGTCACATAATGCCAAAAAAAGAGTTGCAAGATGGAATTGTCCTTGGGCCCTCCCACCCACCCTTATGTTGTTGAAATAGGACATGCACACTTTAACAAACCAATCATTTCAGCGACAGGGCCTACCAAACAACTGTGGCTGAAATGTTTGGTTTGTTTAGGCCCCCACACCAATAAAACAATTCATCTCTCCCTGTACAAACTAAACAGGCTCTACTGAGGAAAGATGTCGTCCTCATCCTCAACCTCTGATTCCTCTCCCCCTACAGTGTGTACTTCCTCCTCCTCACACATTATCAATTCGTCCCCGCTGGACTCCACAACCACAGGTCCCTCTGTACTATCTGGAGGGCAGTGCTGTACTTCATTGAGGAATTGATTATTCATTTTTATAAACATCATTTTTTCAACGTTGTGAGGAAGCAACCTCCTTCTCCGCTCACTGACCAGGTTCCCCGCTGCACTAAAAACTCTTTCCGAGTACACACTGGAGGGGGGACAACTCAGGTAAAATAGAGCCAGTTTGTACAGGGGCTTCCAAACTGCCTTTTTTTCCTGCCAGTAACAATATGGACTGTCTGACATGTCTATTTGGATGGTGTCAGCAAAATAATCCTCCACCATTTTTTCAATTGTGACAGCATCCAATGCAGCGACAGTAGACATGTCTGCAATGGTTGGCAGGTCCTTCAGTCCAGACCAGATGTTATCAGCATCCCCGCCAGCAGCTCTTTTAGGAAAACTGAGATTTTTCCTCGCAGCCATAGATGTGGAAGAAAATGAGGGTGGAGCTGTTGGCATGTCACGGTCCTCTTCAGAGGACAATCTCCTGACCAGAAGGTCTTTGCACCGCTGTAGACTTGTGTCCGCCGGAAGCAGAGACACAACATACGCTTTAAACCAAGGATCAAGCACGGTGGCCAGAATGTATTCCTCTGACTTTAAAAGAGTGACCACCCTCAGATCCTGGCAAAGCGTACGAAGGGCTTCATCCACAAGAGCTACATGCTTTGCTGGATCGCAATACTTTACCAGCTCTTCCCTCACTTTCTCCAGCTGCTTCTGCAATAGCCTGATCAGGGGAATGACCTGACTCAAGCTGGCAGTGTCGGAACTGACTTCTCGTGTGGCAAGTTCAAACGGCTGGAGAACCTTGCACAACACGGAAATCAGTATCCACTGCACTTGACTCAGGCGCATCCCCACTTCTTTGCCTATGTCGTAGGTGGCTGTGTAGGCCTGAATGGCCTTTTGCTGCTCCTCCATCCTCTGCAGCATATAGAGGGTGGAGTTCCAGCGCATCACAACCTCTTGTTTGAGGTGATGGCAGGGCAGGTTCATGCTTTTTTGATGTGCCTCTAGTCTGCGGTAGGCACTGGCTGAATGCCGAAAGTGTCCAGCAATTTTGCGCGCCACCGCAAGCATCTCCTGCACACCCCTGTCATTCTTGAGGTAATGCTGCACCACCAAATTAACGGTGTGAGCAAAACATGGGACGTGCCGGAAATTGCCCATATTTAATGCCCGCACAATGTTACTGGCATTGTCTGACACCACAAATCCCCATGAGTGTCTAAGTTGGGTAAGCCACTGGGAGATAATTTCCCTCAGTTTCTCTAATATGTTGTCAGCGTTGTGCCTCTTATTAAAGCCTGTAATACACAATGTTGCCTGCCTTTGCACGAGCAGCCATTTTGTAGATGCTGCTACTGATGCAGCTGTTGCTGTTGCTGCGGAAGGCGATGCATCTTCCCAGTGGGCTTTCACAGTCATATAGTCCTTCGTTTGCCCAGAACCACTTGTCCACATGGCCGTGTTTAAGTGGACAGTGGGTACAACCGCATTTTTCAGAGCACTGAGGACACTTGATCTTACTTCTCTGTACATTTTTGGTATCGCCTGCCTAGTGAAGTGGAATCTCGACGGGATTTGGTACCGGGGACACAATACCTCCATCAGCCCTATAAATCCCACTCCACTGATGGCGGACACCGGGCGCATGTTTAACACCAACATTGCAGTTACAGCCGCAGTTATACGTTTTGCAATAGGGTGACTACTATCGTATTTTGTGGTCATGGAAAACGACTGTTGGACGGTCAATTGTTTTGTGAAAGACTTAGCGGTCTTACGACTTCCCCTCTGGGAAGATGACCGACTAACAGCAGCAACAGCAGCATTGGCAGTAGTAGGCGTACCGCTGCAGGATTCCTCGGATGAATCCCGTATTGGAGAGGACTCAGTCTGGCTGCTGACTTGGGCTGCAGGACTCAATCTGATGGAGATCGTGGAGGAAGTTGACAAGGAGGGTGTTGCTGGTGTGTATCCAACTGGACCACGGGACTTAGGTGTCCCTGTACCGATGACGGTCCTAGCCCCAGTTCCTGAACTAACCTCTGAATTATGAAGGTTATTCAGGTGACGTATAAGGGAGGATGTCCCTAGGTGGGCAAGATCCTTACCCCTGCTTATTTGAGCTTTACATAAGCTACATATGGCCATACATTGGTTGTCCGGATTTGGATAAAAATAACTCCAGACCGAAGAGGTGCATTTTTTGGTCTTCTGACCAGGCATGAGGATGGGCTTTTTCATCCCATGGACATCAGCTGTTTCCCCCCATGGTGCCTCATTTACAATAACCACATCACCATCCTCATCATCAAGTTCCTCCACAGCGCCAGCTACATCATCAATAGCCTGCTCCCGAGCCACCTCTTCCCGTACAGTGATGGGAAGGTCAGGCTTGACAACCACCAACACCCTTGGACTCGCCTTGTGGATTTGTGATAATTTCTCTTTAGAAGGCAGAGTTGTTTGCTGTTTTGTTGCTGACAGCATAACTCTCTTCAATTTTTTGTAGGGGGGGGGGAGGAGGAGGAGGGCTAAGATCTGTGGGTGAAGCTGAACCACTAGTCATGAACACGGGCCAGGGCCTAAGCCGTTCCTTGCCACTCCGTGTCGTAAATGGCATATTGGCAACTTTACGTTTCTCCGCAGAAGATTTTAAGTTTCTCTTTTTGCTACTTTTACTTAACTTGGGCTTTTTGGATTTTACATGCCCTGTACTAGGAGATTGGGCATCGGGCTTGGAAGACGACGTTGATGGCATTTCATCGTCTATGTCATGACTAGTGGCAGCAGCTTCAGCATTAGGAGGAAGTGGGTCTGGATCTTTCCCTACTTTATCCTCCAAATTTTTGGTCTCCATTATATGTAGCACAAAATACTGCAGAATGTGTGAACTTGGTAATATTGCAGACAGTACCAATGGACTTATACTGCTGGATTGGTTTTGCAAATTTAGTTATAATTATTTATTTTTTTTATTATTTTTTTTCGTGTGTTTTTATAACTTTTTTTTTTTAAAAAAAACTTGGGAATAATGGGTAAATAACTATGCCCTTAGAAGCACAGAGCACAGGACACAGCACCACTGGACTGAACAGGACACAGCACAGGACCCAGCAGCACCACAGAACTCAGCAGGACAGAGCACAGGACACAGCACCACTGGACTGATATACTGCTGAATGTGTGAACTTGGTAATATTGCAGACAGTACCAATGGTCTTATACTGCAGGATTGGTTGTGCAAATTTTGTTGTAATTAATTTTTTTTTTAATTTTTTTTTTGTATTTTTTTTTATAACTTTTTTAAAAAATTTTAAACACTTGGGAATAATGGGGAAATAACTATGCCCTTAGAAGCACAGAGCACAGGACACAGGACCACTGGACCACTGGACTGAACAGGACACAGCACAGGACCCAGCAGCACCACTGAACTGAAAATTGACAGAGCACAGCACACAGCACCACTGGACTTTTACTGCTGAATGTGTGAACTTGGTAATATTGCAGTACCAATGGGCTTATACTGCAGGATTGGTTTTGCAAATTTTATTGTAATAAATTTTTTTTTAAATTATTTTTTTGTATTTTTTCTTATAACTTTTTTTTATTTTTTAAAAAACTTGGGAATAATGGGGAAATAACTATGCCCTTAGAAGCACAGAGCACAGGACACAGCACCACTGGACTGAACAGGACACAGCACAGGACCCAGCAGCACCACTGAACTCAAAATTGACAGAGCACAGCACACAGCACCACTGGACTGATACTGCAGAACACAGCACTGCACAGCACAGAACTAAACAGCACAGCACAGAACTAAACAGCACAGCACGAGATCTACCAGGACAGAGGACCACCTAACACACCCTCCCTCTACCCTGATCAATGCCCGAGTGAAGATGTCGGCGACTAGCGGGGAATTTATAGGATCCGAGTATCGCGAGAACCGACAGCGGGATTATGACTCAGAGCCTCGGTTTCAAGTTTTCATTTGGCGCCAATACCCGGATCTGTCTCGGATCCGACTCGGATCGGAAAGGTTCGGGTGGGCTCGGATTCACAAAATCCGAGTGCGCTCATCTCTAATGGCCACAGCCGAACATCACATCCCAAAGGATCTAAATGTAACATTGGTGTTGCTAAAGATCTGCAGGCACTGGTATCTAGTTTCACAGCAGTTGCACCAGAGTAATTATCTAAATGCTGCTAACCAATGTTGGATACTCGTCACCCTAAAGGGCACATTGTATCATATGTGATGGACTTGACCGGAGGTAACAGCCCTTTGAGAAGCAATGGATCTTTTCAGAGCAGAGGGGTAGCCCTGGTGGCTGATGTAGAGGCTTCTGGTGCGTGCTGGTTTCCCCCTAAGAGGCCACGGAGGTGGGCACTGACACTGCCCGGCTCCCCTCACTCCAGGCCCATAGCAGCCTCATACCCTTCACAGTTCCGACCACTGTCACAGGATTCAGTCCTAACATGACTGCTCTTTTAATTCTTCTTGTCAACCCTTTAAAGCTGATGGACAAACCTACAGATAAACTTATATCTCATATAACTAGCACAGTTTAACTTTACATTACCTGCTACTGGAAACAAGCAACCTGCCCTTCACTTCAAAAAGCTCTTAGACGCATATGGTTTATGTCCAGCATGGAATTTATAATTTGCATACAGTATATATGGGAACCCTTGTACTCTTATCATTCAATATCTTCACCAGGAAAATATAAAATAAATTGAAAGTGTCTCTCGGTTCAGAATGCCGATAACTATCCCCAGGTTTCTCCTTTCTTTAGTTAACGTGAATCCCTTCAAACCCAACTTAGACACTACTAGGAAGTTGAGTGCACCTTCCAGCTCTTTCCTGATTTAGTCTTACTTTTGCACTTATATGTAAATTTAATTATTTACATTATTATTTATTATATTTAAACTTCACTTATCTTATATAAGTAGTATATGACATGTATACATCATGCAGTTTGGGACTAAGGTATGTCATTGTATTGAAACTTAGATTGTAATGGTTTATTGTTATGGGAAATGCATAAGATATTGGAAAGTCTCAGATTGCAACTAGTTTGTTATCAGAGAGAAAGTTATCTGACCGTTTTGTGTGATATTTACTTTAATGGTACAAATATGATGCAGGGAGGTAGTTATGATATGGCCAGTAGTTATATAGCAGTCATTGCTTCTCCTAGTCTCACGTCTCTCGGGTATATTTACTAAGCTGTGGGTTTGAAAAAGTGGAGCGTTTGCCCCACATTTGCTCTATACACGAGTAACTAATCAGAGAGTCTTTCCCACTCTCTGCTCAATCAGCACACAGTGCCTGTCCCCCTGTTAAATAAATATTGTCATTATGGGTAACAGACACTGCAATGCAGCCTTGGGATTGTCTGGTCTTTAGCTTTCCACTACAAACTCCATGTTGTGTTATCTTCTCTGTAGATATTAACTCTAAGGATTTAAACAGTATATTTTGTTCCGACTACTGAGACCGTTGGGAGGTGTGTCTCTCTCCCCTCCTCTCTGTGCAGTGGTTAGCGATGCAACGTGAGCCTGCCACTGGTGCGCGCAACAATGCAGGGGTGTTTTTAGGGGAGGGGACTGTGGTTAGGGGTGGCCTGGCAATCCCTCAGTACACATCACATGGCCACACAGACTTTTTGGTGACACAATTTACCTCATTTAGAGTCGGACGCAATGTTCGTTTTAGGCGCATCCTGCATAAAAACACTACCACACATGTGCAGAAAGCACCAAATCCGCCTGCATCTTGGACGCAATTAACACTTGCGACAGCTTGCGACTCACTACGAGAGAATGGGAGGAACACGGATTTGTGAAGTCGTGACCATGTAAATACATCCTAGTCGCAGTGAGGCGCAGACGCAACACACGTCAAAACAGGGCTAAAGCTGTGCGGCAGGAATTAGGTGGTGCAAGCGGTTAGCTAGCTGCAGGAACTGCTCGCAGCTCGGTAGGGTATTACGAGTGGGATGTAACTGGGGTTGCTTGCAACTCGTAATACCTTACCAAGCTGCGGCACACACCCACTCATACACTTCTTAAACGGACTTTGCGTCCGACTCTAAATGAGGTCCAATGTCTCCAGGAACAAAGTTTAAATGTTGCTAGATAGTTAGATAGTAATCAGTGCTGATATTGGATGCATGTGTGCAATTAATTCAATCAATTATGTGATTTGTAGTTTACTGCCACAATCATTCAACGTTGTTCTTTAATACCAGAAGACTGCTGTTGGGATTCACAGAAGCTCCTACAAAAGGCAATTCAGGGATTACAATTATAAAACAAAAACACAGACCCATATCCTGGGCAAATATTATATTCATACAAATATTATTTAAAATGGAATTATCCTTTAAGTGCCACCAGCCTAATTTTGTAAGTGTTGAATCTAATTAAAGAAGTCACTATGAGTTGTGTGTTTTCAGCCATAGGAAGAATAAGCCTTTCCGGATTTTTTTATTTTGAATATGATTTACACAAGAAGGAAAAATACTGACTGAGCAGCTAATCAAACTAAGGAGTAATCTAAATACTTTAAGCATCAGGTATTAATCCCCGACAGCTGCACGCTAAAACCCGCCCGCGTTTCCTCCGCTTTTAAAAAGTCTTAAAGCAGAAACTTTAAATTAAAATATAAAACCTTATGCAGCACTTTTTGTAATAGTTTAGTAAATAACAAGGCATATTTAATTAATGACAATTTACATATGGCATACTTCAGAGATAACTCACAAATCCCCACATTCAGCAGGATCTTCTCAATTATTATAGCTTTTTATCACATAGCTGTACTTTAATATTAGCTTGAAATCCATTTCATTTCGCCACCTCTCTGACCCCTTCATAAGCAGATAATAAGTTTATTTATACAAGCTGCATTCTGCCTGCAGGGCTTTGCTTCCTTCTGATCAGCCCTGGATACACTCACATGAACAGAATATTCTTCTGTGTGATGAGTTTTGTTCGTTGTTCTATCTCTGATGTACAAAACATTTCTCTTTGTATCAATTCAGTTTACTAGCATTTACTTTGCACAATCAGTTTGCATCTTTCTTTATAAAATCATTTTGTTTACCCTGATTAGATGGTTTCATGACAGGAAGGGATGACACCCAATTGTTTTTTTTAAAATGCTGTTTACATACATTTTTTATCACATGCAAAACACATGTAAATGAGTATGACATTAAATCCCATTGTTTATAGTGTTATAATATTTACTGGTTTTTTACTTGCATTGCGTTGCAGAAGTTTTTCAGAATGTTACTCGAACTGTTTTATTTGCGCTTGCAGCATGGAAACGCATTGGGGAGCCTGTTACATGCCGGACTCTCTGACACCCTTACTGGAGTTCAGCGAGTTCTCTTCTTTCTTTCCGATAGCACAGAGGGTTCCTCTGCTTCTCTGCGCCTTCAACACTGTGAGAGGAGGCCCGTTCTATTTGACATGTTTTTTTCTGATCTCATTAGCTCTGGCCTCCCTGCCCCCCATTTGCCTCCCACTATATAAAGCTGCTCAAAACAGTAAATGATGCCAGTTTATGAAGTCTTTTGTCCTGATAAGTTGGCTCCTGGCTCATACAGTGTCTAGTAATTCTGCTCCAGGGTTTCCTAGTAATTCTGCTCCAGGGTGACTCCATCCGTTCCAGAGTATTCCTGGCTCCTACATTGTCTCCCAAGTAATTCTGCCCAGTGTGCTACTGGCTATTCTTTCCACGCCAGTGTGTTACTGGTTATTCTATCCACACCAGTGTGTTCCTGGTTATTCTTTCCACGCCAGTGTGTTCCTGGTTATTCTATCCACGCCAGTGTGTTCCTGGTTATTCTATCCATGCCAGTGTGTTCCTGGTTATTCTATCCACGCCAGTGTGTTCCTGGTTATTCTATCCACGCCAGTGTGTTCCTGGTTATTCTATCCACGCCAGTGTGTTCCTTGTTATTCTATCCACGTCAGTGTGTTCCTGGTTATTCTATCCACGCCAGTGTGTTCCCGGTTATCCTATCCACGCCAGTGTGTTACTGGTTATTCTATCCACACCAGTGTGTTACTGGTTATTCTATCCACACCAGTGTCTTCCTAGTTATTCTATCCATGCCAGTGTATTCCTGGTAATTCTATCCACGCCAGTGTCTTCCTAGTTATTCTATCCACACCAGTTTGTTACTGGTTATTATATCCACGCCAGTGTGTTCCTGGTTATTCTATTGACACCAGTGTGTTCCTGGTTAATAGCTATCTGGCATATACCTCTTTATTCACACCTGACTCCATCTACCTGATGGTCATGTTTAAACCTGTACGGAGGACCGTAACCTGCAAAGGTATCTAGCAGCTAAGCCGATATTCCTTGTGCTGGTCCCTGGAAGACACCTACCCTTAATTGGATTCCGCGCCTCCATTACAGATAGAACGGATTTGGACTGACGTTTTGCATCCAGAAGTTCCTGTGTGATTCCTGACAGATGCTACAGGAAGCTCTAAAACACTAGTAAAAATGCTAATAACAATTTATATCCAATGCACCTGCATATATGAGATCTAAAAAAGTCTGTGAGATATTCAGTCTGAGCCAGTTTACTGCTGCAATGTTTATTCATCTCAGATATGTCTCTGAGCTATGAATAAAGCAAGAATTTATTTAACCTCTACATGACCGGAGGTAGTTTGCACATTAATAACTAAAACTATTTTTGCATTTTTGTGATGACATTCATGGGAAAGACATAAGCATTTCATTCTGTAACCTATTTGTTTCGATTTATATTTATTTTATGGGCAGCGGATAGTGAAAATCAGGCATACTTTTAATTCTAAATTGTTTTTACTGATTTTGAACATTGCTACAAAATGTTATTGCCAAGATCTCCCAGGATTTGAAAGTCTAGATATACTTCTTTTTGTTCTCAAGTTTTGAGGTATTTATAGGACTAGTGAGAATTTATATTGAATTATTTTACATTTTTTACACTTTTTTCTCAATGTTATTCTTGAAATTTTGATAGTGGAGACCTTGAGGAGTCACCTGAGACTTGTCATATCAGCCCCTATACATTTAGCAATTTGTACTGGCTTATCTGGGCTGCTGAGTCTAATGAGAGCCACAATATTCACCAGGGACCCCAACAATGTGTTGGCTATGTTGTACCCACAGGTCGCAGAACCTAGATTAGGCTCACTCTGCAGTCGTTACTAGAGGATGGTTATAAAGAGGCCCAAGTCAGAGCTGGCACCACAGTGTCAAGATCTGTAATGTGTCAAGATAAAGGACAGACAGAATAAATTTGTAAGGTATGCAGTCGACGGCTAGACATTCATTTGGTTGACATTCATAAAGTCATCAACATTAGGTCAACAATTCAAACGTCGACAATATTATTAGGTTGACAAGTCAAACATCATCAGTATTATTAGGTCAACAAGTCAAACGACGACAGTATTATTAGGTCGACAAGTCAAACATCGACAGTATTATTAGGTCGACAGGACAAACATCGACAGTATTATTAGGTCAACAAGTCAAACATCGACAGTATTATTAGGTCGAGAGGTCAAACGTCGACAGTCAAACAGTGTTTTTAGGTCAACATTTTGAATGTCAATAGTATTATTAGGTTGACAATTCAAATATAGATTATTAAATGGCTATGGATAGTGTAAGGGTTAGGGATATTATTGTCGACCTAATACTATCTACATTTTAAATTTTGACCTACTAATACTATCTACAATTGAATTGTTGACCTAATAATACTACTGTGGTCTTTCCAACCCTGTCTATATTATGGTGTTGACCATATAAATGTTGATCATGTAACTGTCGAACATATGTATCACACCCGTTTGTAACTTGTAAATGAGACTTATATCAAGGTCACAGACAGACCAACAAATTCAGAACAATCCAGATGGGTACAAAAGATATCCAGGATAATTCTCAAAAAGTAGAAGGAATAAACCTGTTGCTCAGGGACTGAAGGCATGCAGAACTGGATTAAAAAGCTGTACGGGTGACATTGCAAGCGTGCACCCAAACACCTGCTCAACCTCCAGAGTTGTGAACAGTTAGAAGCCCTTTTATGAAAGTAAGAGGGGAGGGCAAGGAAAAGAGAAAACAGGAGGCTTCCAACTGATCAAGAGTATTCAATGACACATAAAACAAATACGTAAAACAAATATGCAAAAATGTTACTCACAATATAGTAGATACGTGATCGCACCAGGCAGGATATCGTGGTTGACCACCACTAAACCATTAAAGATACAAAGGCCAACTTCCCTACTGATCCCTGTGATGATGATGATGATGATGATGTTGTGTGTCTAATCAATATTCCTGCATAATATGAAATATCAATAAGGAAATTTACAATCTGTTTTCATCTCTTTCCCATTGAATATTCCTTTCATTTTCTTGCCACCTTCTTCCTGGCGAAAACCTACCTCACATTAGACTCCATACCTCCACGCTAGGTGACATCAAAATAGACTGATTGTTTTGAGTCCACAGTACCAGTGTGCTCCTGACACAAGGGAAGGATAGTATTATCCCCAGGAAGATGTACCTATGGTAGAAACGCATTCGGACTATTGCTTACTATCAGCACCTATACAGGACAAAGGACAAAGACAATATAGAAGAGATAGTGAAAAGTTATTTTAGTACAGTATAGATTTATTAAATTACAGTGGTAGGATTGTTTAAACTATCTACACAACTATGTGAACTATACAACCAGTATTAGCAATATTAATACTAAAACTTCAACAACAATGCAACCTCTGTAACTATAGAAACAAGCCCAGTTCTTAACTCAACAATATTAAAGTACCTTAATCCACAATGCGCAGTGTCCCATAAAGCAACCATTACACTCTGCCCACAATCCACCTAACTCACATGGAAAATGTTACCATTACAACAAAGATATAATGCATCTCACACTGGATCCATTTTGTCCAGTCATGGTGATCATATTAATTCACAATGGCAGCCATGTTGAAGCCCTGAAGGGATTAGATCAACCTCCGTATTCTCTATTGTCTGCATAAACACATAGTATATCACCTTTTTGCCATATTAACTATTATCCCATGAACTCAATTTCTCCAGGCTTATTCTGCATTACTTCAAAAGTTTCACATTACAAACTACCTTCCATTCAATCCTTTTAGCAAACTATAATCCAGTTTCACACTTAAACCAAAGACACACATTCATCATTATCATCACCATTTATTTATATAGCGCCACTAATTCTGCAGCGCTGTACAGAGAACTCACTCACATCAGTCCCTGCCCCACTGGGGCTTACAGTTTAAATTCCCTAATATATGCACACACACACACACACACACACACACACACACACAGACTAGCTAGGGTCAATTTGTTAGCAGCCAATTAACCTACCAGTATGTTTTTTTGGAGTGTGGGAGGAAACCGGAGCACCCGGAGGAAACCCACGCAAACATGGGGAGAATAAGGCCATGGTCAGGAATTGAACTCATGATTCCAGTGCTGTGAGGCAGAAGTGCTAACCACTGAGCCACCATGCTGCCACACACATTCTAACTATCTTTCAAAACTATTTACAGGAAGGATACAGGAGAGAACTAGAGATATATGTTCCATCTTGAAGCCATCCCAGTAAAATAGAAAGAGATAGCCTGGTACTGAATGCTTTACAGTTCCCACAAAAACAGGCGGAGCTCTAGCACAGGATGTGGACCAGGCCTATTTGCTCTTAAGAGATATTAATTACAAAGGCCTCTGTAGGCAGAGACCTAGCCAAGCAATGTCCCCTGCAGGTCATATTGCTAAAGCAGAAATACTGGTTTGAGAAACTAATAAACAGGAGGGTCCTCTTCATCACACACAGTTTTGAACATTTTTGACTCTAAACCTGTCTAATCCTCCATGTTTCTTTATACTGTTGTCTTACCTTCATTTCCTGCTACTATCTTCTTGTTTGTATTGTTTATGTTTTGTCCCTGTTTGCAATGTCTCAATGTGCAAAATCTATTCATCTCTGCTCAGATCTGAGTAATATCATTAATTCTGACTGTATTTCAGTTTATTTGTTTTCCCTTACAATTATCAATAGCCTGCTTGAGGTCAAGTAAGTTTGCTTTATGATGGTGGGACGGTGGACAATTTTCCTTCTAAGTAGGAACTGTGTAAAATGAATGATGAAGGGACTGTGGCGGGTGTGGCAGGAAGATTGCAAACAGGTGAATGGTGGATAGTACTGTATATATACAGTATTTCAATAGATGAAAGTAAACAGAAACCTTTTCAAATTCCTCCACCCCACTCTGATGAAACAAAGTATTACTCACACCTCAATCTGTACCTCATTTCTCACAAAGTGTGAACTATAAAGTCATGTACTTATCTAGTCCTCTGATTCCCAATATTTCTAAATCATATATTTAAATGATGTATTTGTTATCTCCCTACTCGACACCCCCGTTCTGCACAAGATCTGCGTCTCTCTTCCACTTTCATCACATCCTCCCATGCTTGGTTACAGGACTTTTTTGGGCTGCACCCACTTTGTGGAATTCCCTCCCTTGGATAGTAAGACTTTCCTCTAGTCTCCAAACCTTCAAGCGTTCTCTGAAAACCCACCTCTTCAGACAAGCTTATGATATTCCTCAACCATCTTAATCTCCCCTATTACCACCCTCTACACTGCTAACACAAGACAACAACCCTCTGACCAACATTGCTACACACACAGCCCACTCATTACTTTTACTTTTGCATTCTAGCTGGTCCATTGTGCAATATGATGTAGCACATGTCCTTGTGTTTCAAACTCCCATTGTCCCATAGATTGTAAGCTTGCGAGCAGGGTTCTCTTACCTCTCTGTCTGTATGTATTACCCAGTATTGTTTTATTAATGTTTGTTCCCAATTGTAAAGCGCTACAGAATTTGCTGCCGCTATATAAATAAATAAATGATGATGATGATAATGTTTATACTTGTATATACTGTTTTTTTTAAATTGTAACATGGCTAAAAGAGCATGGTTAACATGTGTACACATGTCCATTGCCTCAGCCTAGGAAGAAGGATTATATTGCATTGTCCACCAAAGAATGAAAGTACATCACACCGAGTGGGGGGTCTCATGTCCTTTGTTTAGCTGTTTGTCTGTCTGTGTTAAGATAATGGAAGGGTCCACAGATACAGCTCTTTGTTTAAGTACAGATGACTGCATTATGTGTTTAAATGTAATGTCTCTGGGTTGTGACATCTCGTGTTAAAAACACTCTGTGAAAAAAACACTCTGCTTTATAGTAGGGATGTGCACCGGCGACTTTTGAGGTCTCGTGTTTTGTGTTTTGGATCCGGATTTTCGTTATTTTTGAGGTTCGGATTTGTCTCGCAAAACACTTGACGAAAGGTCTCGGTTCGGATTTAAGGTATTGGATTCGGATTTTTTTTGAAAAAAACATTAAAAGTTTAAAAATCAAGTTTTTGGGCTTATTTTCACTCCTAGGCTATTATTAACCTCAATAACATTCAATAACAAGCATTTCCACTAATTTACAGTGTATTCTGAACACCTCACAATATAGTTATTAGTCCAAAACGTTGCAAAAAGGTATCTTTCTGGACTGCGTAGAGGAGTGGGTCACCACAATATATATTAAAAACCCTGAACTTTTATGATTCGCACCAATAATTGTACCTGGACTGCGTAGAGGAGTGGGTCACCACAATATCTTAAAAACCCTGAACTTTTATGATTCGCACCAATAATTGTACCTGGACTGCGTAGAGGAGTGGGTCACCACAATATATTAAAAACCCTGAACTTTTATGATTCGCACCAATAATTGTACCTGGACTGCGTAGAGGAGTGGGTCACCACAATATATTAAAAACCCTGAACTTTTATGATTCGCACCAATAATTGTACCTGGACTGCGTAGAGGAGTGGGTCACCACAATATATTAAAAACCCTGAACTTTTATGATTCGCACCAATAATTGTACCTGGACTGCGTAGAGGAGTGGGTCACCACAATATCTTAAAAACCCTGAACTTTTATGATTCGCACCAATAATTGTACCTGGACTGCGTAGAGGAGTGGGTCACCACAATATCTTAAAAACCCTGAACTTTTATGATTCGCACCAATAATTGTACCTGGACTGCGTAGAGGAGTGGGTCACCACAATATATTAAAAACCCTGAACTTTTATGAATCGCACCAATAAATGTACCTGGACTGCGTAGAGGAGTGGGTCACCACAATATATATAATAAGAAAACCACCAACTTGTTTGATTCGCACCAATAAATGTACCTGGACTGCGTAGAGGAGTGGGTCACCACAATATATTGAAAACCCTGAACTTTTATGAATCGCACCAATAAATGTACCTGGACTGCGTAGAGGAGTGGGTCACCACAATATATATAATAAGAAAACCATCAACTTGTTTGATTCGCACCAATAAATGTACCTGGACTGCGTAGAGGAGTGGGTCACCACAATATATATAATAAGAAAACCATCAACTTGTTTGATTCGCACCAATAAATGTACCTGGACTGCGTAGAGGAGTGGGTCACCACAATATATTAAAAACCCTGAACTTTTATGAATCGCACCAATAAATGTACCTGGACTGCCTAGAGGAGTGGGCACTGGGCACCACAATAAAATATATAAAAAACCTTCAACAGGTCTGCATTACACTACACATACGGCTGCTCCTCCATCCTCTCCATCATATACATGTTGGAGTTTTAGCGTGTGACAACCTCTTGTTTTTGATAATGTCAGTGCATTTTGAATATTTTTCAATTTGCCCCACACCACTGAATGTACTTTATCTATGATACGCATCTATCTATCTTGACTGCGTAGTGTGGTGGCCCCGGTACACAATTTGGTACCGAGGCCACAATATAATTAAAAAACCCTCCACGTGTCAGAATTCTACCAAACAAGTATCTGGACTGCGTAGTGGGGTGGCCCCGGTACCCAATTTGATACCGGGGCCACAATAAAATAAATACACCCTCCACGTGTCAGAATTCCACCAAACAAGTATCTGGACTGCGTAGTGGGGTGGCCCCGGTACCCAATTTGATACCGGGGCCACAATAAAATAAATACACCCTCCACGTGTCAGAATTCCACCAAACAAGTATCTGGACTGCGTAGTGGGGTGGCCCCGGTACCCAACTTGATACCGGGGCCACAATACCTCCTCCAAACATGCTACAGACAATTCGTCATTGAGATCCCATCAAGTATGTTAAAGACAGACAGGGTCCAAGTGTTATTAGTTGACTTTGTAAAGAAAAAAACTGTCCCTGTTGCACATAGTCGTGCAATGAAGACTTACTTTTTCATTTAAAGGCACGATCTTTCAAGTGTAGTGTTTGTAAGTCTAAGTCATATTATACTTTTGGTAAAATTGGTTTTTTTTGTTCCTCTTTATGTTAATTAATTAGTAATAGAATTAAAGTAGGAAATAGAATTAAATAGAATTAAAGTAGGAAATAGAGTGGTATAGAGTTGTAGTGTGGTATAGATAGAGTGGTCCACACAATATAATAATAAAACCCTCAACTGGTCTGAATTCCACCAAACAAGTATCTTGACTGCGTAGTGTGGTGGCCCCGGTACACAATTTGGTACCGAGGCCACAATATAATTAAAAAACCCTCCATGTGTCGGAATTCCACCAAACAAGTATCTGGACTGCATAGTGGGGTGGCCCCGGTACCCAATTTGATACCGGGGCCACAATACCTCCTCCAAACATGCTCCAGACAATTCGTCATTGACAGACCCCAGACAGACAGGGTCGTAGTGTTATTGTTTGACTTTGTAAACCCAAAAAAATGTCCCTGTTGCACTTGCACATAGTCGTGCAATGAAGACTGACTTTTTCATTTAAAGGCACGATCTTTCAAGTGTAGTGTTTGTAAGTCTAAGTCATATTATACTTTTGGTAAAATTGGTTTTTTTTGTTCCTCTTTATGTTAATTAATTAGTAATAGAATTAAAGTAGGAAATAGAATTAAATAGAATTAAAGTAGGAAATAGAGTGGTATAGAGTTGTAGTGTGGTATAGATAGAGTGGTCCACACAATATAATAATAAAACCCTCAACTGGTCTGAATTCCACCAAACAAGTATCTTGACTGCGTAGTGTGGTGGCCCCGGTACACAATTTGGTACCGAGGCCACAATATAATTAAAAAACCCTCCACGTGTCGGAATTCCACCAAACAAGTATCTGGACTGCATAGTGGGGTGGCCCCGGTACCCAATTTGATACCGGGGCCACAATACCTCCTCCAAACATGCTCCAGACAATTCGTCATTGACAGACCCCAGACAGACAGGGTCGTAGTGTTATTGTTTGACTTTGTAAACCCAAAAAAATTTCCCTGTTGCACTTGCACATAGTCGTGCAATGAAGACTGACTTTTTCATTTAAAGGCACGATCTTTAAAGTGTCAGAAAGAGAGAGAAGACACAGGAGAGGAGAGTTGTAGCTGGGGACCTGGGGTGGAAGCTCCCAGGCTCCCCCAGCATTGCCTGGAAGTCTGAGCGTGGTGACTGAGCCAGGGCAAGGAATGTGTGCCCTGGATGAGGGGGAGAACTCCATGCCACTATAGTGAACCCAAGAGAGAGGGGGACACTGCACATGGAAGAGGCCCTGGAGTGAGGGCTGCTACAAGAGGCATGGTAGCTGTAGTGTCAGATCCTGAGGCTGAGAGTACACAGAGTGACGTGTCAGAGCACAGGAGACATTATCCCCGCAGAGGAGGGATGAGCTGCAGTTGAGAGGTCTGTTGTTGAAATAGGACATGCACACTTTAACAAACCAATCATTTCAGCGACAGGGCCTACCAAACAACTTTGACTGAAATGATTGGTTTGTTTGGGCCCCCACACCAAAAAAGCTATTCATCTCTCCCTGTACAGACTAAACAGGCTCTACTGAGGCAAGATGTCGTCCTCATCCTCAACCTCTGATTCCTCTCCCCCTACAGTGTGTACTTCCTCCTCATCACACATTATCAATTCGTCCCCGCTGGACTCCACAACCACAGGTCCCTCTGTAGTATCTGGAGGGCAGTGCTGTACTTCATTGAGGAATTGATTATTCATTTTTATAAACATCATTTTTTCAACGTTGTGAGGAAGCAACCTCCTTCGCCGCTCACTGACCAGGTTCCCCGCTGCACTAAAAACTCTTTCCGAGTACACACTGGAGGGGGGACAACTCAGGTAAAATAGAGCCAGTTTGTACAGGGGCTTCCAAACTGCCTTTTTTTCCTGCCAGTAACAATATGGACTGTCTGACATGTCTACTTGGATGGTGTCAGCAAAGTAATCCTCCACAATTTTTTCAATTGTGACAGCATCCAATGCAGCGAGAGTAGACATGTCTGCAATGGTTGGCAGGTCCTTCAGTCCGGACCAGATGTTATCAGCATCCCCGCCAGTGCCTCTTTTGGGAAAACTGAGCTTTTTCCTCGCAGCCATAGATGTGGAAGAAAATGAGGGTGGAGCTGTTGGCATGTCACGGTCCTCTTCAGAGGACAATCTCCTGACCAGCAGGTCTTTGCACCGCTGTAGATTTGTGTCCGCCGGAAACAGAGACACAACATACGCTTTAAACCGAGGATCGAGCACGGTGGCCAGAATGTATTCCTCTGACTTTAAAAGAGTGACCACCCTCGGATCCTGGCAAAGCGTACGAAGGGCTACATCCACAAGAGCTACATGCTTGCTGTAATCGCAATGGCTTACCAGCTCCTCCCTCACTTTCTCCAGCTGCTTCTGCAACAGCCTGATCAGGGGAATGAACTGACTCAAGCTGGCAGTGTCGGAACTGACTTCTCGTGTGGCAAGTTCAAATGGCTGCAGAACCTTGCACAATACGGAAATCAGTCTCCACTCCTTTGCCTATGTCGTAGGTGGCTGTGGAGGCCTGAATGGCCTTTTGCTGCTCCTCCATCCTCTGCAGCATATAGAGGGTGGAGTTCCAGCGCGTCACAACCTCTTGTTTGAGGTGATGGCAGGGCAGGTTCAAGCTTTTTTGATGTGCCTCTAGTCTGCGGTAGGCACTGGCTGAATGCCGAAAGTGTCCAGCAATTTTGCGGGCCACCGCAAGCATCTCCTGCACACCCCTGTCACTCTTGAGGTAATGCTGCACCACCAAATTAATGGTGTGGGCAAAACATGGGACGTGCTGGAAATTGCCCATATTTAATGCCCGCACAATGTTACTGGCATTGTCTGACACCACAAATCCCCATGAGAGTCTAAGTGGGGTAAGCCACTGGGAGATAATTTCCCTCATTTTCTCTAATATGTTGTCAGCGTTGTGCCTCTTATTAAAGCCTGTAATGCACAATGTTGCCTGCCTTTGCATGAGCAGCCATTTTGTAGATGCTGCTACTGATGCAGCTGTTGCTGTTGCTGCGGAAGGGGATGCATCTACCCAGTGGGCTGTCACAGTCATATAGTCCTTCGTTTGCCCAGAACCACTTGTCCACATGTCCGTGGTTAAGTGGACAGTGGGTACAACCGCATTTTTAAGAGCACTGAGGACACTTGATCGTACTTCTCTGTACATTTTTGGTATCGCCTGCCTAGTGAAGTGGAATCTCGAGGGGATTTGGTACCGGGGACACAATACCTCCATCAACCCTCTAAATCCCACTCCACTGATGGCGGACACCGGGCGCACGTCTAACACCAACATTGCAGTTACAGCCGCAGTTATACGTTTTGCAATAGGGTGACTACTATCGTATTTGGTGGTCATGGCAAACGACTGTTGGACGGTCAATTGTTTGGTGAAAGACTTAGCGGTCTTACGACTTCCCCTCTGGGAAGATGACCGACTAACAGCAGCAACAGCAGCAGTGGCAGTAGTAGGCGTACCGCTGCAGGATTCCTCGGATGAATCCCGTATTGAGGAGGACTCAGTCTGGCTGGTGACTTGGGCTGCAGGACTGAATCTGATGGAGATTGTGGAGGAAGTTGACGAGGAGGGTGTTGCTGGTGTGTATCCAACTGGACCACGGGATTTAGGTGTCCCTGTACCGATGAGGGTCCTAGCCCCAGTTCCTGAACTAACCACTGAACTATGAAGGTTATTCAGGTGACGTATAAGGGAGGATGTTCCTAGGTGGGCAAGATCCTTACCCCTGCTTATTTGAGCTTTACATAAGCTACATATTGCCATACATTGGTTGTCTGGATTTGGATAAAAATAACTCCAGACCGAAGAGGTGCATTTTTTGGTCTTCTGACCAGGCATGACGATGGGCTTTTTCATCCCATGGACATCAGCTGTTTCCCCCCCTGGTGCCTCATTTACAATAACCACATCACCATCCTCATCATCAAGTTCCTCCACAGCGCCAGCTACATCATCAATAGCCTCCTCCCGAGCCACCTCTTCCCGTACAGTGATGGGAAGGTCAGGCTTGACAACCACCAACACGCTTGGACTCGCCTTGGGGATTTGTGATAATTTCTCTTTAGAAGGCAGAGTTGTTTGCTGTTTTGTTGCTGACAGCATAACTCTCTTCAATTTTTTGTAGGGGGGGGGAGGAGGAGGAGGGCTAAGATCCGTGGGTGAAGCTGAACCACTAGTCATGAACACGGGCCAGGGCCTAAGCCGGTCCTTGCCACTCCGTGTCGTAAATGGCATATTGGCAACTTTACGTTTCTCCTCAGATGATTTTAAGTTTCTCTTTTTGCTACTTTTTCTTAACTTGGGCTTTTTGGATTTTACATGCCCGGTACTACGAGATTGGGCATCGGGCTTGGAAGACGACGTTGATGGCATTTCATCGTCTATGTCATGACTAGTGGCAGCAGCTTCAGCATTAGGAGGAAGTGGGTCTTGATCTTTCCCTACTTTATCCTCCAAATTTTTGGTCTCCATTATATGTAGCACAAGATACTGCAGAATGTGTGAACTTGGTAATATTGCAGTACCAATGGACTTATACTGCTGGATTGGTTTTGCAAATTTGGTTATAATTATTATATATTTTTTTTTTTTATTATTATTTTTTTTTTTTTACTTTTTTTTTATTTTTAAAAAACTTGGGAATAGTGGGGAAATAACTATGCCCTTAGAAGCACAGAGCACAGGACACAGCACCACTGGACTGAACAGGACACGGCACAGGACCCAGCAGCACTACTGAACTCAGCAGGACAGAGCACAGGACACAGCACCACTGGACTGATACTGCAGAATGTGTGAACTTGGTAATATTGCAGTACCAATGGACTTATAATGCTGGATTGGTTTTGCAAATTTGGTTATAATTATTATATATTTTTTTTTTTTTAAATTTTTTATTATTTTTTACTTTTTTTTTATTTTTTAAAAACTTGGGAATAGTGGGGAAATAACTATGCCCTTAGAAGCACAGAGCACAGGACACAGCACCACTGGACTGAACAGGACACGGCACAGGACCCAGCAGCACTACGGAACTCAGCAGGACAGAGCACAGGACACAGCACCACTGGACTGATACTGCAGAATGTGTGAACTTGGTAATATTGCAGTACCAATGGACTTATAATGCTGGATTGGTTTTGCAAATTTGGTTATAATTATTATATATTTTTTTTTTTTAAATTTTTTATTATTTTTTACTTTTTTTTTATTTTTTAGAAACTTGGGAATAGTGGGGAAATAACTATGCCCTTAGAAGCACAGAGCACAGGACACAGCACCACTGGACTGAACAGGACACAGCACAGGACCCAGCAGCACCACTGACCTCAGAAGGACAGAGCACAGCACACAGCACCACTGGACTGATACTGCAGAACACAGCACAGCACAGCACAGCACAGCACAGCACAGCACAGCACAGCACAGCACTAAACAGCACAGCACAGCACAGCACTAAACAGCACAGAACTAAACAGCACAGAACTAAACAGCACAGAACTAAACAGCACAGAGGACCACCTAACACACCCTCCCTCTACCCTGATCAATGCCCGAGTGAAGATGGCGGCGACTAGCGGGGAATTTATAGGATCCGAGTATCGCGAGATCCGACAACGGGATTATGAGTCAGAGCCTCAGTTTCACTTTTGAATTTGGCGCCAATACCCGGATCTGTCTCGGATCCGACTCGGATCCGCAACGTTCGGGTGGGCTCGGATTTCAGAAATCCGAGTGCGCTCATCCCTACTTTATAGTTACAAAACAATACTTGTCCCTAATTGTATCTAGAGTCATTCATCTGCTATCCTTTTGTCTGCAAAGTTTGCCAATTAAAACAGAAAAGGACCTATCAGGAGGACATTACTGCTTTTAAAAGACAGCTCCACCAAACAAGAAATTTTCATCCACTACCCAGTGATAATTTAAGTCAGATTGGCGTCGAGATTTCGGTCTCTGCCATTCACAGGGAAGGGACAATACGACCCTGGAGTACTGCCTTTGTCTTAAACTTTCTCTGTATCTTGGGGAGTTGTGTGTCTACCAAAATTGGAGTGACAGTGACCACAGCCTTGCTGGTAGCCTTAAAGGAGAGAGCATTTGTGTCCCAGGAGAAACTTGGATGGACAGCACCCATTGAAAGTGGCTAGGATATGGGTGAGATGTTCATTGTCCCTGCTAGGCTGTTTATTTTAGTTATATTTATACATTTGATTGGGTGGTTTTAAACCTTGGATAGATACCCAGTAGGCCAGCTGTGCGGCACAGAGCGATACACTAATCCTGATATCCTCACACCCATCCACTGTAACTTGTTATTTGACCTTGCCTTTGACGTCTAATGAAATGTTGTGTACATCCAATGTATCAGTCAAAGTCACTAGTAGCAATATCTAATGGTGCAACAAAATACCTTACCTTGTCTGTCAGTAATCTGCGTTGACATGACAAATGCAACCTACTGAGAGAAAGTTCATTGATGACATTGTTTCATTGATTTTGTTCAGGTTAAAATTTTTTCCAAACTTTAATGTGATTTTGTTATTTTTTCCAGGATTTTTTCATCTGTAGATGAATTTTTTTTTTTATAGAATGAATTCCGCACTAATTTTACCTCACAATGCAATAAAAATGATTTATTTCTTTTTTACCTTCAAATGGGTATATATTTGTGGGATATATGTTGAAATCTTCATTCCTAAACAACATGTACCCGAATCTTAAATCATAAATTCATAGTTCCGACATAAATATAGAAAAGACAAAAAGACACAACATAGTGCAATAATGCTAAAGGAAAACTTGAAATACTCTCTCTATAATGGGTATTGAAGATCCAAAATCCAGACTGAATAATTCTTGTGGAATGTAAAAAACAAAAAGCAGGTAAAAGATAATAAGGTGCACTCAAGCTCTCGCTTCAAACCTATAAGGAATAGTATGGAACTATTATAAAATCTAACTTTTATTAGTAAATTTAAAACCAGCGAGATATACCAAAATATCTTCTACGAAAACAAATGTGCGCATTAAAATCGACTGGATGCACCAATAGCCATATATTGAGTATAGTTAGAGGAGTAATATGGTTTGACAAAGTTATACTAAAATGCTCAAATATTAAATTGGAAACCTCCTAAAAAATTCCTCCAAGCAGGATAATCTTAAATCACTTTTGGTGTGTAGCAGAGGCTAATATGGTGGATCAGCAAGTTAAAAATCCCTCATAATCTGCTTGTCAGGCGCCGTCCCGTTGTCTCCTTGGGACGGCCGCTTGCATCGCTGCCCAGCGTGTCTGGTTGCCAGGCAACCAGGCGCGTAAGTTCCGGCCGCCCAGCACGACCTTCTGCGCATGCGTGTCGCGTTGCTAGGCAACGGGACGCTACTGTATAATCTCGGCGGCAGTTGAGAACAGCGCTGCCGCCCACTATATTCCTATTGACTCCCTAAACTTTAAAAGGCACTTCCTGTCACTACACCTGTGCCAGAGTATCTTCCTGCCTCCAGCGTTTTCTGTGTTACCAGTTTCAGCATTGTTCCTGACTTTCCTTGTTTGCCGGTGACCTTCCTGACCCGGACCGTTTGACCACCCCTTTTGGATCTCCCCTTGTACTGCTCTTCCTGAATGTTACCAACCCGGCTTGTCTCACCATCCCTCCGGATATTCTTGTGTACTTCCTATTACCAAAACGTTACCGACCCGGCCTGTCTGACACCTCTACTGTATCTCACTGTTGACTCGTGGAAGGACCACGACCTGCGAGTCCCTGCAGCAGAGTCCATACTTCCTTGCGGGGTCTGTGGTGAATACCAGGGGCACGTTAGATTCCGCACCTTCCTCTGAGTTGCGCCAACAATAGCAGGTACACAATATCATTGTGAGACTGCTGTAGCACGAAATGAGCTAGACCAGTGGTTCCCAAACTGGGTGCCATGGCAGTCTCACTGGGGTGCCGCGGCTAGGGCCGGTGGTAAGCAAAGCGAGGTCAACTTGCCAATTATTTTGGCTTTGGGGTGCCTTGAAAAAATTATGGAGAGCCTAAGGGTGCCTCAGACTGAGAAAGTTTGGGATCCACCTTCGTTCTGATTGGAGGCAACTCCTTACATCACTCACTTTATCCCATACTGACAGTATTTAACAGCTGTCAGTGCATATACAGCGAAACGTGCGTCGGCTTCTGGCTGGATGCTCCAGCCATTCTTATTAATTTGAAAGAGGTTACTTCTGACAAGTTTAATCTGCTGTGTTATATCCAGAGTTAGTGGAGCATATGTTAGGTAGTCAGCAAGGCACCTCCCATATATTTATAGTCTAGCTCATTTCGTGCTACAGCAGATTATGAGGGATTTTTAACTTGCTGATCCACCATATTAGCTTCTGCTACACACCAGACGTAATTTAAGATTATCCTCCTTGGAGGAATTTTTTAGGAGGTTTTCTATTTAATATTTGAGGATTTTAGTATAACTTTGTCAAACCATATTACTCCCCTAACTATACTCAATATATGGCTATTGGTGCATCCAGTTGATTTTAATGCGCACATTTGTTTTTATAGAAGATATTTGGTATATCTTGCTGGTTTTAAATTTACTAATAAAAGTTAAATTTTATAATGGTTCCATACTATTCCTTATAGGTTTAAAAATGAGAGCTTGAGTGCACCTTATTATCTTTTACCTGCTTTTTGTTTTTAACACTTTACATTTCCGTGATAGGTTGCACTCCTCAGGGTAAATTATTACAGGATCCAACCTGTTTAATAGTACAATAGTGGGTTGTTGCTCTCCACTACTGGTGCGATAGGATCATTTTTCCTCTTTCTCATCTTCTACTATGATATATGGATCATAATTCTTGAGGAATGCAAGCTTACTAGAATTATCCTTTCATATCAGCCTTATACAATTGTGCAAGTGTAAAATATCAAATTCACACGTGGTTTTCTTATGGTCATACACTTACTAGAAGGTGTCTTGAAAAGTGCCCGTAGTGATTTCATTAAATAATAACTTCCGTAGAACAACATCAGAAGTGTTAGGTCTCAAGATTGTATTTTCATGTTGTACCCAAAAATACAGAAGAAGGCATAAAATCCTAGCGTAATATTGCTTTTTTCCCCCCCATAAATTATTTATTATATAATAAAAAGTTTTACACTCAAAATAGATTAAAACAAATAAAGGTGAAAAAAGGTACTCCTACCAGCAAGGAAAATCGTATGGGCAGTGTATAGGTAAATTAAAGATGTTAAATAAATAACAGAAAATAATAATAATAATAATAATAATAATAATAATAATAATAATAATAAAAAATTAGATTTTGAATATCCACGTGTTTTATCAGTTCATTGTGACTTGAGACACCATTGTAATTTTTGCTTTTTTAGATTAAAGATATTATTGTCCCAGGATCTCACCCTACATTCAGGGCTGAGGTCTAACTGGGCTACAGCCCAGGGGCCCCGGGCATCCAGGGGGCCCTTGACAGTGCTCAGCGGCATTAATGATCAGTGCAGGGGGGGCTCACAGGGAAGGCCGGCTCATGGGGGGGCCTCACGGGGGAATGGGGGCCCCATTAGCCCAGGTGCCTCCATTCCTTTCATCTGGCCTACATGTGCCACATACTTTCCTCCAAGATGATAAATATACTGGAAAGGAGTCTTTTATCTCGCACTCTGTAGTCTCCCACCAACGTGTATCAACTGACCAAGCAGTCTTTTTTAAGGTACCAAGCTATTTGTTAATGTACTTAAAGTTCCCAGCTTAATGTTCTGTTAATTCAGTGTAGACAAGTTAGCTCTGCCATAATTTGCATCTCTGTATAATACTCACTTGGGCTTCTGATCTTCTCTAAGCACTGAAAATAGTAACAATAGAGCTCCGTTTAGGGACTGGGTTTGATGTTGTCTTTAAATGCTGTTTTATTTAGTTGTGGGGCACAGTGATTGCTTCTTATGACCAGGATGGGAACATTGGTGAAATGCCATTTTCAAATCATTCCATAGATGCTCCAATGTTTGGGGTCATAATTTTACTGAAATATAAATGTTCTCCCAATTCCTACATACACACTAGTAAGGTAAATATTTAAATAAAAAGCAAAAAAATAAATGCATACAAAATGTAACAATAAGTAACAGCTGTCAGGACTTCACAATAATATCATCATCATCATCATCAACATTTATTTATATAGCATCAACAAATTCCCTAGCGCTTTACAATTGGGAACAAACACTGTAGAAAAATAATACTGGGTAATACAGACAGACAGAGAGGTAAGAGGGCCCTGCCCGCAAGCTTAATATCAATAGGACAATGGAGTTTGATGCATGAGGTTAAGTGCTGCATATTGCATTTTGGTCCAGCCAGAATGTGCATGTTAAAACTGCTTAATGGGCTCTATGATCCAGTCACACAGCAATGCTTTTCAGAGGGTTGTTGACTTGTGTGAACAGTGTAAAGGGTGGTAATAGGGTAATCAAGGGAGATTAAAAGGGTGGTTGAGGAATATTATAAGCTTTCTTGAAGAGGTGGCTTTTCAGAGAATGCTTGAAGGTTTGAAGATAAGAGAAAAGTCATATTGTGCAAAGATCGAATGACACAAAGTGGGTGCAGCCCAAAAAAGTCCTGTGACCGGGAATGGGAGTAGGTAATGAGAGTGGATGAGAGAGGCAGATCTTGCGCAGAATGAAAGTGTTTAGTTTGAAGATATTTTGAGACAAGTGAGGAGATATATGTTGGTGTAGTTTTGTTAGTAGAAATTAAATTGGATTCAGTAAAAAACAGACAAGCTATGTAGAGACTGACAGAGTGGCTCAGTATAGGGTGAACGCTTTGCAAGGAAATCTAGTTGCTGCATGCAAAATAGATTGTAGGCGTGAGAGTCTGAATTGGGGAAGACCAGTAGGGAGGGAATTATAAGCTATTATAATTTAATGGACAGTGGATATAACTTTTTTAAAGGGATTGTTTACTTTTGGACAACTCATTAGAGGCTTACCCACATAGATTCTATAAGTATGGCACTGGAAGAGTTAACACCATTATATTAAATCAGTCCAGTTTATTGTAATTAGAATTAGATTAGGAAAAACAGGAGCCTAATATGATGACTGTGCAAAGGGATCTTGTTGGCCCGTCATAAACCTCTCTCTCTACACCTAATGAAGTCAGGTGCTATTCCAGATTTAAATTGAAAATATATATGTGAATTTTTTTCTGTCCTAGCCTATATTTTAAGGTGCAGCATCTAGCAAAAAATGCAGAGGTTATTTGCATTTGTTAAATCATAAACACCATTATCTCCCAATGGAAATTTTGTATTGAAAAATAAAAAAAAAAGTTCTAAAGTGCAAACACATTTTTCTTCTCATGGTTTTGGATATCTTTTAAAAAGAAACTATTTTGCAAAATATATTCACTAACACAGCTCTAAAGATTAAGTACTGGTGCTTAATCTGTGTGCCTTCTCATTTTTAATTTTTTGTCTTGCTACTGTACCTCAGCAGAATGCAGTAAAAGAAACATATTTTGTTTGGTAGTGGAAATATGAGACAGAATGTAAATTGGATCTCGGCTACAGACTAAGCAGCATTGCGCAGGATATCAGTCCTCTTTGTACTGTTTTTTTTAATGTTTGGAATCTTATTGTGTGTGAACCAAAATGTTTTTTTTTTTTCCTTGTATGGAGAAAATACTTCCCACTGACTAAGCCTCCTCAGCCAGCTCAGATGTAGGATTAAGTGCTTCTCACTTTAATTAAGCTTAAGCTACACAAATTGAAAGGGCTGCAGAATCATATGTATAGCAATCCAGCTTTATCTCTTATGCTTTTCTTCTTGGATTTAAAAACAAAACTTTTTTTTAAATGCATATTCTTACACAAAAATCAGTATAAGCAGTAATGGAACTATTATAGCGACCAAGGGTAAAGAGACCCTGTGACACATAAGTGACTATCACATGGGTGTTGTGAGCACCTGTATATCTGTCCACGAAAAAAAAAAACAGTGTTTACACGCATTATTTTACTCCCCATTCCTAGCACATGTGATACATTCTATGTTGCTGCATTATTAGTGTTAGTGCATGTTGGTGCTTGTGCGCCAGGAAATTATCCAGCTATCTATATGCAAGGGCAGATTGTATGTGGTAGGTGTTAGGAGCCGCTGCGGCCACTGCGACTCACTTCTGCCTCTTCCTGGCGTCCCACCCGGCATGGAGACACTTCCGGTATTCGGCCTGACCGTTGCCAGGGCAATGGCTGGACGCCAATTTAACAGTTATCACAAATTAACAGTTATCTGAGGATGTTTACAGGTCAAAGCCCTGATTGGATGCTATCAGTATTTAAGGCAGGGAGGGCTTAGCCTCCCTGTCAGTTATAGCATTCCAGTCCTGCACTGTTGCTGACCTGCTGTATAATTCCTGTATATCTGATCTACCGTTGTGGCCCTCTGCCTGTACCTTGGACCTTGCCTGTTTGCCTGTGACCCTGACCTTTTGCTTGTAATCTGGACGCCACTATTTGCTAGTGACCCTGACCTTTGGCTAGTATTTTGGACCTTGCTGTTTTGCTATGGACCTCGGCCTGCTTCTGACCATTCGCTCCAGCCGGGCTAGCGCCCCTGATACCATCTACGCTGCGGCCATCTTTGGTGAGTTTTTACTACTCTGAGCCTAAGACCTGGGGGTATCCGAGTACCTGTGAGCACATAAAGCTCTACGGGAAAAACGGCTGCAATAGGTGAAGATCTCTACCCTATTCTGTTCTAAAAGCTCATCTAGGTGGTCCTAGGTCATAACATCAGGATCCTGCAACGGAGATACGCGGACACTCAAAATAGCCTTTAGTTACTGCAGCAGCTATACCTAGAAAGCCTTAAAATGTCAGCAGAAACCTCCAAGGCCCAGTATGCTGATTTGTGAGGTGTTTCAGTTAAATGAGGACATAGTGAAAATTGTCGGTACAATGCATTCATAGGACCGGTTCCTATTCGGCGGTCGGGTTATGTAATAGATAGCAAGATTGCTGATCTGGCGTCCTAAAGTTGTTCTGATATTTTAAAAATGTGAATCCCTCTATTTGGGAGAGATATGACTGGAGGTGTGTGAAATTTTCCTAGCTGATCCGTGAAATAGTTGTCTCACTTCAATATTTTGCCAGAAGAATTTGGCCTTAAGTGTTCTGGTCCTATCCTAGCCACACAACATAGCAGAATGAATTGACCGCCATCGTCACAGCTCTATTCATCGACTATAAATTGCGCAAAATGTAACAATACAGTGAGGATAGCATTCCATGGAAACCGAAGATTCTATCACCGGAACTTCACAACTCTCTGAATCGGACTGTGCCACTGTGAAGGGCCTGGAGGTGGCCTGAGATGGGGAGCTCATCTCAAAGCTGCACCCGGAGTTTGGACATCTGTCACTGAAAATAGGAATAAGATATGTTGTACATTTGTATACTTATATTTGCATATCTTGTTATCACTGGCTAAAACTCTGGTGATTGCAGCTATTTAAACATCTGGAAAGAACAAATCATTGTTAAGGAATATCTCAGTTTTACTGATTTATTACATGATTCTGTTGTCAATGTAATTTTCCCTGCTTTTCTCTAACGACCTATTGTACACAAACACTTATAACTGTGTGCTCTGTAGTCTTGATTTCATTGTCAGTATGTTCCCTTATTCTGTATTATTATTATTATTATTATTGTAGATTTGTAAGGCGCCACAGTGCTCCGCTGCATCGTACAGTAGGGAAAACAATACATACATAAAACGGGCATACATGGCAGACAAAATAAACGCAGACACGAAAACAAAGGGTATGAAGGACCCTGCTCATTGGAGAGCTTACATTCTAAGTTAATTCTCCATTCTCCTTCCATAATTTTAACTCCCACTGAAATACAGACAAATACACATAATTATCTGATGTTTTATCAGGACTCTCTGCTATACTGACTAAGAACATAATAAACTTGTGTTCTGTGCAGAGCAGACACCATTTATTCAATTGATGGAAGTCCTGCAACTACCTGTCTTCACCTCTTTAAGCAAGGTGCTTGAGGTGTTGGATAAAGTGGTGCATGATACTTGTGTAGAGTGGTCGTGTATATGAAACAAAGTTCACTGATACAAATTGTTTATATTAATGTTAATAATAATGGTTTATAGTAATTTATTTCATGAATGTCAACTGCATTATGGATTAAATAGAAAACATATCAATGCATTTTACAGAAACTCCAACATGACCCTGTCCACCTAGTACAAAATGCTCTTCTCCCAAACTTCCCAATTTAGTTCTGCTGTTAACTGTGTTCAAGTCATTAACTGATATTTAAGGTAAATTAAGTGGAAAGTTTGGGAGAAGGACATTTTGTACTGGGTGATAGGGGTTTGAGGGTTATGTGTTGAGAAATTAGAATACATAAGTCATCTAATAATGTGTTTTAAACCCTAAAGAGTGCTTCACATTTTAATTATAGTTTAAATCAAAGAAATACTGTATGTGTTGAAAAACAATAGGCTTTAGTTTTATAAACATGTTTCAAGGACATGCAGGAACTGCAACTATGATTTGTAACAGTTATGTCCAGTTTCCCAGGACATGTATATCTTTCTTTGTTCTTTGTAACATATGCTGATGTTGGATTTTGTGATTCACGCTTGCGCAGTGCTAAAATGTCTACATGACTGAAACATTATATGTAGATAATTATTTGTTTTGGTAAACTCAGAGCATATACTACACCCCACCTGTGCGTGTTTCTGTTCTCCCGGCCGTCAATGAAGTAAAGAAAATTTCCTCTGTTTGTGTTCCACTGGTAATATACTTTGGATTTATCAGTGTTCAAACCAATCTGCTTGCCTGCCGCATTAAGGGTTAATGTTGTTCCAATAATCAATACATGATACGGGAGGGACAAGAGGGCTTACTAAGCACCATAAGCTCTGTGTAACATGTTTGTGTTTTATAGCTATACATAGACAGTGTACCCATCAGCCACTGACTAACAACAAGATATAACAAATTATAATCAAATGTATGATATTATTAAAGGGAAAATCATGGAAAACTTTCTTTTTCCTATTTATGTGAATTTTTGCTGCAAAATGCTCAGAAAAAATATTTATTTAAATGTACTACCAATAATATTTACCCCTAAAACCAATATAAAAGTTAGGTAATAAGAACTCCATAAGAGAACCAAATAAGCTATGAAATTCATTAAGCAAACATAACATAAATTTCAGTACAAATTGTGATTTTGAGCATTTCAGTTTTGTTGTAGTTAAATTAATACTTTATGACTTTATCAATAGTCTCCTTTCATGGCAATTAGGATGATTTTTTTTAATGCTGCTTATAGATGTGATAATAAATTGCTTATTGCCGCAAGTTATCATTAAAATATCACTGTGGCACTTTTACCTTTTGTGGGCAATTTTAGCTTTGACGATCAGAATGTTGAGCGAAAACTACACAGTATTCAGAACTTTGTAAAGACTCCAGAACAAACAACCTCTTTAAAAGTCTTAGGCGAAAAGAGAGGGCGGTTGGTTTAATATTATAAATTATTATTGGAAAATATCTATTGCAATACTCTAAATATAAAAACTCCCTTGTTGATTCCTCATTAGGAATATCCACATTATTGTACATACTATCCCTGAGTTCTCTACCCGTTGGTGCAGCATTTTAAATAAGGTCAGATTTGACATTCTGCTTCTAGTGATAAAAGCAACTGATCTAGTCTGGTCAAGATGAGAGACCAATCGATGATTGTGGAAACCACACATAGGAGAGCTCTAAGAGTCGGTCAAAGTCAGGATTGGTTGAATTAAATGAATGCACAATTGATTCCTTAGAAGAAGGAACAAATAGCATTTAACAAGAAAAAGGGCCTCAGGATCACAGCTGACTATAAGGAAAGACGCTTTTGTCATTGACTAATGGGTGACGCGGAACAGACAATGCAATATGAAAGGGGAAACAGAGATTGATTGCCATGGTACAGCCTCATCTAGAATACTGTGTTCAGTTCTGGAGGACGTATCTCCAGAAGGATATAAATACATTAGTGACTGTACAAAGAAGGGCAACTAAAATGGTGCATGTTTTACAGCACAAAACTTACCCGGAAAGACTAAAGGATCTTAATATGTATAGTTTGGAACAAAGAAAGGACAGGGGGACATGATAAATACTTTCAAATATATCAAGGGTTATAACAAGGTACAGGAGGAAAACATTCTTCAACGGAAGAGAAGTATTAGAACACAAGGACATGTACTGACAATGGAGGGAAGTAGGTTCAGAGGAAATCTGAGGATA
This sequence comes from Mixophyes fleayi, assembly GCF_038048845.1. Classification (NCBI taxonomy): domain Eukaryota; kingdom Metazoa; phylum Chordata; class Amphibia; order Anura; family Limnodynastidae; genus Mixophyes; species Mixophyes fleayi. The sequence continues at coordinate 449,753,058 of NC_134402.1, forward strand.
AATTACTTCACAGAAAGGGTAGTGGATAAGTGGAATAGCCTCCCATCAGAGGTGGTAGAGGCTAATACAGTAGAGCAATATAAACATGCTTGGGATAGACATAAGGATATTCTTACAAAGAAGCAAAGATAGAATTTGAGGTTACCATAGGTTAATAAATGGGTAGACTAGATGGGCCAAGTGGTTCTTATCAGCTGTAAAATTCTATGTTTCTATGTTTCTATGCCACTTCATTTACAAATTGTAGATAATAACTCTGGTGTCTCCTCAGATTTAGATTCAAGAATAGAAAAAACAATACACACTGAAGATGCACACCGTTTTCAAATATGCACAACAGCGATAATAAGAAGTAGTTTAGAGGAGACCGTACCCAAGCCAGATCATGCTAGTCTCCAAGAAGAAAGACATGGAAAATATCTATTGCAATACTCTAAATATAAAAACTCCCTAGTAGGTTCCTCATTAGGAATATCCACATTATTGTACATACTATCCCGGAGTTCTGTACTGGTTGGAGCAGCATTTTAAATAAGTTCAGATATGAACAATCTGCTTCTAGTGATTAGACCAACAGGTCTGGTCTGGTCAAGGCGAAAGGCCACTTGAAGATTGTGGAAACCACACATAGAAGAGCGCTAAGAGTCGGTCAAAGTCAGGATTGAAGATGTAGAATTAGGAGAAAATCCTGCTACTCATTTAAAATGTAGAGACAAGTTTAGAGTTGTGAGGAAGATGCACCCTAACTCAACTTTGACCTGTAAAAGCAGCCAGTATTTTCCTTTCATGCAAGTATAAAAGGCATTTGCACCATTTGTATAGCAACATGGTTTGTTGAGGTGAAAATTTGACCCATTTACCCTGATTTGCTCCTAACTCAATATGAGTTGCTTAGTTTTAAACTTAGCCAAACATTCATTAACTGAAGCAGATAGTGTACTCAGTCCAGAAGGACTTATCAAAGATTGTGTGAGGCGCCGTCCCCGCTGATCCCCTGTCAGACGGGGACGGACGCCTGTCTTCCGGCCGGAGTGCTCTGTTGCTTAGCAACAGACGCACTGCGGCTTCCGGTTAAGCCAGTCTGTCGGGCGCATGCACCCTGTCTCCCTCCCGTTGCTTAGCAATGGGACGCTACTTCCACCACAGCATGCCGCCCACTGGCTCTCCCAATCAGTGTCCAGCCTATCCCTATTTAAACCTGGCTCTGGCGCCATAAGGGTGCCAGTGTAACAGGTTCCTGCCTCTAGTATTCCACTAGTGATCTCCCTGGTATTACCCGGTTTCCCTGACCATTCTCTTAGTGTTTCTGCTCTCTCGTTGTGACCCTGCTTGTCGACCATCCTTCCATTTGCATTACCCATATTGTTCCTGCGACCTTGGCTAGTTGACTACTCTTCTGGATTCTCCTTTGTACCTTGCATTCCTGATTGGCTTGACCCGGACCGTCTGACCCTTCTACACTACACTGGCAACTGGCTAGTAGGACCGAGACCTGCGTGCCCTGTGCAGCGAAGTCCAAACCTCCTTGCGGGGGTCCCTGGCGAATACCAGGGGTACGTTAGACTCCGCACCTGCTAGTTCTGTAGTGCTAATACCAGTTAGTGTTCTCCTTCATTGCAGTCCTCAGTAGGCCTACAGCCTGACAGATTGGATTGGAACTTTGACCATTTCACAATGACTAGCATCTTAAACTAAAAGTTTAACAATGAAAATTATTATATAATTTGCAAAAAATAGAACGGCTCTGGCCCCCCTTATTTTTTCATCCAACTCTGAAAACCTTATTCACCTTTGTATCAAAGAGTCAGCAAATATTTAAATCAATTTTATATCATACACTATAATCTGACATTGATTTAAAGAAAAGTCAGCAGTAGTCTATCTAGAGATTGTTCAATCTGTATTAGGACAAACTATCACTATTGTGATCCATAATTATATAGATTACCAAAATTATGTTTTACTCAAATTAGGTGACTTAAAAATATATAAAGAAACCGAAAGATGATCTCACAAATTCTTTTAAATCACTCGACAAAATTATAGATTTTGGAGTTCATAATATATATGACAGAAAATACAGCAAAAATATCTAAAAAAAAAAGACTTCAGTATTTGCCCAATAATCTATACATTAACCAAAATTTATGCTGATGTTGATAATCCACCTGGTTTTCTTATCATTTCAGCCAGAGATTCTTTTTTGCAACCTATCTCTATATTTTTGGATATTTTGGATTGTCATTTACTATATACATTATAAAGTACTGAAAGATATCTTATGGAAGTGGAGTCAATTATTCTAGAGCTGAATAAGATTGAGTCCCTTGATATTGAGAAATTACCAGTTACCTTGCAAGAGAGTAGTCTTCACACATCTATACCGCAGGAAGATGGAATCAATGCCTTAATAGAGGTATTAACACAAGATACCAAGGTACGTATATTGAATTCTTGTTAACCCTTACACATAAGATTGGGGCAAAAATATTTTAGTTTAAAAACAAATACTATTTGCAAATAGCAGGAACAGTAATGGGCTATAATGTAGCCCTGGATTTTGCAAATATGTTTATGTACATTGTTGAAACATTTGTTTTTCATCTGGAGAGGATCTAAATGAAATGGAAGTTGGAAGAATGTATGAATGATGTCAATCTGATGGATACCCCCATTAACTTTACATTCAGTGTGAATTCCACTGAGTTTTTTAATATTATAATTTTTAAGAATATAACAGGGGTTTCTTTTCATAATGAGACAGACAGGTATAAACTTTTATATGCAAATAGCTTCCATCCTTGCTCACTAAAGAAGAGACTTCCATACTCCCAGTTTTGGATAGTGATATGCAAATCAGATGCTGATTTGTGTGTACAACAACTGTAGTAAATCAATGAGAAGTTCCTGAACTGAATATCAGCATGCCAAAAGCTTTAAAATTAATAAAAAGAGGAGAGGTCCCGAACTCTGGGGATCAAAGATTAAATAACGTTTTCAAACTCACTACTGATATTTCATTTATTAATAAATATTTCAAAGAGATCTGGCCACTAGTTAATATGGATCCTAATTTACCTAAATCCCTTCAGAAAACACCCCTCCTTGACTATAAGAGAAGCAAAAGCCTGAGATATTGTTTAAAACTGACCCATTTGCCTTCTACTCAGGCAATAATAATTAGTTGCAAAACAGATAAGAATTAAACTACAGTTTTGCAGACGTATGACTTATACCCCTTGCAGTGGTTTGATACAGCTTAGAAAATATAACATCCTTCATTGTTTCATTTACACAAGTGACCATATAATCCAACTTTTATCTTGCCATGGAAGTCTATATTGGAAAAAGAGAAAGGACTCTTCGGGAATGAATGACAGGATATCGTTCAGCCACCTATTTGGCTACCAAGGATGGGACATCTGGAATTTCAGTTACCAGACATTTAGCAACATTCAGTCATATGGTATCTTCTTTTAGTATGTTTTAGTTCCTAAATATATACTCAAATGTAGACATTGTTCTTGATTTTTTTCTGTACATATTATTATATCTATTTATGTCCATTTTTTCATTATATATATATTACTGTGCCAAAGTTTTAGGCGGGTGTGGAAAAAATGCTGCAAAGTAAGAATGCTTTCAAAAATAGAAGTGATAATAGTTTTTTTTATCAAGTAACAAAATTCAAAGTGAACGACCAGAAGAGAAATCTAAACCAGACCAACGTTGAGGACCGTGGACGCAGTGGTCGGTCGGCCAAGGAAACTTAGTGCATCACATGAAAGACACATCAGGCCTGATTCATTAAGGATATTAACTTGAGAAACTTCTTATTTCAGTCTCCTGGACAAAACCATGTTACAATGCAAGGGGTGCAAATTAGTATTCTGTTTTGCACATAAGTTAAATATTGACTGTTTTTTCATGTAGCACACAAATATCAACTTTAAATTTCAGTGTACAAATAAGCTATCAAGTATTTGTGTGCTACATGAAAACACAGTCAGTATTTAACTTATGTGCAAAACAGAATACTAATTTGCACCCCTTGCATTGTAACATGGTTTTGTCCAGGAGACTGAAATAAGAAGTTTCTCAAGTTAAGATCCTTAATGAATCAGGCCCATCATGTTTACTTCCCTTTCAAAATGGAAGATGCCCAACAGTGCCGCTCACAACTGGAAAAAAACAATGGGACCCTGGTATACCCATCTAATGAACATAGGAACTGGGGTGCAGAAAAATAGCAGCAGGTGCTCTGGACCGATCAGTCAAAATTTGAAATATTTGACTGTAATAGAGGCCACTGAAGCATGGTGAAGGTTCCTTGCAAGTTTGAGGCTGCATTTGAGCAAATGGAGTGCTGAGAAATATAGGCAGGTATTTATCCATCATGCAATACAATGAGAGAGGCATCTGATTTGCTCCAACTTTATTCTGCAGAAGGACAATGACCCCAAACATACAGCCAATGTCATTAAGAACCACCTTCAGCATAAAGAAGAACAAGTGGCCTTGGAAGTAATGATATGGCCCCCACATAGTCCTGATGTCAACATCATCAAGTCTGTCTAGGATTACATGAAGACATAGAAGGATTTGAGCAAGCCTACATCCATAAAAAATCTGGGGTTAGTTCTCCAAGATGTTTGGAACAACCTGCATGCCAAGTACCTTCAAAAACTGTAAAAACTGTGTGCAAATATACCTAGAAGAATTGATGCTGTTTGGAAGGCAAAGGGTGCTCACACCAAATAATGATTTGATTCAGATTTCTCATATATATATATATATATATATATATATATATATAAATGATTCTATAATTTACATTTAATATTGTAATATTTACATATTATAATTTCGTATTTATATATTCAACATTTTTGTAATTGTTACATTATGTATCACTACTATTGCTCTTTGTCTGTTTTGTATTTGATAAGGCTTGTTCTACTTATTTGTTATTTTACAGCAGTAACAAGACAGAGCAATCTTGGCAATTATAAATAGATTTTTTTTGTATTTAAACTTAATGAGATAACAATCAGTGTAACGGTGTGTGTCTTTTTTGTTTATATATTACTGTGTATTCATTATTTACTCAGTCGAAAATTCTAAATTATTTTATTTTTATTATTATTATATTCTGGTATCTATGAGGTACTAATGATATATTCTTAAAATATATTGCTTTGTTTAGATTTATTATCATGCTACTGGATTCTAGAAGCAAAATATTTGCAGCTGTTCTAATCTATTATTGTACTTTTGCCAGTAATCTAAATTTACTCTGGATATAGGATTAATTTAGTAATATAAAATACTGTCAGTGTTCTTGAAATATTATGCTATTATTGTTTATAACAGTTTGTTTTCATTTTTATGAAGCACCTGCATTTGCTTACAGTTTGGAATTGTTTGTCATTGGTTAGGATTTGATCAGATGATCGTGCGTCACTGGTCCTCCTTCTGTGGAGTTTGGCCACACTGCAAAGCTGTGTAAAAACAGACATGTTTTCTGTGTGGCTTGTCTCAAAAAGTTTCTTATTGGGACCGAAACACTGATGGATGTTATTTTATGGAGTCATAAAAAAGCATTTTACTTATGGAATTTATCAATTGAAAATGTTACGAGCCGCGGCAGTGCCCAGCCGCCGCGACTCACTCACCCGCGTCCCGGCCGTCGCCATGGCGACCGGGACGTCATTTCCGGCCATAACCCGGCCGTTGCCGGGGCAACCAGCAGACGCTTCAGAGCTGCGTCCCGGCAATAGGAGGAAGCCGGGCGCAGCGATTCTACAGCCTGTGGGCTAATTAAATAGGGGCAGATCATAGGAGGCAATTACAGGCATTAGCCTGCAACTGTGCAGGCCAGGGACAAGCCCTGATTGGCTCTATTAGTGACTGCTCTATTAACCTGCAGGAGTGTGTTCAACCTGTGATTGGTTCAGCTGGGTATTTAAGGCAATGAGGTCTGCTGCCTCATTGCCGGTTATAGCTTCTGTGCTCCAGTCTGCTGACCTGCTTGTTCCAGTTCCTGTATCCTGTATCTACGTTTGACTTCCCGTGTATGACCCTTGGCTTCGTATTGGACTTCGCTTGTGTTTCCTGTGACCCTGATCCTTGGCTTGTTTACCCGTTCTGCTACTTTGCCTGTGACCTCTGACCTCAGCTTGTTCATCATTACTGTTACCTGCTGCCGGCCTTTGACCTCTGCGTGGACCTGACTCTTCTTGCCTGGGTTCTCCCCAGCCGGTACACACTTCACGACCCTCTGTCAGTCTGCAGCCCAGTCTGTCCCCACCATCAGGGGCTCCAGTGAACACCTGACTGGCAGAGTAGACTCCGGGTTGTGTTGTGCCAGCTGGAGGGGTTCCTAACATTATAACCGGCCCACTCACGGAGACAAGATTAGGATGGATGCAAGTGGATCCACACCGTCTCCGGCACAAACCCTAGCAGGCCATGTTGAGTCTTTGTATCAGATGATGCAGGGATTGGCTGAGCGTATGTCTGTTCAAGAAGAAGCCACAAAAGCTTCACAATCTCCTCCAGATCCCATCTGTGAGCCCAAAATGAATTTACCGGATCGGTTCTCCGGAAATAGAACCTTGTTTCGGAACTTCAGGGAGAGCTGCAAGCTCTATTTTCGGATGAGACCCCGCTCCTCCGGTTCAGAGCAGCAACGAGTTGGGATTATTATTTCCCTTCTACAGGGTGACCCCCAGTCTTGGGCGTTTTCTTTGCCACAGACCAGTCCGGCCATGCAGTCCGTAGACTCCTTCTTTGAGGCATTGGGTTTACTGTACGATGACCCGGATCGAGTGGCCTCCGCGGAAGCTCACCTACGGTCCTTGAAACAAGGCAGACGGTCGGCAGAAGAATACTGCGCGGAATTCCGTAGATGGTCACCTGACAGTGGATGGAACGACCCTGCCTTACGTAGTCAGTTCCGTGTCGGCTTATCTGAACAGATTAAAGATTCGCTAGTGCAATACCCGTCTCCTAGCTCTCTGGAGGATCTGATGCACCTCTCCATTAAAATTGACAGGAGATATAAAGAGCGGAAAACTGAAAAGGAAACGTCATCACCTCCATCCGCCTTCGTTCCTATCTCCCAGGATGGTGAGGAACCAATGCAATTGGGAGCATACCGTCTTTCCTCTGAGGAGAGAGACAGGAGACGGTCACAAGGCTTATGTTTATATTGTGGCGCAAGAGGCCACTTCTCCCGTTCTTGCCCAAACAAGTCGGGAAACGAGCATGCCTAAGGAACGAGGGGAGAGTTCACTTAGGTCTACAAATTGTCTCCCAGAAAAATGCACTATTGGTCCCTGCACAGCTCACGTTCAGTGCTCGTTCTACGAAACTATCAGCCTTCATTGACAGTGGAGCTGCTGGCAACTTCCTTGACATCGAGTTTGCCCGCTCTGCTGGGATTCCGCGGATTAAACTCCAATCTGCCATTACGGTATGTGGCTTAGATGGTAGTCCGTTGCCAGGAGGCAAGATTACTTGGGAGACCCCACCACTACAGTTGAACGTTGGCGCTCTCCATTCGGAATCCATAGTCTTACGTCTTATCGAATGTCCATCGGTTCCTTTAATTCTGGGCCACCCTTGGCTATCCTGCCATAACCCCGTCATGGATTGGGCAAAAGGAGAAATTGTCCAGTGGAGCCTCCATTGTACACAGTCTTGCTTGACACTACCTCTACGTATTATTCAGTCTATTCCGGAGCAGCTCCCTTCTCAGTATCATGACTACTGGGATGTTTTCTCCAAAAAGGCTGCTGACACACTACCACCGCACCGCAATTTCGACTGTGCCATTGAGCTCATTCCGGGCTCTAAATTACCCAAGGGACGCTTGTATCCTCTCTCCGGTCCAGAGACCAAATCCATGCAGGAGTATATTGACGAAAACTTGGAGAAGGGCTTCATCAGGCCATCCAAGTCCCCAGTAGGAGCAGGGTGTTTCTTTGTACCCAAGAAGGACGGTGGACTCAGACCCTGTATCGACTATCGAGGGCTGAACCTTATTACGGTTAAGAACACCTACCCCCTTCCCCTCATCTCCGTTCTTTTTGATCAATTAAGAGGAGCCACTATCTTCACAAAAATTGATCTTCGTGGAGCCTATAATCTCATACGTATTAGAGCAGGTGATGAGTGGAAGACGGCGTTCAACACGCTCTCGGGCCATTACGAATACCTGGTCATGCCGTTTGGCCTGAGTAATGCTCCTGCCGTATTTCAGGATTTGATTAATGAGGTGTTACGTGAGTTCCTGGGACACTTTGTTGTTGTTTACCTTGATGACATCCTCATATATTCAAAATCGTTGTCTGCGCACCAGGGTCATGTCAGACAAATCCTACAGAAATTACGGGAACATCACCTCTACGCGAAACTCGAGAAATGCGAGTTCGAGGTCCAGAAGGTATCCTTCCTCGGTTATCTAATCTCCTCAGAAGGTTTCTCCATGGACCCAACCAAGGTCCAAGCAATTCTGGATTGGATTCAACCGAATAACCTCAAGGCGGTCCAGAGATTCCTGGGATTCGCCAATTACTACAGGAGGTTTATTGGCGGCTTTGCTGATATCGTGGCTCCTATTGTCACCTTGACCCGCAAAGGAGGTGATCCAACTGTTTGGTCACAACAGGCAATAAATGCATTCAAAACCCTGAAGAAAGCTTTTGTGTCTGCTCAGGTTCTCAGACATCCGGATCCTAGGGTACCGTTTGTTCTTGAGGTAGATGCTTCTGACGTCGGTGCTGGGGCTGTCTTGTCACAAAAAGACCCCCAGACCCACCGCTTGCATCCATGTGCCTTTTTTTCCCGTCAGTTCTCATCAGCGGAAACCAACTATGACGTGGGAAACCGAGAATTGCTGGCAATTAAATGGGCCTTTGAGGAATGGCGACACTGGTTGGAAGGCGCTGCACACCAGATCTCCGTTATAACGGATCATAAGAACTTACAGTATATACAGTCAGCCAAACGTCTGAACCCCCGACAGGCTCGGTGGTCGCTGTTCTTCACTCGGTTCAACTTTATTATCACCTATCGTCCTGGTTCCAAAAATATTCAAGCGGACGCCCTGTCTAGAAGTTTCCTGGCACATCATGCTCCGGTCACCTGCTCAGAGCCTATTGTTCCTGTGTCTATGATTCATGCCGCATTAACTCAAGATTTGAGCTGTACCTTACAAAGGTTCCAGAGGTTGGCTCCTGATAACACTCCGGCAGGATGTTTGTTTGTCCCAGTTCATCTAAGGAAGACAGTCCTTGCTGAGGCACACAACAGTCGGACTGCTGGGCATCCTGGAGTCTACAAAACACTGGAAATCCTTTCCCGTACTGTATGGTGGCCGTCTCTGTCTGCTGACGTCAAGAGTCACGTCCGGTCCTGTGAAGTTTGTGCCAGGAACAAAGTTCCCAGGACTCGCCCGGTAGGTCAGTTAGTTCCGTTGGCCGCCCCTGGTAAACCCTGGACCCATCTGTCCATGGACTTTATAGTCGATCTGCCACCCTCTGCGGGACACAATACCATTTGGGTCGTGGTAGACCGGTTCAGCAAGATGGCACATTTCATTCCACTCACTAGGCTGCCTACTGCTCGAGATTTGGCAGTTTTGTTCATTCAACACATTTTCCGCCTCCATGGACTCCCTACAGACATCGTCTCCGATCGGGGTTCCCAGTTCATAGCGCAGTTCTGGAGATCATTCTGTACCCTCCTGGGAATCAAGGTCAGTTTATCATCTGCATACCACCCTCAGTCAAATGGGCAGACTGAAAGGGTTAACCAGTCCTTGGAGAAGTTCTTGCGATGCTACATATCAGAGTTCCATGACAACTGGTCCTCCTTGTTGCCCTGGGCAGAATTTGCCTGTAACAACTCCTGTCACTCATCCACGAAAACCTCTCCGTTCTTTTGCAATTATGGTTTCCACCCCAGATCTAACTCTTTGTATTCACTCCAGTCCGTTGGTATCCAGGAGATCCGTTCCACTGCCAGGGATCTCAGAGTTGTCTGGAAGAAAGTACATTCATCTTTAAAACATGCCTCACTTATTGCAAAAAAAAATTCGGACCGACACCGTACCCCCTGCTCCCTTAAGGTTGGCCAGAAAGTCTGGCTGTCTACAAAAAATATCAGGCTCAGACAACCTTGCAAGAAATTGGGCCCTAAGTTCATCGGGCCGTTCCTTATCATCAAGCAGGTGAACTCCGTCGCATTTAGGTTAAAAATTCCAGGCTCGTTAAGAATTCCAAACACCTTTCATTGTTCTCTATTGAAGCCAGTGCTTTATCCTGGTCAAGCCCAGTCTTCAAGTGTGCCTGGGAGAGGTCCCAGTGGGCCACAAAAATTTGTGATTCAAAAGGTCCTTGATTCTAAAAATGTTCAAGGACAGGTGCATTTCCTTATACAATGGAGGAATCGCGGATTAGAAGAGCGATCTTGGGTTCCGCGGAGACAACTCCATGCCCCAAAGAAACTGAAGGAGTTCTTCAAAAAATTCCCTAGGAAACCAGGATGTCGGGGTCCCTCGACCCCTCCTCAAGGGGGGGGTACTGTTACGAGCCGCGGCAGTGCCCAGCCGCCGCGACTCACTCACCCGCGTCCCGGCCGTCGCCATGGCGACCGGGACGTCATTTCCGGCCATAACCCGGCCGTTGCCGGGGCAACCAGCAGACGCTTCAGAGCTGCGTCCCGGCAATAGGAGGAAGCCGGGCGCAGCGATTCTACAGCCTGTGGGCTAATTAAATAGGGGCAGATCATAGGAGGCAATTACAGGCATTAGCCTGCAACTGTGCAGGCCAGGGACAAGCCCTGATTGGCTCTATTAGTGACTGCTCTATTAACCTGCAGGAGTGTGTTCAACCTGTGATTGGTTCAGCTGGGTATTTAAGGCAATGAGGTCTGCTGCCTCATTGCCGGTTATAGCTTCTGTGCTCCAGTCTGCTGACCTGCTTGTTCCAGTTCCTGTATCCTGTATCTACGTTTGACTTCCCGTGTATGACCCTTGGCTTCGTATTGGACTTCGCTTGTGTTTCCTGTGACCCTGATCCTTGGCTTGTTTACCCGTTCTGCTACTTTGCCTGTGACCTCTGACCTCAGCTTGTTCATCATTACTGTTACCTGCTGCCGGCCTTTGACCTCTGCGTGGACCTGACTCTTCTTGCCTGGGTTCTCCCCAGCCGGTACACACTTCACGACCCTCTGTCAGTCTGCAGCCTAGTCTGTCCCCACCATCAGGGGCTCCAGTGAACACCTGACTGGCAGAGTAGACTCCGGGTTGTGTTGTGCCAGCTGGAGGGGTTCCTAACAGAAAATTCATTATGACTTCTTTGGCGTTACACCCATGGGATTATCTACCGAACTGCGAGTGTCCACACCTTTTGCATGCTTCTATATAGTGGCATAGTTTTATATGCAACATTTATATAAGTGTTGGGGCCTTCTGTGCTTCACACAGATTTTCATAAATCTTTTTCTCAGTTATTCTTATTGCTAAACAACAACATTCAGAAGCTTCCTGTACTATCTTTTTGAAATACCCTAATTTGTTCCAAATGTAGTTATATATATACATGTTGTTTAAAAACCCTAATATTGCACAGGATTTTAGAGTGGTTGTTTCTGCTGTAGATTTGTTTGGGGGAAGTTTTGCCTTTGATGATATCTTAAAAATAAAAATGATTGATCTGTTTGTTTGTTTATTCGGTTATGCATTCGGACACCTCTGCACCGATTTAGATGAAACCAAGTTGGCCCAGTTGGGTCCTGGCCAGGTTTTAGGGGGGTTAGAGTCCCAGTCATACCTCCCATTTCTGAACATTGGGCAGAACTTTGACCCAGGGAGCTTGTTCTGATCCTCCGATTTGATAAATTTAGATGAAAACTTCACAGAGTGGTAACATTGGATTCCAGGAGACATACTAGGGGGTTGAGATCCCGGTCAGACCTCCCATTCGTGTATGCTGTACAAAACTTTATCACAGGGAGCTTGTTCTGAGCCTTCCATGGATGGATTTGGATGACATCTTTGTTGCTAATTATTTTTAAAATGTTGATAGTTACATCCAACACATTGATAACCTAATAACTTCAAAATTTAAACCGGGCAATGCCAGGTACTTCAACTAGTATAACAATGAAGTTCAAACATATGCATTTTGAGAATCAGGGAGAGTTCCAAAATGTGAAAATTGATCTTGTCACAAAGGCGCTACTCTTTACCTGACAAGGATCGCAGCTGTCGATTATAACTAGTTCAATGGCACACAGCTGCCGGGAGGTGCTGTCTAATGATCGCTAGTCCCGGATTCCCCTCTCTGGCGCTCCAACTGCAGTCTGGCTCATATTAGGTGGAAATCCTTACAGAGACATGAGGAAGCTGCTGAATTACCTTCATCTGCTTCATAAGCTTATAGCAATTGGTCTTTACAACTACGAAGAAAAGAGGTGAAGCGCTGGGGACAGCTTAGAGAAAACAGCCCCGATATCAGAAGGGTAATACAACGTTCCTGAAAGCCTACTTCTTGACATCCCAATAATTACTTCTCTTCAGGTAAGGTTAGGAACATATATACACAGTTTGTAGTTTGGACTGCTTATTATTTCTACCTACGAAAACCAGATCACATACTTAAATACCAACTGCAGAGAGGCCCTCCGGTCTTGAATGGGTTAAAGAGATGAATTAAATATTCTATGAAATGACCGCTTTACAAGTGTGACTCTCAATTTGCTCAGTTTATAGTTACATTATGTTTGTGTTACAGATTATTTTCTGCTGACGTCAAGTGAACATGTCTTAATCACAGCAAACAGCGTGTGTAATTACTAATACTGCCAAAGGTCAGAATAAACAGGTTTGTTTGATACGGAATCATAATATACAGCTCATTACTAAACACCGTGCATCGCCAGTGTTTAAATAAATACATTAATTAATAAAGTAAGTAATTAACACAGAAATCAATGTGTATCCTACCCCCTTTTGCTCACCGGAATTGTTTTGCTAAATTATTAATAAACATACATTGTTTGTTATTTAACCGAGTCAGTTATCTTTACTAAATTATTGCACAAATTGAGATGACTTTATTTAAAACGGAACTGGGATAATTGATACAGTTTTGGGAGGAAGAAGTTGTGTGAGTGGTTAATTAGCTTAGTCTTGAAAATAAGGACATTCCCCGGGTGAAATGATGTGATTAAAATTGACATGTAACTAACTCTTAGCTTTAAGCCAATGAAATAAGGAAGCAGCATGACTTAACTTTAATTATAGTATCAAACTCTGGCAGTATTTATATGTGATCTTATACTTTTTCATTAAAACATTGGTTTTCTAATTAATGTGTGTAATGTGTTAATGTTACACACTAATTACACAATGAAATATTCCTACTTTCCTAACAAGACACGCATAATTAAAGTGTAATACTGAATCTTCTATGGAATTAAAGAGTTAATTTTCAAATGAAATTGCTTTAAAGATTTTATTTCATTTAATATGCAATTATTATTTTTTCTCGCTTTGTATTATCATCATTATAACACATAAATTGCCCTTAGCACTAAATAAACTAATTGCTTTATCTGGTATGCTGGTGTTTCCAATATCATCTTATTTCAGTATCTGCGAAGATAGAATCTTCAATAGGCTGAGCGCCATTGAAAGAAAAAATCTATTTTCTTATATTTTCATAATGCTAAAGGATATTAGAACTTGTCCTGGGAGATTGTGAGTTTGGACAATCTAATTAATAGTAAATATTAACTACAATGTACAGTTTCTAACATACTCACACATACTACAATAGAAAAAATCAGCAGCAACTTCTTGCTCACACGCAGTTAGTGGGGTCTGGGATAGATACATTGAGACGTCTAGCTTGCACATGCTCAGTGTGTTGCAGTGAGGAATGGACTGACAAAGGGGGAGTCTACTGCCTTGGGGCCTGATTCATTTAGGCACGCAAAACGAACGCAATTATGCATCTGAAGATACAGGTGGTGATGAATACGGGTGTAGATCTGCTCTGCTCCACTAGACAGGATGCTACAGGACACACCCAATACATATGTGGACTATAAAATCACAAAAGAAAGCACAGAAGATTTTTTTCTTAAATAACGTCACCTATAATATAATATAGTCCTTACAAAATCAAACATTGCAATCTTTTAAAAAAGGGTTGTTTTTTCTCCCCATGAACATTTAATTAATGTCTACTCTACGTAAAATACATTTTTAAAGCTGCAACCATACTCAGCCGTTATCGCTAGTAAACGGCAATAGACCTGTAGCTGGAGCAAGAGATACGACTGAAAATCATGTACCTTAGAAATGCCCAGAACTTGATTCAGATGTTGCTGCGTGTGCTCTAGATTGGCACAACCTTACTGTACATTGCCTATGTGAATGAGGCTGTGCCTCTTACACGCCCAAAATAGCCAGATATGCTCCTTAATGAATCAGACCCCTGGGGTGTAATTCCTAATAAATATTTAGTACTTGCCCAACATTTCAGAAGCAAATATGTCTCTATATTTTCTGTTTTCTATCCCATTTTAGAGAATTTCCAGCCAACCAAAGACGTGTCTGACTTTCCAGTCGTCTTCATGAAGCACCAGCTTCCCTTCTTACTGTTTCAGCTGAGACCACCTACTATATGGTACAATGGAAAGATACTTAAAGTGCTTGTCCACTTTTGAACAACCCCTCATTAATATAACATGCCACCCCATACAGTATAGTAAGTAGGGCAGTTCTGATTCTTGAATCTTGGGGCCAGTTTGTGTCACTGCCCAGGTAATAAAATTAAAATGAAACTGTGCAATGTAAAGAAAACACATCAATAATTACCCCCCTCCCCAAAAAAATACACTAATAATAAAAAAAAATCGAAACTACTTACTTACACTCATAAATACATGTTGAGATATGCCATTTGGGTAATTTATAACAAACAACTATGATGTTAAAGTTCTATAATCAAATAAAACTCATCCCCATTGTTCTATGACTGAATGCATCTCCACATGATGAGCACTATACAATGCAGAACTAACTCCAGTAATTAGTATTATGTACAGAACCAGGGCCAGTGGAACATGGTATGCCCTGTAAGCATGGCAAGGCGCCACTTTTATCAGGGTGCCCTGCGTAGATGCCTGTACTGAAAAATGTTTTATTTTTTTCTGTCATCTTCCCCCCTCCATGTCCTTGCTGTGAACAAAGCAGGGATTTCAATAGGTGCCTGGGTATGGGTGAGTGCGCATGTGCCGAGAGCCACTGGAAATGCCAGCACTGCCCTGTGCAGTAGCTAGCATATGAAGCAGACCCGGTTGGGTGGTTGGTATACAATACATACCCCATTCACGTGTGGCTAAAGTAATATATAAAACCTATTATCTGATTGAACGTAGACAGTCAAGAACAATGTTTTTAAAGGCTAGTGGACAATGCTGACTGCATTCACTAGTGGAATGTGGACTAGTGGACAATAGAGTCTATTTGTACTTACGTCATCACCTCCCTTTACACTTGTAAAGTGATGGCACCGGTACAAGAAGCATCTCTCAGCTCAAGCAACAAGAGGCTGATGGCGCTCTAGTGCTTCCCATGTTGAGAGCTCCAGTTGGATGGTGGACTTCACAATGGGAGAGGAAATGGAGCTTTATCAGTCAATGATAGACGAATTGATTGATTCTCTGGTGTTGCATAATATCCTGTCCCCCCTTATGTAAGTTGGAAAATGGGAGCAGCAAATGCAGTGACTCTACAAGCTTTTCTGATTCCCCCAATATTGGAGTGGACAGTGAGACCATTCATGTTAAAGCCTCCATTTGTACCATGTGTGTCTTCTACCTACATGGCACATGAGCACATTGCCTACCTAAAGAGGTGCCCCTAGACTTACCATGAACATAAAAGCTTGTCTTTCTGTCTTTACGGTGTGATCTGAGGTGTAGATGAGAGAGAGAAAGAGGGAAAGAGAGAGAGAGATAGAGAGAGAGAGAGAGAGAGAGAGAGAGAGAGAGAGAGAGATTTCAAGCATAGTTTGGTCACACAGATTTGAGAGATGAGCTGGCATAACTGGGTGGAAGAATTGGTAATCCCATAATGACCTGATAAATACTAATTCCTCAATGGAGGAACATGATGGATGTATGAACAATGCAGCGCTTTATATTGAGCTCAACTGAAGGACAGGAAGTGTTAAAACTGATCTCCAGGAATTCATTCAAAGTTTCATGAATCAGCTTTTACCCAATCTCAGAAAAACTTTCTGATGCTGGCTTGCTTCAAATGCTGTCAAACCCAATGTCACAGTCCTTTTGCAATCCCAGTGATATCTGCACAAGAATTCATTACTAAGAGCTAAAAGAAAATTTATTAACATTTGTGAGAGATAATACAACTTCACTGGAAGGCTTAGTCAGGAGCGACTGCTTTTGCAGGTCTATCATTAGCAACAATTACCAGGAGGAGTTCCTGCACTTACATAAATCACCAGGGGGGGGGGGTTCCATCACACTATGAAATAAGCAGAGTGGATTACACATCGATCTTTCCACTGAAAGTGCCTATTAAACATGAGTCACTCTCTCTTGATGACATGGAATCTGAAACTGGTAAAGGGCACTCCAAAAACAACTTCAGCTTCACCACGAGTCAAAGCATCCATGGAGCAAAACTTCCCAAACTGTATTTAAATAACTGGACATTCGATTGAATCCGTAGATGTTTGATAAATTTGACACTTAATATGCTTTGTGACACAAGTATATCATATGATGTGGCCTAGATTATTTGCAGGTTAATAATGATTCTTATTTTACCCACATTTTTTGGTGCTATATAGTATAGAAGTCCCAAACCTGCTACACCGCCCTTGTCTAGGAATAGTACAGCCTTAATATACATATTTAAATTTGCTTTCGTAGTTTTTATTAACCCCGTTCTGGAATTTTTGACTTATGGTAATGATCTTTACTATGCACTGTGCCATGTTGGAACTGCTAGAAATAACATATGATTTATTTAATAGTGTATAGCATGTGCTTTTCTTTTATTGAACCTTACTCTAACATAAAAACTCTTATAACGGAATGTGAAAGGCCAAAAATACCCATATGAAATTATAAAAACTCTATATAAGGCAAAATAAGCTTGAACCCAAGTAGTATTTTTCTACAGTACAATACAAACACCTTCATTTATTCACATGTCCTGTTGACAGGCCAAAAGCAGGAATGGTTACACTAATCAGTCGAGGGTTATCGTTACATCAGCATCTGTCTGAGAGATCGCTGCCTACAGACGAGGAGAAACTCCCCCACATTCTTTACACAGAGTTGTACCTGTCAGTAAAACCAAATCAGGAGAGTGGTTTTCCAATGGCCTGTTCAGATTTATGATGCTATTGAGATTTACGATGTGTCCTTGATTTGCTCTTTTTCCTAGTTTACTATCTTTCTGGAGTTTCAAGGTCTATGACTTTCAGCAATTTGAGATTTCCTTCAGGGAGCAGCACATATGTTCTAATCCCATGATGAAATTAACGCATTATATTTACAAGAAAGATTAACAGCATTGACTTCGATGAATATTGACTTCTTCTGAATGTTGTTTGATGAAACATTTTTATCAGTTTTAATCTGTTATTGATAACTGTGAACGTTACATTTAATACCCTTATTATTCATACTCTACTTGGTTCCCCATCTTAGGGACCCTTTTGTGGTTTTTTGCAGTACTATTGAAGATGAAGCATTTTTCATACAGGTTGATTCAAAGACATAAACCTAAAACTTTAGATCAACTTTCCATTGTGCCACTTTCCCCTACCTGGTCAAGCAATATGATCAGTCTGGTAACCCCCAAACAATGATGTCATCGCTATCCAGTATTAGAATAAATAATACCCTAGTTGGACACAGTTCTACTGATCCCATTTATGATATAGTCAGTATTCTTGAACAATATAACTAACTACCACTCAGGCTTACCCCCTCATTCCTTGTTTCAAACCAACACTCATCACTAATTTTTTCAGTCCTGTAGGGATCAAAATATATTGATTAAGCAAAAGACACAAGATAACTGGGTAAAATCCCCCCCCCTACTGAAAAAACAACATAGTCAATATATTGGTATTTTTACTTGATCAATTTACCAACTCAAATATAATGAAATCTCTGTATTGAAAAAAAGGGATTTATTTTTTGCCCCACAAACATGCACAAGGAGTCGGATACCTGTCATAACCATTAATCAGTTAATTAGAAAATCCAATAGTTTAGAAAATAGGTATTTCTACATGAAAAGTAAGTGAAGAATATTCCCACTATGGCACCACTCTTAATTGGTAGAATTGTTATGGGGCTCATTTCTGGAAATACTCTCTGATTTGGTTTTAGAGGGATGTATACTAATCCATTTGAAATTGTATTCCTACTTCAGGTCTATTCAATATGAAAGGAGGTACTATATTTAGAGGCATTCCCATCTGTAGCCTTTGCTAAGTTTGCCACATTCCTTCGGAGAGAGAGAGAGAGAGAGAGAGAAGAAAATACTAGAGGTATTGTAATCAAATCTCTTATAGAGGGAATACTAGTCCAGAAAATGCAGGACTATATTAGAGAGGTCAGTAGACTCCTACAAGACATGTCATGTTATATGGAATTGAAAGAAGATCCCCCCTCATTAGAAATATTTATTTGTATTCATTGATTCTGCCTATGGAGTACAAATTTTGCCTAAATATTTGTTTTAGCATTATTATTATTATTATTATTATTATTATTATTATTATTATTATTATTATTATCATCCGAGTCTTCTATTATCTCTGGAAAGTTCATAGAACTTCATATTAGGAATAAATTCTCTGACATTGAATTAGTCCCTATTTTGTGGACATACATATGCAAAAAATGTATTACATTTTCTTCCTTTCTTAGAAAAACCTCTTATCTTTTACAAACCTTACAAAATTACAGGTGGCAAGAGCCCAACCATTAACCCAAAATTCTCAATGTAACCTCTTTATACTTCAATATCTGCCAAACATTGGGCTATAGAACAGACAAATATTTTTTTTCAACAAGTCACGTTGATGGCAAACCAGCACACAATATTTCATTTAGATACTATCTCTTTTTTATTTTATAACACAATGTTTTTCATGTACCACCACTGTATATGATGAGTTAGCTTCCTCACGTTTTTGACAGATCTGAGGCTTTTCACCTATTTATCAATAGACCCTATAGTCTTGATTCACAGAATCATGTCCATTACTGCACATAACCAACATTCCATATGGAACTCCCCGCCCATGCTTAACTAGCTCCTCCCATCAGGAGCAGCAACCTCTTTCTCTCCCAAATATAGTTTTTATCTTATTGCCCTAAAACAGGTGCATTCCCATTTGAAAGATACACGGATGTGGCAGTAGCCATACAATGTCACAGAGAACAACTTGTAATATGACTAATTTATTTTATGATTTGTTGTTTAACTCGTGTTTTGTTGCTCTTTAATTTTTTTATTTGAAAAAAGTTTAAAAATTAAACAAAAAAAATCCTTATAGTATTTTAAGACTTTCAATTTCATCAAGTATATCCAGCAACGACCTACAGAACAATAAAATAAAAAAATAAAAAATGTCGCTGTCAATAGGTAAAATAAATTTAATTCAACGACTTCAATCTCTGGGATTGTTATTTCAGATTTGTTTCTGCTCTGCATTACCATAAGCTTTTCATATCTTCTCATTTAAATCCACAGTAATTGATCACACGCAACTACCTTGCAAGGTGCTTAAACCACGGGAGACTGAGATAAATTCAGCATGTTGTCTCAAGGCAGGTTTAACACATCTATTGACAATCATGACATTTATTGCCCTCTATTTTTTTATCTGCCTCTCATTACGGAATGTCCCCAACTGATGGAAGTAAGTGAAGTCTCTCTACTTTTGTCTGTAGCACAGATTACACAGAGTTACCTTTCAAATCCATAAATGATTTCCTTGCCACAGGTTTTCATGCACAGGTTAAATTATGCACTTAAAGAAAAGAAAAGAAAAAGAAATGAAAATAGCCCTTCAGAATTGGTACGTGTGCCTGGTGTTTAAATTCCGACGGTTGTAAAGGATGATGTTTTAATAGTGTGCGCTGATATAATCTTTTATAAGGTGATATATTGAAAAGTGATAATCTTGTCCTGCTTTCTGCATCAATTGGGAAGACTTTGACTGTAGTTAAATGCGGTTGACATAATCTTCAGTATCTCTGGAAAGTCAATTTAAAGAGGTAGAAAATCCCTGGCAGCCTCAAAGTATTTGTCATGATGCAGAGGGATATATAGCTGAAGAGGTCGTCCATTGTAGCAGGTGTCACAGGATTGTCTCACATCTTCGGACAGATACATCCATTTGATGCCCACTGGCCATATTGTGATCAATATTGTTTTCAGACCCCATAAAAACCCTGCAAAGATGTGAATGCCGAGCAAATTATGTTTTTACATGTTGATATCAAGTACCTGTTTCCTGTGATTGCACCAGCTTCCATAGATAAGCACAGGAATTAGCCAGTAGAGTTGGCGGCAATTGTGGAGGGATGAATTATTCTAAAGGTAGACGTGGAGATATTTATTGTTGAAAATGGTTAAGTGCAAAAATTGGGTTTTCATGTTGTAGCTCGAGATATTTAAATGAGCTTCAAGCAGTGGAAATTGCCCATATAGGGGGCATTCCTGGTAACAGGTGGCCGCAGAACCGTTGCACTCAAAAAAATGAAGACATATTTACCGGTCACCAGAAGTGCTGGAGATTGGGCTCTTACCTTATACAATCACATTTGACACTGAAGAGTACATTTATATCCCAGCAATTACCAGTTTAATAATATAATCAGATACACAAATCTTACACTTTAAATAAACACATTACCAATGATCCCACACTATAAATGACCAGACACGGGACACTACACCTACCCAACTTAACTATGGGGCATGATCATAGCATATATGGCATAGTGCACCCCTAACTGTGTAATATAAGAATATTAGAAACCTCAGGTGACTTCTCATATCTTTATATTTCACAGTTAGGGGTGTATTATTTCTTATAACACATGAGTAGTAGTTTTTTAGAAGACAATCATCATCATCATCATCATCATCACCATAGATTGTAAGCTTGCGAGCAGGGCCTTCTCACCTCTTTGTCCATTTTACCCAGTTTGTTTATTAGTTTACTATGTTTGTCCCCAATTGTAAAGCACTACGGAATATGTTGGTGCTATATAAATAAATGATGATGATGATTATTTATTTATATAGCGTCACTGATTCCACAGCACTGTACAGAGAACTCATTCACATCAGTCCCTGCCCCATTGGAGCTTACAGTCTAAATTCCCTAACACACACACACAGACAGAGGGAGAGACTAGGGTCAATTTTGATAGCATCCAAATTAACCTACGAGTATGTTTTTGGAGTGGGGGAGGAAACCAGGGCACCCGGATGAAACACACTACGCAAACACAGGGAGCACATACAAACTCCACACAGATAAGGCCATGGTTCGGAATTGAACTCATGACCCCAGCGATGTGAGGCAGAAGTGCTAACCACTTAGCCACAGTGAAACATTTCAGTATTATTATTGGCAATTTTTGAGATTATGCTCTGCGATACATACATTTTTTTAGCTGTGTATTTTCTTTTTTTCTTTTATAAATGAGAGAACGAAAAGCTGCCACGCTGCTGATTATGACCATAATATGTCCACGTGACAGGCTGCAGGTGGTTGCGGCTGGGGTGGCTCTGAGTGCAGGTCTGGTGCTGGTCGTGCAACGTTTGGCTGAGGCAAAATGAGACATTATTTTTACCATTTATTTCTATAGCGCCACTAATTCCGCAGCGCTGTACAGAGAACTAACATCAGTCCCTTCCACCATTGAGGATTACAGTTTAAATTCCCTAACACACATACACACACACACACACACACACACACACACACACACACAGGTCAATTTGTTAGCAGCCAATTAACCTACTAGTATGTTTTTGCAGTGTGGGAGGAAACCTGAGCACCCGGAGGAAACCCACACAAACATGGGGAGAACATACAAACTCCTCACAGATAAGGCCATGGTTGGGAATTGAACTTATGACCCCAGTGCTCTATGGCAGAAGTGCTAACCACTGAGCCACCGTGCTGCCCATTATAGGTGTTGTGCAAACATCTACTGTATATGAGAAGTGTATTATGTTTGCCACACTCTCGGGTGGATAAGATGTGGTCCAACATGGCCGTCGTACTGAAAGACATTGTTATCAATGTTCACTTGTGATGTCAGAGCTTGACAAAAAAAATTACAACTTTCACAGCAGTAAGTATTATAATTACTTTATACAGTATACAAGCGTACGACACTAGAACTACCCAACATGACAACAGTAGAGATGAGAAAACAGTTTGGCAAAATTTGAGTTTCTATGACCTTTAGACAGGTAAATAACATTGCAGAGTTTTTGCTATTTATTCTATTTTTTGTTCGCTTTAAACATTTTTTATAAAGATATCACCTTCTATAACAAATTTAATTAAAAAAAGTGAACACAATAACAACACATCAAGTATCAATATAAACAAAATTTTATATCTTAATAACATCTTTTTAAATTACTTTTTTTTGGACCCATTAGAAAAGATTTGAGCTCTACACTGATTTTTTTGGGTGTAACTAATAAACTTTCTCCAACATTTTAATCTGTATAAAGAATTTATGTTATTAACTTTGGACAATCTCCACAGATGATTTAGCTAATGCTAAAAGTATCATGTGTCATGCTTTCCTACCCCAAATGAGGATCTTACTTTGGGATAAAGTACAGACTTTCTGGGGTAAGGATAGATATAACAATACAAGAAGAACATAGCAACGAAGGTATTTAATATATTGCATTTAAGTTTTAAAATATTAAATTGCACCTAAAACTGAATTTTTTGTTTTGAATAGAATTGATCTTCAATGTGATAGTTTATTTTGCATAGCTGATTAAAACATTATTTCATTTCAAAGTATAACATGAAATAAAACTTAATTTCTATATTCTTTTTTTAGCACTTCTCTTTATGTACTGTAACTAAATAACTTTACAGTGTACACAAACTTGTTGTATGCAAATATCTTCACATTTTCTGCTACATTGTGGAATAATGTCATTTTGAAAGCAAAAAATATGAGTGCAACATTTAAAAGATTTGAAAACCAGTTGACATTTGGCTAAGCTGCCATATGAGTGATTGTATTTTTTCTTGGATATACGAAACGGCTGAACTGCAGTCTCTAACTATAATTTATAATTAGATTTTCAAAGGCTAGGGCTGTAATTACAATCAGTACACGATCAATCCCTGCTCTATAATTATGATGTGATGTTCAAAATGGCAAAGCAATGAGGTTAGATTTTTCCCCTTAGCATTAGATTATATATTACATACCATTATATAGCCGTATCAATTTCTGCTGCACAGGATTTTTATATTGGACATATAGCGGTACACGTAGACGCTTGCATTAGATGTTACCTTGTAGCTGCAGTTTTTATATAGATAGAACCAGTAGTTGAAGTGGAAATTTAGATGTGGCGGTATGAAAATTCTAATGGGAATGTAAGTGACTGGAATGTGATAGTATGTATGTATATATATATATATATATATATATATATATATATATATATATATATATATATATGTAAGTGACTGGAATGTGATAGTATGTATATATATATATATATATATATATATATATATATATATATATATATGTAAGTGACTGGAATGTGTTATTGTTAATAGTGGCAGTAGGAGAAGTGGTGGTACAGCACACCACAGTATACCCTCCACAGTCTAAATTCCCTAACACAGACAGAGAGACAGACTAGGGTCGATTTTGATAGCAGCCAATTAACCTACCAGTATATTTTTGGAGTGTGGGAGGAAACCGGAGCACCCGGAGGAAACCCATGCAAACACAGGGAGAACATACAAACTCCACACAGATAAGGCCATGGTTTGGAATCGAACTCATGACCCCAGTGCTAACCACTAGGCCACTGTGCTGCCAGCAGTGGCCTAGTGGTCATATAATGTCCATTGAGAAACTAAGAATATATTTATGTTTGACTATGGTACAACAAAGAGAGCTGTATCTGTACAGAAAAAAACCAAAATAGATGCTGCTTGGCTAGAGTAAAAAAGACATTTTTTTTCCCGTCTAAACTGACACAGTGTGAAGATGTGAAAAATATTATGGATTTCTGAAATTCATATTGGCAAAGAAAGGAATAAGGGTTATTAATTGACTGCTTATGATTTTTGCATTTACTACTGTGCTTCATGTTTTATACTATAATTATTGATTTAAACCCGCCTACTTTTGTGTTGGCACCGCCTACAGTTAATTTAGTCCCGCCCACACAAGGCCACTTTCAGATTTTTTTCCACTACCACTTTAAATTCCCATTCTGCTCACTGTATGCATAACATCCATATTGCATTCACAAAACTATGGCATATGTCAATTATACCCTAGTAAAGTCTTTAAACTACACTGTCCAATAAATGTGCAATGTGAAATTGAAGAGCTCTTGATCACCATCTTCTGGGCAAAAGTTGCACTGCACCTTTTTGTATGGTTTGGGGGAAATACGCTATTGGAGGAACTCCTAATATCATTATATTTTCATGCAGGGGGAACATAATTGTCCCTATAATTGGTATGTTCTGATCTCAGACCTCATTGATTAAGAAGTTATTAGACATGATCCCCTTCAGTACCCCTCCTCATATCTTTGCACATTTTGTCTTCACAACTGTACATTCACTTGCATTGTTCTTATTTAATATGGTCCAATTAAATAACAGCAGCAATATCCTTAATAATACCAGTAAAATAAATTTTCCACATAGATAGAAAAAGAAAGTGCATTTTTCCTTTTTTGAAATCTATTGTTATGGTGTCAGAATTTGTATCCACAATCTGTAGTTTCAGATTATCTGGCAATTAAATATGCATGTTTGTTTCTAATCTTTTATGCAAATAAATAAAGAAAAGCATGCAAATTACTAATGACCCCATATTATATACATTTTGCAAAAAATATTATTCATAGTGAAAATGATCAACCTTTAGCAGTATTATTTTGCAGAGAACAATATTTTATTTACCTGCAGCATTATTCTATGATATTTTCTATTGTATTCCAGACTTATAGAACACTTTCCCTTTCGTGCCACTGGATGGCAGACAATCCTCAGTCAAATGGCCTCAAAGAGATGATGCAGAAAATGCATTTGCTGCTGGCAAACACATCTACTGTAACCAACCAGAAAGTGTACAGTACAATTTCATCTTCACAGTGCTTTCTTATGAAAGATGACCAGCTAAGCTAAAATATCTAGCTAGACTGAAACATTGTGTTAACTGAAGCATGCCGTTTCCTACAGAATCTAACATTCTCCTGCTGCTGACTTGCATCCGTGTTTTGTAAGATAAAAACCCACAAAACTTGTTGATATATGCAGTAGAAAACTGCTGGAGAGAAAGCCAAAGGCTCTGCCCCAAGCCTCAGATTCAGAGCTCCAGATCATAACAAACTAAAATAAAATTATGCACACACATATATATAAATATATATATATATATATATATATATATATATATATATATATATATATACACAAGTTAACCCGTGCATTCTAGTAAAATCAAGCTACTTAAGGTCTTAAAAAGGTTCTTGTCATGCATTTGGGCCTAGCCCAGGCCTCCTCAGGGGAAGAGCGTTACTTCCCGACGCAAGCGCCCTTTTTAATGTGTGTTCATGAGGTAAAATTACCTCACGAAAATGAGTTTGACCCCTCAACTCGTAAATTTAGCCTTTACTACCCCTCCCACGGCGGGAAGGGGGGATGATGGAAGTTAACTGACTTCACTCTTCTAATTTTTTTGTCAAATAATGTCAGTATACCAAATTTCCGGTCAATTGGATGAGCCCTTTCTGAGAAAATAGTTTTTTACACACACACACACACACACACACACACACACACACACACACACACACACACACTAACACACGCAGCTAGGCTTTTACTTTTATATATTAGATAATGCTAAGAATTTAGTAGGTCAGTGTATAGCTCGGCCCAGCAGGTGGCGCTGCAGCTTGTTTGTTTTTTTCACACACAGACTAAGAAACGCAGCTAGACTTTTATATTATATATATATATATATATATATATATATATACACACAGATTTATAATGTAATGCATTAAAAAAAAGAGTTACTGTAGGAAAGTTGATGATGTAGAAAAAAAAGTAGTATGAAATAAAAAATCTGGGACTTCATTTCTGTAGTTTATTATTGGAAGTATCCGATGAAGGACAAAGGGTTCTGATTGGATCCGGGACATCTAAAAAACATAGTTCATGAACACCATGAAAATATGGCCCAGTAGTGTTTGCTTTCATTCTATTTTTTATAGAGAGAGAAGGAAATAGAGGAGAGGGAGAGAAAGTAGAGGTAGAGTGGAGAGAAGAGGGAGAGAGGAGAGAAAGAGGAGAGACAGAGAAGAGAGAGAGTGGAGAGATTAGAGAGAGAGTGTAGAAAGAGAGGTGAAAGGGGTAGAGTAGAGTGGAGAAAAAAGAGAGAGGAGGAGAGAGAGAGAGTGGAGAGGGACCGGAGAAGGAGAGCAAAGCCGAAACAGAGAATGGAGAGACAGGAAGAGAGGGAGAGTGGAAAGAGAGGGAGAGCGTAGGGAGAAATAGGGAGATAGGGAGGGAGAGAGTAGAGAAAGAGGAGAGATACAGAAGAAGGAGAGTGGAGAGTAGAGAGGGAGAGGAGAGAAAGAGGAGAGGCATAAAAGAGAGAAAGTGGAGAGATTAGAGAGACAGTGTAGAAAGAGAGGAGAGAGGTATAGAGGAGAGTGGGGGGAGAGGTGGAGATAGCGAGTGGAGAGGAATGGGAGAAAGTGAGTGAAGACAGTAGAGACAGAGAGAGTGGAGAAACAGGAAGAGAGGGAGAGTGGATAGGGAGGATGAGAGGGATAGAAAGAAGGAGATCGGGAGGGAAAGAGGAGAAAAAAGAGGAGAGAGAAAAGGAGAGGGAGAGGAGATAAAGTGTAAAGAAAGAGCAGAGTGAGAAGGGAAGAAGAGAGAAAATAGTGGGGAGAGAGAGAAGGAAGGGAGAGAAAGTACCTCCACTCCACCTCTGATTGTGACCATACACAAGCCAGGGGATGTGTAATATCTAGGACATATGAAGTTACCTCATGGTGAGAAAGAGGGACCTGCTGTAAATAAGTATAGAATAGGATCCGGTTAGTTAATAATAAACATAGATATGGTGTCAAGAGAATGGGAAACTGTTGGGGAGCTGAGAATCATTTGTTCTGGTTAGGAAGGAAAATAAATTCATAATCTGTATTATAATGTTGGAAGCTGCAGATTAAATAAACACTGTATAATTTATAGTAAAGTCATTGGACAATGTCCATTTACATTTATTGTTTATAATGATTGAAACACTACAGGGGGGGCCTGCACATACTAAGTGAAGACCTGTTTTAGCTACACTGTACTTACACCAAGATGATAGAGGTAGAACTTGCACCATCATCATCTATTTATTTATATAGCCCCACTAATTCCGCAGCGCTGCACAGAGAACTCATTCACATCAGTCCCTACCCCATTGGAGCTTACAATCTAAATCCCCTAACACACACACACAGACACAGACCGAGAGAGACTAAGGGCAATTTATTAGGAGCCCATTAACCCACTAGTATGTTTTTAGAGTGTGGGAGGAAACAGGAGCACCTGGAGGAAACCCACGCAAACACAGGGAGAACATACAAACTCCACACAGATAAGGCCATGGTCGGGAATCAAACTCCTGGCCCCAGTGCTGTGAGGCAGAAGTGCTAACCACTAAGCCACCATTGCCCGTTGTGCGCCAACTACGGTTCCTGCTCATTTCTGGGGCCCCTGCAAATGTAATAGTTCTTCCACTGTCCATATTGTGTATAAAATCTATGTGCAGCATATGGAAATATTCAATTTGAGCAAAAATACTTAAATCCTCTTCTCTGTCTGTACTATGCAGGCTCCTTTTTATTGAATTGTCTCACAAACAACTGCAAAATCTACCGCATGTCTTTCCCAGACAATAACACTTGTCACCTGTCATTCCCTTAATTACAGATGTATTGTACTAGTGAAATGGAACAAGTATTCAGTATCTCTATGCACAACTTTTACATTTGAAAGCTGCTTGCTGTGAAATAGATGTCTGACCCCAATCCAATCCATAGCTGATATAAAGAGACACATGCATATATACTTGCCGGATTGAAATGAGTTGTTTAACCTAAAAAAAATACAACAGCTACATGGATTAACATTTCAATGCTCACTTGTGATGCACAGAAATTGTCTGCTGCTATATTCCAGCCAGAGACATCAGGAGATGAAGCGAGGCCGGTGACCTAGTTCATGAAGTGTACAGTGGGTCTCCTTTGAAGAGTCGAGGCTGCTACAGCTCATCTGAAATCATAAACAGAAAATCCAGCTGAAGAAGAAAAAACTAAAAATAAATATTCTGATTTAATCCTTATTTACTAGTGTATTCTTTTGCTTGTGGCATTTGGTAAAACTCTTTCTACTCCATTTCCTGATGACCTACTCAATGTGGTCAATCACCACTGGTTGACCGCATCTTGTTCTGTAACGAACAATTGATGGTATAAGTACCCCTCTCCTCTGACTGTGGTGCGAGGAATACACCGACAATGGTGAACTTGCGCACACAGGGTGTTATTTTGCGACTAGTAAAGTCGAACAATAAAGTTTTTTTCAATGATCCCTTTGACAGGAGGCTTGGTTGGGGGATTAAAGAGTGAAGCCTGCTAGTTGCTACTCGATTCATAGAAACACAAGGCAGGGGTTATGGAAATAGATATTTATTGACATAACGGATAATTCTTTTTAACCCCTTTACTGCTGAGGATTTTTTCACCCCTGTTTGAAGCAATTTTGGGATCCTTTCTGATGAAGGATCTTTCCTTTCCTCCAGCAGTATCTGTAGGTTTTGTTAACCCCTTAAATGCAGACAACCCCAGAGATTTAAAATTTAACTTTTATTGGATATGATAAAATGGAAAGTAAATGAGCGAAATAATTAAAATAAGTGCTTCAGTGGTTTAAAATTGCAAAAAATAGGGGAAAAGATTTTTTGCAAGGTCACACCTATATCCTCATAAATATAAATAAGTAACCTGAAATAGCTCTAATAGTATTTCTATTGCATAACAATATATATGAAGTCTCTGTTGTCTATGATAAAGAGGTACTTGAGCTAATAATAATATTAAGAATGTTATGTTCCCCTATTTTTTGCAATTTTAAACCACTGAATCACTTATTTTAATTATTTCGCTCATTTACTTTCCATTTTATCTTATCTAATAAAAGTTAAATTTTAATAAGCACCTATGGAGTGCCTCAAATTACACTGTCTTTCCTTTCTTCTTCTTCCTTATACCTAATTGTTACAGTGTTGGGAGCACCCCCCGATTAGAGTTTTCTCTTCGGGTTTACAAGTGATTATTATATTCAGTGCTTATATCACTCTACCTAGTGCGGTTTTTCTACTCTAGTCTCTGAACCCCAGAGATTTAGCACTTCAGGGGATCAAATAGAGGATGAGACACACCCATCCTAAGTCCTCAAAGGTTCAGAATGATGCATTATTCATATAAGGCCATGGTTGGGAATTGAACTCATGACCCTTAGTGCTGTAAGGCAGAAGTGCTAACCATTTAGCCACCGTGCTGCCCAATTAGATCCATTAGATAACTCCCATCACACCATTAAGATAAAATAAATTAATTCCAAAATAAAGACCCTTTTCCCCCTACCAGATCACCTGGAGGAAACCCACGCAAAAACGGGGAGAGGATACAAACTCCACACAGGCCGCCAAGTGTCTCTCGAACATCTTCGAGACACTTCGCGGCAGAGATTTGACTGCAATCACCGTTCATTTTTCTTCGCATTCCTCAGGGGTACCGGAGAAAATGTGAGAAGATTTATACCGCAATTGCCAATGTTCACGTGTCACATTTGATTCCCCCCCCCCCCGAAGCGAAGCTCTAAATGAGCAGACCATTCTCTCAACTTAGAAGCGTAACAATAGGGGCGCAGGGGGTGGTGATATGGGGCCCCCAGGTGAGGGCAGCCCAGCAATGCCCCCTCCTACACCCCGACTCCCCCTGAGAACTCCTCTGAATACTGCAAGTGCATTGGACAGACTGAGCATGCTCAGAAGAGTCCTCGCTGCTCTTTGAAGAACAGAGAAGGGGGTCAAGAATGCCATCACTGGGTTCCCACCCAAATTTTTCTATGCGATGCACTGTTTCACCCCTATATGCAATTTTTACTTGGTACTGTGAATCATGTGCTGCTTAATGCACTAATATTTTCCTAGGAATGCTGGGAGTTATGTTGGTCACTATATCTCCCCTTAACGTGATCAATTTCAGGATTATCTGGGGAATTATCCGCTGATTCTTGCAATCTCTTCTGTAGGTTGGTTAGTATGCAGAATAGCGACTGGCTCCATCGTGTGTGACCTGTTCATCTTTCTCCAATTCAACTATATTATTTTAGTCAATCCAAATTTCAACAGCATTAAAGAAATCTAAACTTTAGATCTGATTGTAAAACACTTATCTAGTTTCCAGACAACTTTTATACGTTTGACAAAATGCTCAATAATGATAAAGAAAGTCTGCTGAAATCTGTACAGGGATTTGAAGTCTACATCACAGATAAAGTGTAGATTTTTAGTCTCTCTCCTTATAATATTTATGGCCATTGCATAAAATGGATGAAGCTGTATTATTTCTTTCATATATTGCTTAAATGATTAAAATTGCCCCGCGGCCATTTTTTTGCTGTCAGGAGTTGATGTAACGCTAATTATTTCACTCTCTGTCACTGATCTGAGGTAGAAGGCTTATTTCCTAGAAAGTATCATTAAAATCTACTTAAGAAATATTTCTCATTAAGGTGAACCATTTTAAGAGAAAATGCAAGTGTAATGATGAAATGATTAGGAGGAATCTATGCATTGATTTAGTGGTTCATCAGCAAGATTCTTTTTTGTGACTTAAATATAGAAAATCCTATTGAGACTTTGGCAATTAAAGAAGTCCTCCGCCTAACAGAATTAGAACTATTTTATCACTATCATTATGGTCTAGTGCAGGTTTTGCACTAAACCATTCAGACACCTGTTTTCATTGGCTAACCTGCACTAGATGATTGCTGATTGGTTTATGCACCTAATGCAATGTTATTAAATAATTCCCCAAAGCAGTAGCACCGAGGGGTCCTAGACTGGGACCCTCAGAGGTACTTAGTCTTGGAAAAGCAAAAAGGGCTTGAATACACAGATTACACGGCCTGTATTTGGGTCTGGGATGCATCTGTTGCATAATGACCACAACTCAATCAGCTCTGAAAAAGGGTTTATTGAAGTCTATGAAGAAAGTGGTGACTGTATACACCGTTGACAATCATTTTTATGAAGACGACAATCCTGACAGTAATTACACCGACAGTAATATGCTGATGAGTAGAATCCTGGCGAAGGGTCCTGGCATTGCCCCCTTAAAACTGGCAATGTGACGAGAATCTCACTGTCGGCATTTTTTGCTATCGGCAATTATATGCGGCATGTCTAAAATGCTGTGAGTCGCTTTTATGGTAGGTCTGTATTTGCTCCATACCGGGATTCTACTCATCGGCATATTACTATCAGTGTAATTACTGACGGAATTCCCGTCTTCGGAAAAACGTACCCCACCCGTACATACAAGCATTGTTGTCTTGATTGCATGGCCTCCCATGTATCCTAATGGATACTTCACCCAGGCTGATTAAACTTAACACCTCTGTTTTGTATGACTGTTCAGACTCCTCTTGGCTGTCAACCGGGGTAGGAGTTTGACACATGCCCAAGCGTTAGTGTCTCCTGAGCCCCTAGACTTCTATTAATTGATGGAGGGTTATTGTGAACATATTATGCTGTGATGGAGTTTACATTTTATATTACCAACATCTCAGTGGCTCTAAAAAAGTATTTTTGGAAATAGCTTTTTCTTTAAACCAAAAAACAAAACAAAGCAAACAAACATGCATAGCACATAAGACGTTAGGTAAAATGGACATTTATAAAAGGTCATGTGTTCTTTTTAATGATTTTTGGATTTAATTGGCACTCCCAGTGGAAGGAGTACCATCACTGAACTCTGGAAGTCTGCCCTTTGCATCTACGTGAGCAATTTTTTTTGCTTGCTTTAATGATGCGTCTCTCAGTAAGGATTGAAGCCCTATGCAATTAAAAAGTTACAGAAATACATTCCTATAATATACTTGGAACAGGATGAAATATTAGCAAAACAATATACGCACAAAGTACTGCTAAAATATGATACAAAAATATGTAACTTTCTTTTGATGTCTCTTCAATTATCTCTGCACCACTCACATTATAAATGGCATTAATAATATAATTATTGTTGTTGTTAGATCGTATCCTCATCAGTTGCACGTTAATTGAGCAATGACGCGCCAAAGGTTTTTCGTTCCCTCCCCAGCCTTAATAAAATTGATTAAAATATCAAGATCCTCTTTTTCTCTCTTTGCCTAAAAATATCTTCCCTGCGCTCAATTGATCATTAATTCTGCAGCAAGTCTTGTTTTAAATAAACTGAGTTTCTCCTCGCTCTTTGAATTGCTCATTAATCTTGCCTGATTACCTATTGAACAAAGAATTATATTTAAATATCTTCCACATACAGAGGGCAATCAACAGCGGGTCTTTTTTGTATCATTTTCTTCTGATTCAGTTTTATTCATCGGTGTGTCATTTCATACCTTTAATAAGATATTATTAGTTTGTCAATCTTTCATTCGCTAATTCAAAGCTGGAGTCTATTTGTCTCTTTTCATCACTTGGAGGTGAGAATGTTTCAAAGATACAAATGGAAAATTCCATAATATTTTGTTGAATGCATATTAGAAACGATTGTCAAAAAGGCGTAAGACTTTGTATACTGTGGCAGATGGATATCAAGGGTTCTTTGCAATGTAGTGAGATTGATGACATTACATACAGTATATATATAATATATTATATATTATCTATTACTCTCTTATCAATTTGCTTCTTTTTTTCCTTAAAATATTTTAGATTTCAGATTTCCTAACAAAGGATGTTTTATCTTCTTATCACTGTGTAAATGTTGTACCTGTATGGGCTTGTTTATGAATGCTTGCATACTTAGGAACCTATTTAAAAAAGTTTGGAGTGGCATTTTGACTCCTGCTCTATTGGCCCTTTATGATACCTGTAATATAAGCATATACTTCATTTCTGTTTTATCGAAAGTCGTTTCAGTGTTATTAATGTAAAGTGTTATTAATGTAAAGGCTAATTCCTGCCAATTAAACATTAAGGCAGAAAATTACTTACTCATGGGGTCTATTGTTCCACCACAGTCCAACAATTCTTTCCTTGTTCCTACACAATAAAATTACTCCTCCACAGGAGCATTCCAGGTTTGAGGCAGACATGGGAGGACAGTATTCATTCCTTCCTGTTCTTCACCCAGGCGGTCTGCTGTCCATCCTCAACACACTACCTGCAGAAATGAGCATAGCCACACCTGACTGCAGGACGAGTGGGGTAAACAGATGGGATGGAATGCTTAAACCCAGGTGTGGCGGGGTCCAGTGTTCTGTCCATCACACATGTGCAGCGGCCTTCTTTAAATGAGCTCCGGCGCTGGGAGGGTTAATACCCGATGCTGGAGGGGCTTTTTCACTGGGACTTGGCGCTCTGTGTGTAAATAAAGTTATTTAAAAAATATATAATAAAAATAATGTATTTTAAATGTGCGGTGCTGCACCAGAGGAGTATCACTGGCGCTGCAGAATTCAGTGGATTAACCCCCGGTGCTGTAATGTCCTTTTAAATGCAATGAATGAGTTTATTTAACGTATGGGCATTAGGTATGCTTAGTCAAAGAGACCCCTGCAGAATAGGACAAGACATGTGCTGCTGAAAGTAAAGAGGAGACAGTTGAGCATGACACAGCCCATCGGTGGCTCCAACTATAGCCCAGAGAAGTGGAGATGAGTATGCCCCTGACACTTTGGGGGAGAGCGGTTCAAACATCAGTGGTGATGCCCCATTGCCCGGCAGTGGAACAAAGTGTGGGTATCCAGAGTTGTGTTCTATGCATGGCCATTCTCATCCTCATGGCAGTGGTGTTTTAAGGTCAGAAAGACGTGAAGCTGGCAGTTAGCTATGATGAGGAGACAGGTACATTTAAGATGCCCTCACTGGCACTGAAGGTCGGGCACGGCTTGCAAAACATATTGAGCATTGTGAAGTGCTGAGTCATGATGGAGGGCTGCACTGCTGTGGATGAAAACACACACGACTTCAGGAAGATCTATGAGGCAAGATGGAATGAGTTGATCTCATAGGCTGCCTTGAAACCTCTTAAGGAGTCCAAGTGGAACATGCCTCAGGTTTTACCTTTCACTGAAGATGGAAAAAAGATGAACTTGTATCTCGATGAGAAGCAGCAATCCCACCAAAGCAGTTTATCCACTGAGCCTACGCTTTACAAATGGGCATTTCCTGCAAAAGTCATCCTGACACAGGTGATCTTGTTCAATCGAAAAAGGGAAAGTGAAGTTTCCAAAATGTTGCTGACTACCTTCTCTTCAAGAGATACACTAGATGGACAAAAGTATTCGGACACTTGACCAGTACACCAACAGGTAATGACATTGCATTCAAATTCATATACTTTAATATGGAGTTGTTTTCCCTTTTGCAGTGATAACAGCTTCCAATCTTCTTGGAAGACTTTCCACAAGATGTTGGAGTGTTTCTGTGGGAATTTGTGACCATTCATTCTGTAGATCTTTTATGAGGTCAGGTACTGATGTTGGACCTGGCTTGCAATCTCCGTTCCAGTTCATCACAAGTTCATCATTCCAGTTTATTCACCTTGATGGGGTTGAGGTCAGGGTTCTGTGCGCGCCAGTCACGGTCTTCCATATCAAACTCTTCAAACCCTGTCTTTGTAGTCCTTGCTTTGTGCACTGGGGCACAGTCAAGTTGGAATAGAAAAGGGCCTTCCCCAAACTGTTGCCACAAATTTGGAAGCATAACATTGTCCAAAATGACTTGGTATGTTGGAGCATTAAGATTGCCCTTCACTGGTAAGGGGTCTAGCACAAACCTTGAAAAACAGCCCCATATCATTATCCCTCCTCCTCCACCAAACTTCACAGTTGGCATAATTCAGTCAGGCATGTAATGTTATCCCAGTATCTGACAAACCCAGACTCGCCCATCTGACTGCCAAAAAGAGAAATGTGCTTCGTCACTCCATAGAACACGTTTCCACTGCTCCAAAGTCCAGTGTCAATGTACTTAAACTACTTCATCCGACACTTCAGAGGCTCCGATTGCATATGCTTGTTTTGCCTGAGAGTGTGGGGACAGACATCTCCACATGCTGTCTTCCACGAAGTGTCGAAAGCAGGTTGTCACTCTTTCAAAGGTCCTCCACCTAAATTACAATCGATACTTCCACATCAGAAGAGAGATAGTGTAGGGACCTGGCAACATGGGACCAGTGCCCAGCCAAGGCATCCACAGGTCAGTGTAGCATAAACTTTAGTTATGCAAAGGCACTTTGCCTTCTCTGTATTTTGCAGATTCATAATAAAATGCTTATCCACCATGCAGATCATGTCAGTGAATGATGGAATAGTCTCTGTAAAATGCTACAGAATATTTAGGCCCTATATAAATAGCTGTTAAATTAAACTTATGTAACTGTGCAACTTATGAACCTTCTGAGCGATCTGGAAATGATGGGGTTAAATGCACAATATAATGAGCTCTGAAGGGGCTGCATTAAGATTGTGGGGAGTCAGTTCAGTCTTTAGCAGTATACTTTCCACATTGCTCAGCTTAGAGTGAGGTGACATTACAAGAAGAAAGACCATATTAACATGCTCAATTATCTAAACAAAGAAGAAGGTGGGAGAAACACTCTACAACATAGATTTTATTAGGGATGATAGAAAGGTAATATATCATTTTTGCCCCCCAGTTAAGCTTCCTTTGCTGTGCTGACCTATGACACCCCCATCACTAGAAAACATCATGGCCTCAACCTGTTCCATGTCAGATCTGTATAAAATAAATTTCTTCCAATAGGAATTTTTTTTTCTTTTTATGCTGGTCAGATTTATAGTTGGGGTATAACCAATCCTAGATCAACTTTAAATTTCAGTGTAAAAATAAAGCTATCAAGTATCTGTGTGTTAGATGAAAAAACAGCCAGTAATAAACTAATTTGCATATTTTGCATTGTAACATGGTTGATCCCAGAGAACATTTACTCCTTTTTTTTGCCCTACTTTCCTTAATGACTCAGGCCCATTTGTGTCACAATTCTCATTATATAAGGTTTAATGTATTATGTATTGTAGTTTATAAGGGTATTAGAAGTCATCAATGAGTACCATAACCATATTAAAGCATATCTATTACTACGTTGTTATGAATATAAATCTACAGGTGTAATCCATTATTGCCCTACGAATAAAATAATAAAAGCCTCTATATAAAATGAACAATGACAAATATTATAGTCACTTTGTAATGATGTAAAATGTTGGGGTTCTGTGCAATGTATAAAAACAATCTCTCTCTTGGCTTATACGTTATATGGTCATTGTCCTATAATATTAATAATAATAATAATAACAATAATAATATACCATAATTATAATTCTGTAATGATCCCATATATAATAAGTTTCATTAAAATGTGATAATATATATTATCTAATAAAAATATGCACATTCATTTTATATCGCATTTATAGGAAAAATTAAACCTACTCGTGAATATTTCTATTTATTTTGAATAACTTTAATACTGTGTATTTTTCTTGCCATTACAAATATATAAATATTTGAAGAAAGTTGGTTTGGAGGTCTTAAGAAAGCAATTATAATTGTAATTAGTCACAAGTTACCCCTGACCGCAAGATATATTGGATTGATCCATTACGGCGAAGAAGAAAAAGTTTGTCAAATTGCAATTTTCTCTGAAACTTGAAACAAGAAAACAATCACGGAAAAATGACTGCAGGTAAATCGAATAATTAGAATCTTTATGAATTCACTGATAAATTAGATATATCAAAAACGAATTAAACTGGTGACAAGTGTTAATCTTTTTAATGAGACCGTGGGTAACCTCATCAGAGTTTTAATTAGAAATCAGCCAATTCCTGCTGTTCACAGTTATATTTGACCCATACACAGTATGAAGTTCTGTGCAGAATTATCTATGAAGTATGCGAGGGAACGTACTTTGTGAGTCTTCTGTCAACTAATCTGCAACTGGTGGGTTACAAGATATTTCATCGGGACGTCTTTTATGGTTGTGTACTATGAGTTTTACTTGCAATAGTAAGATATCAATGGCAAAAAAAAAAATAATTGTCCCCATGTTACTCAAGATGTAATAATTTACAAAATTAAACATAATATTTGGCTAATATTGATTTTTTTTATAAGTATTACAGAATAATATCTAAACTTTTTCAGGACAGGCGTTTGAGAAATATTTTGCCTTCTTCAGTCGAAAGTGTGTTTTGAAAAATGTTCTCAGTCCAAATTGTTTTAAAAAAAAATATTCTAAAAAATATTATAAAACAGAGATAAATACAGGGTTCTCATGGAATAGAATCCAGCTTTCTGTCTGACAAAAACATCTTCACATTATTCACATGTACAAACAGTAGCACATACATATAACTGAGAGATTCACTCGCTGCTATAGTTACGCTCATGTTTCTGTCACTCGTGGCAATGAAAATTTTGCTAATTTTGCTTGCACCTCGATGAGCCTGCATCTGTACTTCACTTGTACTTGAACATCCCACAGTATATGCACAAATAAAGTTGCAGAAAACATAGTAAATAATGTATAAGGTTAGTACTAAAGTAATCTACTTGCCATAGGGGTTAATTTGCAAAGATGAAATCTTATGGGGTGCATCATATCTATATCTATGTAGAGGTGCAGTATATATTTTATTTACATGGCATTAGTCCATGCATAAAAAAAATGCAAACTCCTTTTTAGAAATCTAAGTTTACTGTTTTTGTGTTTTTTTAAAAAGTAATTATAGAAGATATTGCTGTGTTTGTTTTTCAGAAACAGACAGAGGAGTCTGCCACACGCAGCATTCTAACTCTAAAGATCAGGTAAGTGTAGAGATGGAATATTAATGTAATGTGTATGAGGGATATTAATGTAATTTGTGTGGGAGTATTATTATAATGTGTCAGGGAGGATATTAATGTAATTTGTGTGGGAGAGGGTATGAATGTAATGTGTGAATAATATCACACATTACATAGGGTCTGGTACATAGGGTCTGGCAGTGGCTATTTATATAATGTAGGGTCTATTATTATAATATGGAGACAAATGGGGATTTATTAATGTAATTTGAGGACTATTTATGTAATGTATCAGGAGGTGGGGGCTAGTCATTTAATATGGAGTCTCATTTTTTTAGAAGTAGGGCCTGTGAAATAATGTGGGATTGATGGATGATATTTATATATTGTGGTTAATAATAATAATAATAATAATAATAATAATAATAATACTAATAATACAATGTAGGCTCTCTATTAAATGCGGGGACTAATAATTTAAAGCCTGGGCTAGTTGAGATAAGGAGAATTACTTATTAAATGTGGTTGCTTTTGATTTTATGGGGGGGCCCTGACCCTAGTGGGATCCATTATCTCCATCGACCCCAGTGCACTACACCTGCTGACCAATGCACCACAATGTTCCTTTCCACATGGAGCATTAGAGGTGGAGACTGCTGAGAAAATCAGGGCCCTCCTCCACTGGGCCCTGCATCAGGTAGGAATCTGCGGAGGGGCTTGGGTCACCTGTGACAAGGGGAGAGCTGGTTAGAAGAATATGTGACAAGTGTGGGGAGGGCATGTGTCATGTATGCCTTCCTCATGCTCCCTTTGTCACATAGGTTGCCCCTCCATTCTTCCCTTGTCACTTTTGAAGGGGGGGAGGGGGCAGACATTACTTTTGCACATGGGCCTACTAAATTCAATAAATGCCCAGGTGGTTGGTGTAGTGTTGTTTGAAATGGATGGGGGTCTATATTAAGCTTTTTATTGGAAAGGTCCATTTTGGGGGACCTTAATACAATAATCAAATTCCGCTTTTCCTCTGCCAGTCCATGGAACTGAATTTGTAAATTTGCATTTCATGGAAATTATAGCATATGTACAAAGCGTTGGCGCAATGGCCAATTCATTCTGCTCTGCTGTGTGGTTGAGGTAGTACTGAAAACACTGGAGGCCAAATTTGTGCAACATTTTGCAGCTAAATGCATGACGAGGTAATTATTTTGTTGTACATTTTTTCACACATATCTACTAATCACTCTGTGCAAACCATATTACATTTTTACAACTTGTCCAGTCTTACAAAACAGTGTTAAAGCAAATGAATTAAAATATATAAAGAAAAGTTCAAAAAAAAGGAAAAGTACAAAATTAAATCTACAAAGGCGAAAAAGTACGAATTTGTCATGAACCTCTGGCAGCAGCAGGGTTAAGAGTAGACCCCATGCTGTCTTGTGAGAGGTCTCTGCATTGTTTAGATCTGTTTATTTTTAGATATTCAAGTTAATTGCAAAATGTTTTCTATTCCTTATTTTGACAATCACGGCAATAAATTATGCTTCATCTGTATCTTAAGTGTGGTCCAACAGAGAATTTACATCTGTATGTAGCATAGTCCTGAATAATCTTTTCAGGTTATTTGTGTTTATTTATGTCAGGCCTTCATTTTCACCCACATGTTTGTTGCAGATATATCGGGGACCATTGATGATGCACTTTAAAAATTCCAACGGCAAGTTGGTACTTAGCAGAAGTCATCCATAATCTTTGTTTAGCAGCAGCAGCAGAACTGCCGAAAGAGTGGATATGACAATTGCAATCAGAGTGTTAATTTAGCATACACTGTACAATGCACCTAGCTCAGAATAATATTCACAAGCCATCAAATTATACTTATCTTCCGTAGGTCTCACAAAGAAAAAGGAAGAGGCTGGTAAATTACTCCCATATATCTCCGAGATTTATTATTCTTTAAGTTAATGCACTGTATAATATCTCTGATGTGTTTTATGATGGAATTTTAAAGTTCTTTAGTAGTGAAAAATCGACTTCAGCTTCAAATTTAACCAGAAACATCTTATTTTACCAAGCGGCACTGAGAACAAATTTTATATGTCACGTGAGAGGTTATAATATATTTAAAAATTATATCCATAATGTAGTGTGTGCAATAGGTATTATCAAAGCTTGTTTTATTTATTTTCTTTTATTTTTTTCCAACTGTGACAAATATTTGAATACTTGAAATACTTGCTGTGCCGAAGGACACACAGTCATTTCCACACTGCAATACAACTTGAATTTTGTAGGGGGTCAGAGCTGGTGGTCTTTGGGTCTCATCTATAATTTTAAGGAGACTAATTTTGAGTATTGCACATCAGTCGAGAAGCCCATTTCTAGGTGCCCTCAGATCCATGTAATAATAAAACTTCACACATAAAAAAATAACAGAGGTAATAAAGACAGTCCTGGGGGTATATTTACTAAGCTGTGGGTTTGAAAAAGTGGAGATGTTGCCTATGGCAACCAGATTCTGGTTATCATTTATTTAGTACATTCTACAAAATGACAGCTTAAATCTGATGCTCTGTTGCTATAGGCAACATCTCTACTTTTTCAAACCCGCAGTTTAGTAAATATACCCACCGGTGTGTCTCCTCACTCCATGATTAATTTAAGTCATAAATAGTCTAAACCGAGCAGCATTTTAGGAGAAAAATGGAAACATTTAATTGAATAAAAGGGGTGGATCTAAAGTGGAAAGAATTAGGACTTTGATGTGATGCTTATATTTTTGCTCATACCTCCCAAATTTTAATTGGGAAAAGACAGTGAACGGGTGACTTGACGAATCATAGTGTTCTACCCCCCTGTACCCCGAGCCGGTGTGCAAGCATTATGGGCACTCTAGACAGCACTCCCTCGCGTGACATCCCAGCGAGTCCTCCCATTATTCTTTTTTCTACTAATATACATTGTAAGCTTTGTATTTACTCCACCACTTGGATTTACCTTTCCTTTTATATACAGTAATAAGAGAAGAATGTAAAAAAAATATATAGATGGTTTCAGTTATTCCGCATTGAATTGAAGTATAATTGCTTAACGACACAATAAGTTCAATATATCTTCCTTTATTTTGATTTAATTTGCAATCAAGAACTGTTGTGTCACAAGATAAATCAGAAATACCTATTTGAGACAGGTATATGAACATCTCATTTGGTGGGAAATAACTTGTCATAACTAGTTTTAATATATAATATATAAAATATTTTTTGTCAGTCGTATGCGATGCCAGTTTGGTTACAGGTATTATTCTTTCTGCAAATCTATTTCTGTTTTGTCTTTGGACTGACTTTTTGAAACAATGACAAAAAAAAACGGCAAACTCCCTTTGCAATGTAAGATGTTGCATTTAAACATGAGCGCTTTGTCAATGTGTCGTGTGATGGGTGTTTTATGGTCAGTGAGATTTACTTAAGCCTCAGTGCACATACTATTAAAATATTTCAGCTATGACGTTAACATTTTCGCAAACATGTTTTCTGCTCTCCAGTAATCAGAATGATTGATACCGAACATCATTCGGCAAAGATTCATTCTCGGCGATAGGGAAATGTGTAAAGGTGACACTGTCATATGTGAAGATCATAAAATCCTTAAAGGTCATTTTGAAAATCAGGCTCACTGTATTTGCCTTTTGCAATAAAACTGGGTGCAGTGAGCACAACTTCATTAGTTAAATAACTTTGAGATTGGAATGGTGCGGAGCTAGATAAATACTTCACACTCTCAGCATTTCAGCTCTAATGTACCCTAGTATATAAAAAAAAATAATAAAAAAAAAAAAAATTGCCATTTGCACAAATGCAAATTACAACTTGACATTTCGGTTCACTCTTTTTATGATTTTAATGTTTAAAGCAATTGAACTTAAACCTTTGATAATGATTGCAATACTTAGTACCTATCTTTTACATTCAAAAGAATATACGAGGAGAGAATGAAAACTTATCCAATCAGCCCTTTAAATG
The DNA here is from genome assembly GCF_038048845.1 of Mixophyes fleayi. NCBI lineage: Eukaryota > Metazoa > Chordata > Amphibia > Anura > Limnodynastidae > Mixophyes > Mixophyes fleayi. The sequence goes on from NC_134402.1 coordinate 449,795,573, forward strand.
GATATACACACAGACCAGAGAAAGCTGGAATCGATTAAGGTACAAGATGGTGATTGCAAAAAATATTTTATGCTGTTCATAATTTAATAGAGTTGTGAAATCTATGTTGCAACAATAAAGAACAAAGTTATGTGTAACTATCTGTTTATGTGAGGTCAAATGTGACTCTGTAAGAACCTTTCTAGCAGATTGGCCTCGGTCTTAATTAAAAAAGAACTCCAAGCAAAACTTAAATTATAATTCCAACTTCAGTGGACCAAAATATAGCATACAGAGGTGCCCCTGAACATCCCTTTTACCTGCACTGGATGACGTAGTTCATGTATAACGCTTTCACAGAACCTTATGGGAGCTTCGTTAAAGAGCTATGGATGGTTTGGTGGTTCTGCAGGGAAAATGCACATGATATCACACAAGTGAGCTCTCGGCTTTAGCTAACAGAGGGCTCTTTTGAGCTCCTCTATTTGCTGTATGTTGGGACTATATATGATAAAAAGGGATCCACCTAAAATTGCATTATATATACCGATCAGCCACAGCATTAACACCACCTGCCTAATATTGTGTAGGTTCATCATCATCATCATCATTTATTTATATAGCGCCAGCAAATTCCGTAGCGCTTTACAATTGGGAACAAACATTAATAATACAATACTGGGTAATACATACAGACAGAGAGGTAAGAGAACCCTGCTCGAAAGCTTACAATCTATAGGACAATGGGAGTTAGAAACACAAGGGCATGTGCTACATCATATTGCACAATGGACCAGCTAGACTGCAAAGGTAAAAGTACTGAGTGGGCTGTGTGTGTTGCAATGTTGGTCAGAAGGTTGTGCTTGCATTAGCAGTGTAGAGGATGGCAATAGGGTAATCTAGGGAAATTAAGATGATGGTTGAGGAATATCATAACCTTGTCTGAAGAGGTGGGTTTTCAGTGAACGCTTGAAGGTTTGAAGACTAGAGGAAAGTCTTACTGTGCGAGGGAGGGAATTCCACAAAGTAGGTGCAGTCCGGAAAAAATCCTGTAACCGAGAATGGGAGGATGTGATGAGAGTGGAGGAGAGACGTAGATCTTGTGCAGAACGGAGGTGTCGAGTAGGGAGATATTTCGAGACAAGTGAGGAAATGTATGTCGGTGCAATTTTGTTGATGGCCTTGTATGTTAGTAGAAGAATTCTATATTAGATTCGTTGAAATACAGGCAGCCAATGTAGAGACTGACAGAGTGGCTCAGCAGAGGAATAACGGTTTGTAAGGAAAATCAGTCTAGCCGCTGCATGCAAAATAGATTGTAGGGGTTCAAGTCTGACTTTGAATACCACTGCCATGATGTGATGTACTTGGTCTGCAACAATGTTTAGGCAGGTGGTACATGTCAAAGTAACATCCACATGAATCCAGGACGCAAGGTTTCCCGGCAGAACATTGCCCAGAGCATCACACTTCCTCCGCCAGGTTGCCTTCTTCCAATAGTGCATCCTGCTGCCATCTCTTCACCAGTTAAATGACAAACACATACCCAACCGTCCACATGATGTAAACAAAAACATGATTCATCACACCAGGTCACCTTCTTCCATTGCTCCATGGTCAAGTTCTGGCACTCACATAACCATTGTAGTCGCTTTTGGCGGTGGACAGGAGTCAGCATGGTTACTCTGACCAGACTGCAGCTACGCAGCCCCATGCGCTACAAGCTGCGATGCACTGTGTGTTCTGACACCTTTCTATCATAGCCAGCATTAACTTTTTAAGAAATTTGTGCTACAGTAGCTCTTCTGTGGGATTGGATCAGATGGGTTAACCTTCGATCCCCATGCACATCATTGAGTTTTCTGCACCCTTGACCCCGTCACCAGTTAACTAGTTGTCCTTTTTTGGGCTACTTTTGATGCGTACTAACCGTTTTGGAGATGCTTTACCCTACTCGTGTAGCCATCACAATTTGGCCCTTGTCAAAGTCACTCAGATCCTTACTCTTCCAACACATCAACTTCAAGAACTGATTGTTCACTTGCTGCCTAGTACATTCCACCCCCTGACAAGTGCCATTTTAACGAGAAATGTAATGTTATTCACCTCACCTGTCACTGGTTTTAATGTTGTGAATGATCACTTCACTATTTTATTATATAGTACATAAAATATTCTAACATTGTGAATACAGCATGTGTAAAATCATATTGACAGCATATTGATGAAGGGGTAAAATTGGTATGGAGGAAGGTTAATGTGGATGGATAATAAGGGATGGGGGAGGGGGCGGGGTATTTAAGTTCTAGGTTGGCATCTTATGTTATGTTTTCCATTCCTTCCAAGGTGCCGCAATCTGGCATGTAGCAGCAGATTAGTTTGTTAAGGTATTTACTAATACCAGGATTGGCAAAAGGAGGAGAAAAAATTTAATTGATTGGGAAATTGTATTGGCAGTAATAGAATTAATAAGATTTTTTTAATTTTGGTCCATAATTTTACAAATTTGGGCAGAGCCACCAGGGGGTAAGTATATTGAACTGCATATTTGTCAAATCAACAATTTTTAGTGATTTCGACGGCCATATTTAAAACGGTAATTTTATCAAAAGCAAAAACTCCACAGAATTTGCCTTTAATAAAATTGCTGTTTTAAATATGGCCATCAAAATCACAGAAAGTTAACCCCTTACCAGCTTTTTCAGCCCGAACTAGCTTCCAACTGGTTAGCACTTCCTGTAGAGAAAAGAAGGGGGAGAATGAATGCAGCAAAAGCCCCCTCACCTTTATCTTGGATCTGGACCCTACCTGATCCTTACCCATAACCCACCTGGCTTCAATTTAAGAACAATGAATAACAGTATCATTGCAATATCAACAATATACATTTTAACAATGAATAACACATAGTGAAAAAGTCACCTATATAGGAGGGGCTACAATGTCCCATTGTCCATATGTAATGGGACACTTGCACTCTAGGGTTTATTCAGTTAGATCCAGCTTATTGATTCAGATGGACCACATTTGTTTGTGCGAAATGGTACAATTATGCAACCCCTGAAATAAATCGGACCAGGCCGCCATAACTTTACTCCTTGACGTTAAGCGCTACCTGAACTGAACTGTACATGACAGGCGCTGAGGAGTCCTGTAAATTGTCTCCAGTAGTAAACAAAAAGCCATCAGCTATTACAGACTGAGCATGCTTCATTGCAAATAAAACAGCTGTCAAAGCCGTACCTGTGTCTGCGATCAGGGCTTGCAAATCCACGTACATGTCCATGCTGTACTCAAACTAAGCTATGTTAAAGCACCACTTTCCTGCCAAGTCCCATTTCTTAAGATGCCACTGTGGGTCTGTACAACTCTGCCGTGGCATAGGCACTTGTGGGTTTTTTATGGGCAGAGAGAACTCATGCAATTTGCACTATACAGAGAGACAGACATTGATCTCTGCATCAGACCCTACGTATGAGAAAAATATTCTGGTGACCTCTGTGAACATGATAATCGCACCGATGGATCATTTTCCTACTACAGCTTAGAAATGAAGGTAACGTTTGATTGAATGACCCGTTTAAATAACCACAAGTATCTTTAAAGGCAAACACCAAACTTTGTGATGTTAGCAATTCAATATAACCTCACATCTATAATTTTGTTTTCAATTTGCTCCATTTTGTTCCAGCTGCCGGCACTCTCACTTTATTCATTGTAAAGTGACTCTCTCCGATAAACAGATAGGTAGCTGATGCACATAACTTGCGGAGCAGAACATTTAATGTTAATTTCAACACATATATTTTTAATGAAATAGAAAATGGAATGTACAGAATGCATTTCCTTCACATGCACAGAAATTCTAATTATTTGATTCTAAGCTATTTCTAATTTTCCACCAGCCAGTTCTCCTTGATAATTTTCAGTATTATAACAATTTATGCCATTTGAAACTACCCATGCATAAAATTACAGGCTTATTGTTGAAATGGAATAGTCACAGCGTAGATATCTAAGCAGGGTTTAATCACTTCACTTTATATCAAATTGTACTCCTGAAAGGCATCATCATTTTTATTAGAACGCAATAAGCTAATGGAAAGCAATCTTTGTTAATGTTAATAAAATTGTTAATACTGTATCTTAGAATGCTCAATCTTCCATAAAATGTCTCTTATTTACTTAGAATGTACAGAGCAACAGACGGGTTAGCGCATTATCTCAGAGTAACACAGGATCTGCAATGATTTTCTGCAGGTTGACGGCAGAGAGACGATATTGCTTTCAAAATATAACTGTATTTCACTGTGCTCCCAATTACATTAATAGGGCAGGAAGTCCTTAGAGACAGCCTGTGATTTCCTGGTGATAGTTCTAAGCTGTTGACAGTAAATTCAATGAAAAAAAAAAAGTTAAGCAGTCGTTAATAATTATGAATTTCTGACTGTAACTGCTTAGGAGGAACGTATATTAATAGCGGTATATAATTTACTTTAAAAAAATATTTATTATGACTAATAACATTGACACTTTATATATGCAAATTATTATTAGTCGAAAATATGCTGAACTCCAGTAATTATATTTTCACGTATTCTGGCTCATATTATCTAAAGCGGTTTTCTACTTTGCATGTATGTTTTTTCTTAACCCTCTGCCTATTCTAGTGCTTTAGTGGGGTTTCTTTGACTGAAGCCCTCACAATTTCTTCTACTCAATAGGAACCCACACGCACAATCAGCAATCACCTCTGGTGCTAGTAAGCCAGTAAAAAAGATCTTTGGGCATCAACAGAGGGAGGGAACGTAGCTGCTGGCTTGAAATTACACTCACCGCTTGATTGTACTGATTGCAAGTGCTGCCTCGAATCTCCGGTGGTTCTGTTTGTGGAATGATTCGTGATACTGAGTCAGCGGTTGACAGATTTACAAATCTTTTATTACTGGTTCTAATAAATAAGTAAATTGAAACATGTTTTCAGGATGTAAAAGTCATTTATAATGCAGAGTTGTTCAATTTGTTGTTATTTTTTTGTTCACTTTTATTTATAGAATTTGCTGCCGAAAAGTAAGTTTGGTACAATTTTTTTCTAAATTCTACGATTTTTCCACAAAAGCTCTGTGAATTGATTTGCAAGTTTGTTGCATATTGAAATCTGCAGAAATGTGAAATCTGGCCAAAGGATTTGCTCATCTCTGTCTGCGAACTAGGATTGAGTAAAATGGATATATAATACAATATATTATTATAATACAAGTACCATCTATATATCATCACCCACTGTATGGAATTCTTACCCTCGCACAATAACACTTTCCTCTGGTCTACAAACTTTCAAGCTTTCTCTGAAAACCCACCTCTACAGACAAGCTTATAATATTCCTCAACCACCCTCTTAACCTCACTACATTACCTATTACCATATGTTACACAATATCACACAAGACAACTACCCCCTGACCAACATAATTGTGTGACAGGATCATTTAGCTTATGAGTCACTTTTTCCTTTACAGTCTGGCTGGGCCAAAATGCAAATGTAGACTTAAACTCATGTATCAAACTCCCATTGTCCCATAGATTGTAAGCTTGCGAGCAGGGCCATCTTACCTCTCTGTCTGTTTTACCAAGTTTGTTTATTAGTTTACTGTGTTTGTCCTCAATTGTAAAGCACTACGGAATATGTTGGCACTATATAATTAAACAATGATGATGCTCATTAACATTTTTTTATGTAGAGCCAGCAAATTCTGTAGCGCTTTACAATTGGGAAGAAACATTAATAAAACAATACTGGGTAATATATGCAGACAGAGAGGTAAGAGAACCCTGCTCGCAAGCTTACAATCTATGGGACAATGGGAGTTTGAAACACAACGGCATGTGCTACATAATTTTTCACATTGAACCAACTACAATGCAAAGGTAAAAGTATTGTGTGGGCTGTGTGATCAGTCACACAGAAATGTTGGTCAGAGGGCTGCTGTCTTGTGTTAGCTGTGTAGAGGGTGGTAATAGGATAACCTAGGAAGATTAAGATGCTGATTGAGGAATATTATAAGCTTGACTAAAGAGGTGGGTTTTCAGAGAACGCTTGAAGGTTTGAAGACTAGAGGAAAGTTTTTCTGTGCGAGGGAGGAAATTCCACAAAGTGGGTGCAGCCTGAAAAAAGTCCTGTAACCGGGAATGGGAGGATGTGATGAGAGTGGAAGAGAGACACAGATCTTGTGCAGAACGGAGGTGTCGAGTTGGGAGATATTTTAAAACAACTGGGGAGATGTATGTTGGTGCAATTTTGTTGACGGCCTTGTATGTTAGTAGAAGAATTTTATATTGGATTCGTCAAAATGCAGGCAACCAATGTAGAGACTGACAGAGTGGCTCAACAGAGAAAGAATGGTTTGTAAGAAAAATCAATCTAGCCACTAAGTGCAAAATAGATTGTAGGGGTTCAAGTCTGATTTCAGGAAGACCAGTAAGGAGGGAATTGCAATATTCAATGCTAGAGATGATAAGTGCATGAATTAAGGTTTTTGCAGTGTCTTGTGTGAGATAAGTGTGTATTCTGGAAATGTTCTTTAGATGTATGTAACATGATTTAGATATAGAGTCGATGTGGGGAATAAACAATAGTTGTGAGTCAAGGACTACACCTAGGCAGCGAGCTTGCGGGGTGGGATTTATGATCATGTTATCAACAGAAATAGAAATGTTAGGCAGGAAGCTTCTGTTTTTGGGTAGGAATATTATTAATTCAGTTTTTGAAAGATTGAGTTTGAGTTGGCAAGAATACATCCAAGATGAAATGGCAGAAAGACAGTCAGTAACGCGAGACAACACAGATGGTGAAAGATCAGGAGAGGATAGATAGATTTGTGCATCATCTGTATACAGATGATACTGAATTCCAAAAGAGCTTATTAGTTTTACAAGAGAAGTGGAGAATAGCAGAGGACCAAGGGCCGAGCCTTGTGGTACTCCAACTGATAAAGGAAGCGAAGTAGAGGTGAATCCAGAGAAAGTAACACTGAAAGAGCGATTAGATAGATAGGATGAGAACCAGGATAGAACAGTGCCTTCAGACCTAGGGATTGTAGCATTTGTATGAGGAGAGAGTGGTCAACTGTGTCAAATGCAGCAGAGAGATCCAGGAGAATTAGAAGAGAGTAATAGTTATTACTTTTTGCTGTGATCAAATCATTGACAACCTTGATCAGCACAGTGTCTGTGGAGTGTTGAGAGCGAAAGCCTGACTGAAGAGAATCCAGTAGGTTGTTTGCTGTAGGAAAGTGTGTGAGGTGAGTGTAGGCATTTCTCTTGAGAAGTTTGGAGAGGCATGGGAGCTGAGAGATGGGGCGGTAATTTGAGAGAGAGTTTGGGTCAGAATTTAGTTTTTTTAAAATAGGAGTAATCCCTGCATGCTTTAATAGTGATGGAAAAATACAAGTAGAAAGAGATAGATTACAGATTTTAGTCAGAGGTCAGGGGATTCTGGTTCTTCAGAAACCCCTCCCCTCTGTGAGGAACGGGGGCTAAACAGTGCCCCTACAAAGCGGCACTTTACTGTACAGCAGCCGCGGCGCTGTCAAAGAAGCGTCTGCGGCGGTGCTGTATTGTAATGCAGCACCGCCGCGGATGCTTCTTTGACAGTGCCGCGGCTGCTGTACAATACTGTGCTGCCGAAATGCGCAGCAGCTCTCTATATTTTTTTCCGGGGCGGAAGGGAACCCCCCCTTAAAAATCCTGCATGCACCCCTGGAGGTGGAATGAGCACAGGAGACAGGGACCTACTAATTTGTGAGGGAATGTGATCGAGAGGACAGGTGGTAGAGAAGGAAGATGAGAAGAGAGTAGAAACTTACTCTTCATTTGTGGGATCAAATGAAGAGAGAGTGTCAGAGGGTGCTACAAAGGAATTGAGCTGATTGCTTGTCGATACAATTTCAAGTCTGAACTTATCTATTTTGTCCTTGAAATAGGAAGCAAGATCCTGGACACTGATCGTAGTCAGATGATTTGGGGTGAGATGATTGAGAAGAGATTTAAATGTGTTAAAAAGGCATTTGGGGTTAGAAGCTTGAGCATAGATGAGAGAATGGCAGTAAGCTTGCTTTGTATTGTTCAGAGAATTTCTAAAGGAGTAGTAGATAGCAGTATATGTGATGAAATCATTAGAGGTACAAGATTTACGCCAGTGACTTTCTGCTTTATGAGAAAGTTTTTGTAGCGTTTGTGTTACTTAAGTGTGCCACGGTTGGCAACTAAGTCTACGCAGAGTATGTAGTGTTGCTGGAGCCACTTGATCAAGGGCACTTGCTAGGATTTGGTGAAAATGGGGTACTGCCCGATCAGGGGAGGAGAATGTAGAAATTGGGGAGAGAAGGTGTTGGAGAGAGGTGGAAAATTGTTGACGATCAATAGAGTTGATATTCCTGTGGTTGTGAGGAGGCTTGAAAAACTTTGACTCTGGGGAGGGTGAAGAACTGGTAGTGAGCGAGTACCTAATAAGGTGATGATCCGAGAGGGGGAAAGGAGTGTTAAGGAAATCAGAAACTGAGCATAGTCTAGAGAAAAAAAGATCAAGGCAGTGGCCATCCTGATGAGTAGCGGATTCAATCCACTGGGGGAGGTCAAGTGAGGATTTTAGAGAGAGTAGTTTGGAAGCAGCATTGGAACGTGGATTAGCAATAGGGATGTTATAATCACCCATGATGATGGTGGGGATGTCACAGGATAAGAAGTGAGGGAGCCATGCAGAGAAGTGTTCAAGAAATTGTTGGTGTGGTCCAGGGGGGCGATAGATGACAGTAACACGCATAGAGAACGGGTAAAAAATCCTAACAGTATGTACTTCAAAAGATGTGAACGTGAGTGATGGGACATTTGGGAGACCTGTTCACGTGCACTATGGGGAGAGAAGTAGTCGAACCCCAACTCCTTGTCTGCCTCCTGGTCTGGGGGTGTAGGTGAAATGAAGACCATCATGTGAAAGGGCTGCAGGTGAGGCAGTGTCTGATTGCGTGAGCCATGTTTCTGTTATTGCCAGAAGGTTTAGGTTGTTTGAGAGGAAGAGATTGTGTACAGAGCGTGCATTCCAAAGGCCACATTTAAAGGACATTTGAAAAGAGGGGAGACAGGTGATGCATTTGAGGTTTGCTGGATTTCTGTAGCATTCAGATATATGCGTATTGGAGAAGTGAGGGGGACCTGGATTAGGTGATATATCACCAGCTAATAGAAGCAGGGAGGAAGAAAGGTAGGAAAGCTGATTGTAAGATGTGTGTCCTTTTAGTTTCTGGTGACTGGTTGAGGCTGTTAAAGCTATTAATTTATATAGGAATTTAGATAGGAATTAAAGTTAAATTTATATAGGAAAAGAGTTCATGAGTGTTAACTAGAGGTGAGTGAAGTAATGAAGGGGCAATGTGGACAGAGGTGTTTGTTGCAGGATGGGTGAGGGGTGATATAGTCCTAAAGATAATGCCATGAAATGAGAGAAAGAAAAATATTTTGACATTGGGATTTATGAGTAAAATAGCACAAAATGAGGGAATTAAAAGAATTACCTAATTGCAATGTCCTGTGTAATCAGAGAATTAGTGCAGAGTGAGACTGCAGTAGATGTAGTTTATTCCTAGATGTCTGGATAGTATGGACTAATGATATGGGGAGCCATGTGGGGGAGTGGGCTGAAGTGTTGAATGGAGAGTAATAAAGAACATGTGATGGTGTAACTGAGTTACTGCAGAGTCATGAGAGAGGAGAGTGGTTCAAAGTCAGTATCATTTCTTCCTACTTGTGATGACAGAATAAGCCTTGAGTAAAATGATGAGATAGGGGACTGAAATAGCTGTAGCATGAGTAGGAAGTGGCTGAGCAAGTAGTACAGCAGGCTGATTAAACTTAGGGGATTTTGCAGGGAAAATAAACTGCCAGATAAAGCAAACTTTCATGAGCTCGGTCGAAAATAAGAGCAGACTCCAAAACAGTCTTCCTGTGGTGTGAAACTTGTAGCCAGGGAGAGATGAAAATATCAGGAGTAGATTATGGAGTTTCAGATGAATACTGACTATTGTCCTTGTGTAGCTGTGGTAATAGGCAGAATGTTTTTCTCCTGTTTATGCTATTTAATTTTTTTTTGCACTTGTAACTATACACTCTAGCTATGCAGCCATCACTGGCTTGCAGCCATTCTACAGTGAATATATATGGTTAACAAACACATGTAATCAGTGTTCTTCAATCAGGCCCTCAATAAACTCCCCCAACAAACAGCAAAATGACCTGTGTGGGTCCTGTGTACTGTGGGGAGAGAAGTAGTCGAACCCCACCTCCTTGTCTGCCTCCTGGTCTGGGGGTGTGGGTGAAATGGAGATCGCCATGTGAAAGGGCTGCAGGTGAGGCAGTGTCTGATTGCGTGAGCCATGTTTCTGTTATTGCTAGAAGGTTTAGGCTGTTTGAGAGGAAGAGATCGTGTTGGTAATATAATGGTATTTACAATACCATTATAAATAAAAATGCACTTTCTTAATTCAGTTCAAACACTGGTGCAATAAGGTTAAAGCAATTACCATTAGAAATAAAATATATGTTTAAACTCCTGTTAAATATTTTCTGACTGCTTGAGTGGTGCAAACAACTGTAAAATATATGATTATCCTTGTCATACTCTGACACCTCTAGTTATCCCAGATAACAATATATTTCACTGCAGAGCCCATTGTAGGATATGACTCATCCATATCAGAGAGTGACGTAGATAATATACTTCAGAGCATAGGAGCCAAGTCTGTGGATGCTTAAGCAACCCCAATAATTGTGCTGCCAATAACTTATAAAAATAATGCTCAATTATGCAGAAAGGAAGTATACCAAATCATAATGCAGTATTTTATGAGCAAGGAATAGCTCAATGACTGCTGATATTCTTATATTTTACAGTAGGGGGACCATGATTTACTATATCCATATATATTTTGTGAGAGTGTCATTAAGTTACCATAGCTTATATTTGAAGCTTAGTGATTTCATTTGTATCACATGTGTTCCATAATAGGATTTATAACTGAGAGTGACAGTAAAACACACCTGGATAAGAGAATCATCTCAAACAAGCAACTTTTTGGTTCCAAATTGAAATGTGTGTATTATATAGAATACTGTAGCCTCATGCCTTTACATGGAACTCATTGGTGACTGAAGAGATCCTTTTTGCTTTGGGGTGCATTATTCTATTCCACAAAAAGCATCAAACTTCCTATATGTTTGTTCCACAAATGAATTTAAACCAAATGCCTCAGTTCTATTTTTTGTCTGATCATTCGATAATATCTTTAAACGTGGGATAAGCTAAAATTTCATCTCCTGCTTATCCATATGTACTCATGTTATAAATAGAAAATCCTACAGCAATCTGTAGCCAATTGCATCGTCAGATTAATAACAGCAGCACAGTGCATTTCAGTAGAGGAGGGAGCTAATCTTGTTAGTGCACGTTTGTGTGATCACATCTGTGAGGACAGGGCTGCATGTGACAGGGGCAGTGTCATAATGTGAGGAAGGAAATGGAAGCCACAGACTGGGAATTATATAGTGGAAGGAGCAGGGTCTCCCAACATTGTTCTACAGCAGGATAGTGATATGAGATTTGTTATCAATGGTGGTGATATTGTGGTGTCAAGAATGCCTCTATAAGAAGCAAAGTTAATATATCCAATGTGATAATCCATTTTTATTGTCAAAAAACATGTGTCTGCTTCACAATTACAATTTTAATATGAAAGACAAAAATGACATATACAGTGCCAGCAAAAGGTAGGACAGGTGTAAGCTGGAATTTAATTATATGACAACAATATAAAAAGACAATTGTATTACTGAATTTTCCTTTCTACCATTGATTGTATTGGGTTGATTGTCCATTTAACAATTTAATTTAAAAAACAAAAATTGGATCAAAGGAAGTAAGGCCAACTGCAGAGACGACATTTCCCTAAACCCCTGGAAGTGAAAGGGTTTCATTTTTCAAATAAGGAAAATTACAGGATGCCAACGCAGAGATGCGAAGAGCTGAGATTTAGCTGCCTCGGAAAAGTTTGGTTGAGTCACTGAATGGTGATGTGATACTTTCAGCATCTGTCTCCAAATAAGTGTGAGGAACTGTGTTTTCCTCATTTCCACCATCTCTCCACTCAGCGGTATTTTTCGTCCTCTCAGCCAAATCAGCTTGAAGTCGCAAACACAAAGGATCATTGTGACATACGTCACCGTCAAACTTAGGCCAACAGCACTTTCTTTCCATACAGTTTTGTGCCAGTTGAAGAGAGCAGAAATTACTCATTTACAAACGGGTCCTCACTTTCTCATGTAGACTTTATATATTGACAAATACTTTAATATTAACAGTTCCTACTTTTTGAGCAATGCTGATTGCTTTATTTAAAATAAAGGTGTAGTAAAACATGTTGCTCATTTAAAGTATTATAACCCTACACACTAACACTGGCTTATTTGTGTCTTGAATAGGGAAAGCTTATTATGTAAATAGTTTCATGCTTGCTCTCACCTCTTGACATCATTTAAAGATATAATATGCACCCCAGGGTAAAGTGGAAGTGACGCCTATATCAACCAATCAGATTCTAACTATCATTTATTTAGTGCATTCTAGAAAATGATAGCTAGAATCTGATTGGTTGCTATAGGCAACACTTCTGCTCTTCCTTTTTTTAGATGTTTTAGTAAATCTACCCCCAATCTCTAGTCTACTAACCCAAACTTTTTATAGTGGCACAATTGTCTAATGAATCTGATTAATACATTTTACAGGAGAACTGTGCAGGGAGATTAGGAGAATATGGAAAAAATACAAAAACAATGGCTTCATTATGTCAAAGTCTAGAACTCGTCACACCTTTGTAAATGCTAAAGAGGTGCAAAATGTTTAACTATACATTAACTATACATTAATTATGCATTAACCTCCAAAAATTCAACAGATACAAAGGAGAAAATTATGTCTAATATGCATTTAAAAACCTTTATTAAAATGATTGACAATTGCCATATTGCTTAACAAAACAAACATAAAATGTAAAGTAATTTCTGAATCTGAGAATTGTGGGACAGCAGCTCAAATTATGTTTTGTGATGTAACGTACCTATGTTTGCACCATTTAGCTAATTTATGCAGATAAGCGCATGGATTAGCTGTCCAGTCGGCATACATTTTTGGGGTACAAAATGTTGCTCTTTTTGGGGGCAGTAACTGGGCAGTTTGTGGAGTTCATTGACCATTGATGAATTTGGACAACGGCAAAATATGCTTGTGTAGCGTTTGTGTTAAGGGACAAGATATTTGATCTTATGAACATTGTGCATATGTTTGGTGTGTGTGTGTTTGTGTGAGTGTGTGTGTTTGTGTGTTGGGGGGGGGGTCCTAATGTAACGGGTGAGCACAGACCCCCTTGTCCTACCAGAATGATCAGTTTTATACAGATCCACAGAGGTGCTGGTTACTAGCTAGCGGCTTACATTTTAAATTAGGCAAATTTTTCAGCCAATCAGAATCATTTTACACAGTAAGCCATATTTTAGGAGAAAAACTTCAAAGTTAAATTTAATCCTGTTGGTGATGCAAAAGTGACAGTAGACAGTTATGGTTATAATAAAATTTAATAGGATAGCGCCCCCAATGGTCAAATTATTATTGAAAATAGAAACACTTTCTTGATTAAAGCAGTAGCTTTTGACAATTGGATCTCAGACTTGATCTAACCCTTGTTTCATTCAACAAAAAGAGTATATTTCTCTAACAATGTCTATAATCAGCATTAAAATACTTTAAGCTTTTGTTGCTAGGATACAGTATTTCCCAGTAGCCTCCGGGGAAGGGTAGACGTCTGCCGGACTATATTCCCACTTACGAAGTTCAGCAGCAGCCTGTCTTCTCTGTCGCCAGCTTTAATTTAATACTTAAGTGCTCTTTTTACCAAGTTGAAAACCAAATGCAAAGTTTCAGATCTAGTCCTCTAAGCAGCAGCGTTTTCATAGGGAACTGTATGGTAACAGGTACGTTTTTAAAAGAATAAAATGAATTTTTAGGAAAACTAGGGAAAAAGACAGAACAACCATAGTGTGGGCTAATGCAGACTCAATGTGCCTGAGTCATTAAGGAGGGCAAAGCATATAAAAGGAGTAACTTTGCACCTGTGCAAGACCATGTTGCATTAGAGGGGGAGGTAAAATTAAAATGTGGAGATAGATTTATAGTTGGGGTAGGGCATGTCCTAGATCAACTTTAAAATTCAGTGTAAAAATAAAACTATCAAGTATTGGTATGCTAGATAAAAAAACAGCCAGTATTTAACTTATGTGCAAAATGATCAACTAAGTTGCACCCCTTGCATTGTAACATGGTTTTTCCCAGAGAACATTTACTGCTTTTTTGCTTTACTTTCCTTAATGACTCAGGCCCAAGATCTTTATAATCACTTTGAAAAATGCTTTTCAAACAAGTACAAACATAAACCCTACCCCCTGAGAATTGGAAAGCAGTCACAGTACTCACAAGAAAAAGACAAATTTACTTATATTTTTGACTTGTTATTCTGTTGTTTTTTTTAACTGATTCCATTGTTTTATTACAAATATACACTGATCAGTCACATCATTAAAACCACTGTCAGATGATGGGAATAACATTGATTATCTCTTTACAATGGCACCTGTCAAGGGGTGTGATAAATTAGGCAGCAAGTGAACAAACAGTTCTTGAAGTTGTTGTGTTGGAAGCAGGAAAAATGGGCAAGTGTAAGGATCTGAGCGACTTTGACAAGAGCCAAATTGTGATTGCTAGATGACTGGTTCAGAGCATCTACAAAACGGCAGGTCTTGTGGGGTGTACCCAGTATGCAGTGGTTAGTACCCATCAAAAGTGGTCCAAGGAAGGACAACCGGTGAACCAGTGACAGGGTCATGGGTGCCCAAAGCTCATTAATGCATTCGAGAAGCGAAGGCTAGCACGTCTGGTCCAATCCCACAGATGAGCTACTGTAGCACAAATTGCTGAAAAAAGTTATTGCTGACTATGTTATAAAGGTGTCAGAACACACAGAGCATCGCAGCTTGCTGCATATGGGGCTGCATAGCCACACCGGTCAGAGTGCTCTTGCTGAACCCTACGTACCGTCAAAAGCATTTATAATGGGCACATGGGTGCCAGAACTGGACCATGGAGCAGTTGAAGAAGGTGGCCTGGTCCGATGAATCACGTTTTATTTTACATTATGTAGACGGCCGGGTGTGTGTGCGTCATTTACCTGGGGAAGAGATGGCACCAGGTTGCACTATGTGCAGAAGGCAAGCCGGCAGAGGCAGTGTGATGCTCTGGGCAATGTTTTGCTGGGAAACCTTGGGTCCTAGCATTCATGTGATTGTTACTTTGACATGTAATACCTACCTAAACATTCTTGCAGACCAAGTACACCTCTTCATGGTAACGGTATTCCCTGATGGCAGTGCCCTCTTTCAGCAGGATAATGCGCCCTGCCACACTGCGGACATTGTTCAGGAATGGTTTGAGAAACATGACAAAGAGTTTAAGGTGTTGACTTGGCCTCTAAATTCCCCAGATCACAATTTGATCGAACATCTGTGGGATGTGCTGGAAAAATATCTCCGAGCCATGGACGCCTCCACCTCACAACTTACAGGATGCAAAGAATCTGCAGAGGTCTTGAGGAGTCCATGCCTCAATGGGTCAGTGCTGCTTTGGGGGGCCTACAATATATAAGACAGGTGTTTTTAATGTTGTGGCTGATCAGTGTATCTCTGTATTTGGGTAATTATTTCTAATCTGACAGACACCACAATACATAATTATTTGAATACAGTGAATTTTCTAGTGTAACGCTTACTTCAGTTCTAAAATCAAAGTAAAAAAGAATTACATATCTAAGGAGTTGGATCCATTAGGAATATGTCATTCTGAGTATGGATTAGGAGCATAAACTCATCTATTTTATACCCCCCTCCCCACACTTGTAGGCTGCGATTAATTAACTGAGATAAACGTTTGGAGAGGCTGCAGTTTCAGGAGGGTTCCCTACTGTGGGGAAAGAGCAAAGTCTTTTTCTCTTTGCCAGAGAACCTGATTTTTCCATCCATCTGTATCTCATCCTATACTGTTAATGGAACTTCTGTGGGAAAGTATATTCTAAAGGTACCTTTGACCACTGCAATAATAGCCTTCAGACACCTAAAACTGACAAATACCTATCAAGACAGTCCTGATGTCCCTACAATCTCATGAATGACTTATTTTAGGAGAAAATCTGTGAAACTTTTAACGAATAAATGGACGGTCCTAAATCAAAGGGGTAATCACCATATTGTTAGGGGCGCAGCTGCTACAGTGCTAACCGCTTGGGGGGGCTACCGCACCTGTCAAAGCCACATGTGTCTATGTATTTTTTTTTACCCTTGGGCACTTCATGGGTGCACTTAAAATGTATAAGGAGGTTGGGCTCTTTCCACTATATGCATTTTCAGGTCGATCTGCAACCCAACAAAGCCAGAAGCATATTGATACTCTGGGATCAGTTCCAATGGACCTACACCTTGAAATCCTCTAGGCAGAAAAATAGGAGCCCTTATAAAGGAGAAATACAGATGTAAATGTTTTGCAGTTTGTAAACAACTCTTAAGGTCTTCAAATGTATTTTATCTTCTATTTATAAGGCGCCACAAGACTTCAACAGCACCTTACGCAGGGTGTTGGAACATACAACAAACTTACATAAGTACATACAGAAAAGAACAATGGGTACAGAATAAAAAAAATGATTGATCCAAATAACAGAACAAATTGCATGGCATAAAACAACAATTCGGCAAAACAGGGACAGAGAGGAAGACGGAGAGTGGAGAGACATAGGGTACATACATGAGACAGGAGGACCCTACCCATGAGAGATTACATTCTAAAGGGAGGGGGTAATGAGTGACAAACAGAGCAAATGGGAACAATAGGCAAAGTAGAAGTCTGCAAGATAGTGAGACTATGATGTATAGAGGCCTAGAATAGGCCATGATTCATGAATTTGATTCCCAACCATGGCCTTATCTGTATGGTGTTTCTATGTTCTCCCTGTGTTTGCGTGCATTTCCTCTGGGTGCTCCTGTTTCCTCACAGTCCAAAAACATACTGGTAAGTTAATTGGATGCTAATAAATTGCCCTTAGTCTCTAGGTCTGTGTGTGTGTGTATGTTAGGGGATTTAGATTGTAAGCTCCAATGGGGCAGGGACTGGTGTGAGTGAGTTCTCTGTACAGCGCTCCAGAATTAGTGGCACTATATAAATAAATAGATGACGATGATGATGATTGTGCAGGGGCCTAGGTGTTACAGAGACCTGGAGGCTCCAGATGGTATTAGTAGAAGCCTCCATAATTTAGGCATATTTTATCGGCATATTTGCTGTACAGAGAGTAACATCAATAATGTTCTTACCTGAGATATTTGGTTACAATTTTCTTTTTCAAAAGAAATAGTTTAAATTCCAATTTTTTGCATTGAAACATTAGCTCAGTTATTCTAGTTTAGTTATAATTTGTTTGATTCCTAAATCATGAGGCTTTAATAGCAAATTTTTGACATCACTTAATCTTTCAAATAACCTACACATATGTAACACTTGGGGCGTATTAACCAATCTATAATTTTTATTTTGAAACAAATAGTCAAACTTTAGGCGATCCCCCAATGTTCTGCTAAGGAAATGTGGCCATAAAATGTTATTTCTACAGAGTTTTAATGGAGGTGGAATCAGTGTCGGACTGGGGCATGAAGGGCCCACCGGGAATGCAACACTAGGGGCCCACCAGAGGTGGTGTGGTCAGCCATCATAGAGGCGGGACCAGACACTAGAGGGGGAGCGGTCAGCCCACAAAGGACAGCTAGCACCTTAGTGTAGTATATAAAGAATGCAGTGTGTGTATAAAGAATACACAGTCTTGACCTGCCTCTTAGATTGGGCAGAACAGTCACCAAAAATCAGGATTGTCCCACTAGACCAGGTTTGGCTAACCTGTGGCACTCCAGGTGTTTTGAAACTACAAGTCCCAGCATGCTTTGCCAATATATAGCAGCTTATTGCTGGAAGGGTATGCTGGGACTTGTAGTTTCACAACACCTGGAGTACCACAGGTTAGCCAAGCCTACACTAGACTCAGAACATTTGACAGACTGTCCTACCTGTTGTTGTCACTTTTACTACCTGTGGCTGCTGGTTTCTTTAGTTGCGGCTTGTCTGCATCCTGGAATGTTGAGGGCCCTATTTGGAAAAAATAATTGGTACATTTAGAAACGCCAACCATCCCTGCCATTAAATCAACAGCACCCACATTTAATAATTAGGCCTCTCTCCAGCCTCAACATTAAAGTAATAGCACTCACATTTGATAAATAGATCTATTTCCGTCCAACCAACCCCAACATTAAATTAATAGTATTCCCATTTAATAAATAAACCTATTACCCTCCCTCCAAACGGCCCCAGCAATAAATCAATAGCATTTACGTTTAATACAGCTATTTCCCACTACCATTCCTAGCATTAAATAATTAATATTCACATTTAATAGATAGCCCCCCTCCCCACACTCAGCCTCCTCCCCACACTCAGCCCCACATTCAACTATAGACCCAAACCAACTCAGCATTTAGTGTTCTCTGTGCAGCTATAGTACTCTCAATTCACACTATATATACATATATATTCTTTATTGTTTCCCAGGAGTTGTGGTGTTTTTAACAGTGTATAGAACCAAAGCAGGGGAACTCTCTTGCTAAGCCTTGTGACAATACCGTTTGGCTAAACCATCTACAGAATTTTACAATGATAATGTTTCCGTGATGTATAAAACAAAAGTTTTTCATTAATTGTGTACACTGGTATTTTCACATCCAGGCAAACATCTGAATAATGAAAACTTAAGTTTATTTAACACAACGGAGCTATAGTACTTTTTATTAAAAGGTTAAACAATTATACCATAACAACTGAATACGTTATAATTATCAGTCTCTCTTTAGCCAACCCCTGGGCACAGTCCTGTGGTTACTAGCATTCTCCCCCTCTTACAGCCAGCAAGGCAGTCCTGCTCCAATGACAGCCTGTTTTTGGGGCACATGCTTATACAAGGCTCACAGGCAATGAGGAAAAAGATATCTGGTCCTTGCAGCCTCTGCATCTTGTTGGTACAGCATGAGTCGTAACCTCTTGCCAGGGCTGCCAAGAAGAATTCAGGGCCCGGGTACAACAAATTCATGGGGCCCCCCTCATAGTGAAGTAAGCCCCAAAATTTTTTTGCGCCGCCTTACGGCGGCGCAAAAAAGATTAGGTATATGGTCATATATTCAGGGGCGTGGCTAGCCAAACGGCAGTGCAAAAATTTTGGGAGGTGCGGTCATGCATTTGGGGGCGTGGCAAACGTGCCATTGGGGCGTGGCTAACATAAAAACCACTAGGCTCTCAATTCGCCGGAGCGTCACATATGTTTAAGCACTCCTGACTTTCAGGACATCTACCACCACAGGGTAGTATACAAACAATGCAGTGTGTACACAAACAGTTCAGTCTTGGCCTACACCTTACATTGGACACAACATTCACCAAAAATTGGTATTGTCCCTACTAGAATCACAACATTTCACACACTGTGCTGCTCTCTCCTACCTGTTCTTCTCACTTTCTCCACCTGTGGCTGCTGCTTTCTTTAGTTGTGGCTTGTCCGGATCCAGAAATGTTGAAGGACCTATTTTGAAAAAAAAATGGCTACATTTAGAAAATTACAGCCAGCCCCAGCGTTAAATCAATAGCACCCACGATTAATAATTAGGCCTTCCTCCAGCTCCAATATTACAATAATGTGCCCCTTCATCATCGCCATGCCTTATGATCACACTGTGCCCTCCATGCTGTTTTTGCCCCCTTCATCTGGCTCCCCTTCATCAGACTATACTATGCTGCTCCCCCCCTTTTTCAATCCCACTGTGCCATGCCTCCCCCCCCCCCCTTTGTAACCCCACTGTGTCATGCTGCCCACCATTTTTTAACCCCACTGTGCCATGCTGACCCCTGTTTATTAACCCCACTGTGCCATACTGCCCCGTTTTTTAACCCATCTGTGCCCCTCTCATTTTTTCACCCCCTCTGTCATGCTGCTTTCCCATTTTTTAACCCCTCTGTGCTCCCCCCTCAATTTTTAACCCCTCTGACATGCTGCTTTCCCATTTTTTAACCCATCTGTGCCCCTCTCATTTTTTAACCCCTCTGACATGCTGCTTTCCCGTTTTTTAACCCCTCTGTGCTCCCCCCTCAATTTTTAACCCCTCTGACATGCTGCTTTCCCATTTTTTAACCCCTCTGTGCTCCCCCTCATTTTTTAACCCCTCTGACATGCTGCTTCCCCGTTTTTAACCCCTTTGACATGCTGCTTTCCCGTTTTTTAACCCCTCTGTGCCCCCCCTTATTTTTTAACCCCTCTGTCATGCTGCCCCCCCGTTTTTTAACCCCTTTGTGCCCCCTCATTTTTTAACCCCTCTGTCATGCTGCCCCCCCGTTTTTTAACCCTTGTGCTCCCCCTCATTTTTTAACCCCTCTGTCATGCTGCCCCCCCCCCCCCCCCCGTTTTTTAACCCCTCTGTGCCCCCCTCGTTTTCCTCCCTTCACTTACCTTTTCTCCTCTCTTGGTCTTCTCTGCTGCTCTGTGCTCCATTGCTCCAGACTGACTGAATGCTGGGCATGACATGATGACATCACACCCAGCATTCAGACAGTCTGAATAGAGCACAGAGCAGCAGAGAGGAGGGATGCTGGCTCCGCGATCAGGTGAGTATGTTTTTTTTTTTTTTTAAACTAGCCTGCTCCCCCCACCAACGACCGAGCCCCCCCCCACCCCCCCCCCGCCAAAAAAAAAAAAAAAAGGAAAGGAAAAAAAACGTTTGGAAAAAAAAAATTAAAAAATTAAAAAAAATCAGCAGCGCAAGGGCCCGGGCCGGGCCCCCTGACATGCCGGGCCCGGGTAATTAGTACCCGCTCCCCCCCCCTCTCGGCGGCCCTGCCTCTTGCTAGTACTGGTTAACCTGGATCCCCCTCCTGTGGAGGCTTCTGGGTACAGGTTGGGCACTCCCAATTCTGGCTCCTCGATTGGCAGGGAGTGAGGTGCTACGCATTACTTCTGGACCTCACATTGGTTGTTGCTCCACAAATTCTGAATGTAATAGACTCCCACAATAAATGTCAACAAAGGAGTCTAATCACTGCTGATTTTACTTAACCCTTTATAGCTTTTTCCTAAGATCCAGAGCATTGTACACACTTATGGTGAATGCTAGTCAGCTATCTGTGTGCAATTTAACAGTACCTGCAGACTGCAGTACAAAGAGGGGGAAAAAAAAGAGGTGAAAAGTAACCCTCATTCACTGTGGGAAACGAGTAGTAATAGTAACCCCTCTTTTTGCCACTTACCTTACCTTGAAAAGCTCCGGCATCCTGCTCCTCTGGGCGGCGCGGCTAGTGACAAGAAGACAGCCGCGGTAGAAACTCCGTCCTCCTCCCCTGCTGAAGTTCACAAAACACTACCGCGCAGGCGCAGAGAGCCAAGGCACGGCTCTCTGCGCCTGCGCGGTAGTGTGTTTCTTACACAGACGACCGTCTACGAGGTGCTCCCTGCAAGCTCCGCCCCAATGTCGGAGGGGGCGGGGCTTAATCGCGGCTGGGCCTACCGGTCTACAGCCCGGCTGGCCGGCAGGCCAGTCCGAGGCTGGGTGGAATACATTTTAGGAAAGTAAGGCAAAAAAAGGAGTAAATTTGATCCTGGGTAAAGCCATGTTACAATGTAAGGGGTGCAAATTAGTTTATTGTTTTGCACATAAAGAAAATACTGGCAGGTTTTTTGTCACGTAGCACAAAAATACTTGATAACTTTATTTTTACACTGAAATTTGATCAAGGACATGCCATATCCTAACTATAAACCTGTCCCCACATTTTAAATTTACCTCCCCCTCCAATGCAACATGGTTTTGCAAGGTGCAAATTTACTCCTTTTTTTTTGCTCAGGCCTATAGTGTCTACTTGTGTATTTCCAATGTTAGGGATTTTACATTTCGGTAAAGTTTTGCTGCACCTAAACTGCCATGCCGGGTGCAGGAAGGTAAATAAAAATGAAATAATTTTTGCATGCACGTCGTCTGTTATTTTAATAGAAGCAAAATAGTTTATCTACTTTCTATGGTGAAATTATTCCAGGGATCTTTCTGAAACGAAGGATCCAAACCAAATATTTTCTTTAACACAAATATAATAGGTTTGATGTGAGCACTTCTGACTACTGTCCATCAGCCCACGTGTGACAGCTACTTATTTTGAAGCCATTTTCAGGTCCATAATTTCTACTTTCCTTTTTCCCTTTTGGGCTTTTCATGTGAGTGGGACCAAGCAAACACTGACTAAGGTAATTTATCTAGTGACCTTTTAGTTCTTTCAAAGCAAAGTGATTTAATAGCACTTAATCTGTCAAGGGCCCCGAGCTTTGTAATAACGTTTTATTAAGGCGTTTTTCATGGTGCATTAGAAGAAGTCTTAAAGACTAAAGCGGAATCTTACACAATTACTTTTTTTACCCTCTGTCTAGAATCTGTTGAAAGAGAAGAGATGTCGGAACACTGTGCAGTTTCTGTGAACACAACTTTTCCTAACATTTGGAGTAAGCTGGACTGACAGAGGCAGATGGGCTGATTTGCATATATGCAAATAGTCCTGGGTTTTGTATCGATTCCCTAGGAGATCATATGACTTTATCTGAAGAGTCTAATGACAGCGAAAAAGATAGGAAGGCGACAAAATACCCCATTATAAAATAAGGAAACTGTGACAAGAGTGAAAACTTTTTTGTAGTTCTCTAATGTCAGCTAGTGCCCATTTTATTTAAATTTGTTCATTCTGATTTTTTTTTATTTACAATCTGTTTCATTCAAGCAGCGATAAATAATTTATTACTCTGAATAACAGTTGATGTGGTTTGATTAAATGATACACTACAGCGTTACTGTAGATATTATCCTCTATTTTAGCTATAGAGTTCTCAAGTCTTTTCCTACGTTGCAGAATAAATTGTATACATCTCTTAATAATCAGTGATGCCGGTGAGTTTTTGATATGAAAGAAAAACTGACTGTATCAGTCAACCGAAATAGCTACATTGGACCCAGTATGAACCAATTTGAACCTTATTTTCATGGTACTGTATCTTATTGGTTGGATGTTCCAACCAATCACAAAGGAATATAATAGACAACTGCTTTGAATTGTTTAGAGTCAGTTGGTGCTAATATGTGGGAGATATTTGTTTACTTCTTTTTATTCATTGTGGACAATGTAAGATCAAGAGCAGGTTCAAAGGCATTTTTAAGGTAAGTAAAATCCAGTTCTGCACCAAGATGTATCCATCTCTGCACCAAGATACATCCAGCTCTATACCAGTGCATCCAACTCTGCATCAGTACATCCAGTTCTGCACCAAGATGCATTCAGCTCTGCATCAGTGCATTCAGCTCTGCACCAAGATACATCCAGCTCTGTAACAGTGCATCCAGCTCTGCATAAGTACATCCAGCTCTGCATCAGTGCATCCAGCTCTGCACCAAGATGCATCCAGCTCTGCGCCACTATATCGAGCTCAATACCAGTGCATCCAGCTCTGCACCCAATGCATACAGCTCTGCACCAGTACATCCAGATCTGCGCCAGTACATCCAGCTCTGCACCAAGATGCATCCAGCTCTGCATCAGTACATTCAGCTCTGCACCAAGATGCATCCAGCTCTGCATCAGTACATTCAGCTCTGCACCAAGATGCATCCAGCTCTGCACCACTACATCCAGCTTTGCATCAGTACATCCAGCTCTGCACCAAGATGCATCCAGCTCTGCATCAGTACATCCAGCTCTGCACCAAGATGCATCCAGCTCTGCATCAGTACATTCAGCTCTGCATCAGTACATTCAGCTCTGCACCAAGATGCATCCAGCTCTGCATCAGTACATTCAGCTCTGCACCAAGATGCATCCAGCTCTGCACCACTACATCCAGCTTTGCATCAGTACATCCAGCTCTGCACCAAGATGCATCCAGCTCTGTACCACTACATCTAGCTCTGCACCAAGATGCATCCAGGTCTGTACCACTACATCCAGCTTTGTACCACTACATCTAGCTCTGCACCAAGATGCATCCAGGTCTGTACCACTACATCCAGCTTTGTACCACTACATCTAGCTCTGCACCAAGATGCATCCAGGTCTGTACCACTACATCCAGCTTTGTACCAGTACATCCAGCTCTGCACCAAGATGCATCCAGCTCTGTAACACTACATCCAGCTTTGCACCAGTACATCCAGCTCTGCACCAAGATGCATCCAGCTCTGCACAACTACATCCAGCTCTGCACCAGTACATCCATCTAGGCACCAATATTATATGTGTTTTAGATGTGGCTAGCTAGTGCAGGGGACCGTCATCATCATCATCAGTAAGTTTTTGCACCAGCCCTCAGGCACCCGCATTTAATACTGTTAATGACAAACCTATATGAGTGCTCGTGAGGGTCTGCCTCAGTTTGCAGTTATGCAAACATGCCCCTACTGTACTCGGTGTGAGTCTGCATTGATCTTGCCTCCCCCCGTTTCTCCTCTACCAGTGCAAGGAGACGGAAGCACCAAACATACATACAGATGTAGACTTAGGCTTTTTGTGGACATGTGCAGTACAACTTTGCATATTTTACACTCAGCAAATGGACTAATTTTCAAAACCGCACGAGGCCCTTGGACTACACTAGATAAAGATTGTCCATAACCGTAATTATTAAAGAAGAGTGAGGGTGGGGTGCGTGCATATTTTATTGAAATACAAATTGCTTTTATTCTTTGTGGGCGTCATTTATGACCAGATGACACAATGGTAATACTTCATCCTTTTACACACAGCGTTTATTTCGTTTTACAGCTAAGATATCAATGCAATTGTCAATCTACTGAAATGCTTTTGTGCAATCATTGTTCCTTGTTCGCTGCACTTCAGGAATGCATGGGGCACAAAGGTAAAATATCCATCTCTCTCCTTATCGTTACTTCTCCCTCATTCATCTGAACCTTTATTGTTTCTTACATAATGCTTATGTGACCCACAGTGATCTATTATTTAACTCCACAAAGAGCTGTTGTTTTCAGTTCCTGCATTTATGATTTTGTATATCCAAGTATTTAGCTTTATTTACATCTAACTTTTTTTACATTGTGTACATGAATGAGTGTAAAATTCCACAAGATGATGGTATTAAAGCTCATGCAAATCAAGTGTGATTTTTCTCCACCCTTTCTCATTTTAATACCTACAGCTATACAAATAATCTCATTTTAAAGGATAAGACGTTTTGCTCTCTGTGGCAGGATCTATCTAACATCTACCTCTCCTGCTGATTTTCCATCCTATGCTGTACCCTGCAAATGTTCAGATACCATTATCATGTCACATATTCAATATCATCAGATTTGAGCTGCGTTTTGCAAATAAACTACTGTATTCACATATGATTAAAAAAAACTGTAGCCGTTTATTTATATACAATTGTGATTACACTGCTAATCCAACATCTCAATCCACTCATCGTCCAGGTAAAAAATTGATCTTTTGCCAAAAATGCCATCTAGCCCTGAAAACGCATTAACAGCAAAATCTGTTGCTAGGGTTAGAAAAGTGACGTGTGATATCCAAACAGGGATAATGCATTTCACACTCACATATACTATGCCGTTCCTCCTCTGTATTTGCACTATGTTTGTGTGAACCTATTTCTGCACTAATGACAGCTTTCCCAAATTTCCAATGATATTCACCAGGGATGAGGATTTAATACTGGAAATGTCCCTATTTTCCTAAACAGCGTTCAGCTAAGTGTCAGGATTCAGGCTGAGATTGACTGATAATCTGCTCCAGTTCTTAAGAGACACTTTCTGAATTGAAGCATCAATAGATTCAGATATAGAAGCCTTGTAATGCCCGGAAACAAGAGCAGAACCACATGGTATTAAAACCGGTATTAAATGGGGTTTTTGTTCAAAAAAACAAAAACAAAACCCTGAAACACACACTGATGGTGATGAAATAAAATAAACGGTTGGTGTCACATAATATAATAAAGGTTCTGGTGGACAATACCAATTACATAGCAAATAAGAAATGTGTGGGTGCACAAATTAGAATACATAATAAATACATACTTTATTTAGTTATAGCAGCAGCTTAATTACGTACTTATAGCAGCCTATGGCAGAGTATGGAAGGCCAACTTAGACAACCAACCTGTAGCCATCTACCCTTTCTAGTCCTTCATCTGATCCTCAAGAGCTTAGAGATGATTAGAGAGTCCGACCTGCAGAGTGAGTGTAAAGAGCAGGACCCTGCTGAACTGAGGAAATGGCAGAGGTTGCACTAAAATACTCGAAAAGACTTTAAGACAAAAGAACTTAAAGCAGCTCTGCTGCCTACATGATCAAGCTAAGCTTCTCCCTAGAAGTACCGGGGACTTCTCCGTGAATGTGTTCTGCTCGGGGCCTTTACAGGTTCTGTAATACTGAACTGCCAAATTAATTCCATCTTCCACTTAAAAAAAGGTGGAGAGATGGGTGTAGCTCTGTCGTGAGCAGGAGAGCCAATCACAAGCCTTACTGTCTTGGTTGCGCCTCGTGATTGGTCCTCCCGCTCTATCCAATTCGACTTAAACTCCCATCAGAGCCTTGCACGATGTGTGCCTCCACTCAGTTCTGGTATTATACTAAGTAAAACATTGCACTTTTTATGCTCACAGTGAGGTTTTACTACCCTAACATCCTGAGAAACCTTATCCCAATGGGACATTGACGATCGTCAGCACGGTGGCTCAGTGGTTAGCACTTCTGCCTCACAGCACTGGGGTCATGAGTTCAATTTCTGACCATGGCCTTATCTGTGTGGAGTTTGTATGTTCTCCCTGTGTTTGCGTGGGTTTCCTCCGGGTGCTCCGGTTTCCTCCCACACTCCAAAAAACATACTGGTAGGTTAATTGGCTGCTATCAAAATTGATCCTAGTCTCTCTCTCTCTCTCTCTGTCTGTGTGTGTATGTTAGGGAATTTAGACTGTAAGCTCCAATGGGGCAGGGACTTATGTGAATGAGTTCTCTGTACAGCGCTGCAGAATCAGTGGCGCTATATAAATAAATGGTGATGATGATGATGTATGCTAGCAATTGAATTTCCCCCAAAAGGTAAAATACTAGTTCACATGATTGCCTGAAAATATGACTGACTGTCTAATTATTTTATTCTGAAGCCCAAAATGTGAGACATGTACTAATCACTAGACGTAGATTTTTAAAATATTTTAACAGAGCGCAGTGGCCTAGTGGTTAGCACCTCTGTCTCACAGCGCTGGGGCCATGAGCTCAATTCCCAACCATGACCATTATCTGTGTGGAGTTTGCATGTTCTCCCCGTGTTTGTGTGGGTTTCCTCCCACACTCTAAAAAGATACTAGTAGGTTAGTTGGCTGCTATCAAATAGATCCTAATCTACCTGTCTGTGTGTGTGTTAGGGAATTTAGGGAACATACAACAAAATTAAAGAAGCACATATAGAAAAGAACAATGGGTACAGAATAAAAAAAATGATTGATCCAATTAACAGAACAAATTGCATGGCATAAAACAACAATTCGGCATAAGTCAAAACAGGGACAGAGAGGAAGACGAAGAGTGGGGAGACATAGGGTACAGACATGAGACATTAGGTAGAGGGGGTAATGAGTGACAAAAGGAGCATACGGGAACAATAGACAAAGTAGAGGTCTGCAAGATAGTGAGGCCATGATGTATAGAGGCCTAGAATAGGCCATGATTCATGAATTTCATTCCCAACCATGGCCTTATCTGTGTGGAGCTTGCATGTTCTCCCCGTGTTTGCGTGGGTTTCCTCCTGGTGCTCCGGTTTCCTCCCACACTCAAAAAACATACTGGTAGGTTAATTGGCAGCTGCTAAATTGCCCTTAGTCTCTCGGTCTGTGTGTGTGTTAGGGGATTTAGATTGTAAGCTCCAATGGGGCAGTTCTCTGTACAGCACTACGGAATTAGTGGCGCTATATAAATAAATGGTGATTATGATATTCAAGTAACTTAGGAAAGAAACAATACCTAAATTTATTCCTTCTGATAACAATTCTTTATTTTCCTTTTCTTTTCACCCTCAGGCATCTCACAAAGCTATCGGGTTAGGGCACTGATTACCCTTTCAGGAAACGGCTGCCATTTTGAGGTTGATTAAAAACCGAAAGCAGAATGTAGCAATTGTCATCTCCTTTTCTTCTCTCCCCCCTTGTTGTGCCTGGCTGGTATCACAGCTCACTATGGGAGACAATAGTCTATAAATCATTGACTGCGTCCCGTGGGAACAGGTTTGTTTATAAAGAAGGTGTAGAAACACATAAAGAGTAAGTGAATCAAGCCCTCAGCTGGCATTTAATTGATAAGAAGTAAAGCTAATATTAGATAACAAATAAATGGTCTGTTGCACAGGCATTTAATTAAACACCAAATTAATGCAGTAATGACCTAGTAGAACTAACAGCCAGAAACATTTACTGCAGGAAAGCATCTGGAAGCCTCCAACTTTTTTCCATGTAGAAATACATTATAGAGAGATCTATTTATTTGTAATCAATTCTTCTTCCGTTTTTTTTTACTCTAAAAGAGTCATTAAAAAGTGATGAGAAAACTAGTTTGGAGGTAGTCCAAATATCTTCAATCCGCTACTTAGAGGAAAATGGCTGCTTGTGCCTGAGTGAAATCCAAGTTCTATAATTAAGGTTCACTTGTGACTGTAAAGCCATTGAGATAGATCACTGTAATATTAAGGGTGTTTGCTACAGTAGAGGCTGCTGGGAATTTCGGATCTGGTAGGTCAGAAAAAAACATCTAAGGTAGAATTTCAACTTGTACAGAGGATAATTAACCACATTTACAAGTTTGTCATCGACTTCGTCTAAAATTCAGTCAATCATTGAAAAATCCTGAAAAATATTGATACATTTTATGTAAAAATAATTATGTTCTCTTAATTATTAGATTGAACAGATAAAACATTTTTTCTTAAATTTTTATAACAATACATAGATGTCAGTCTCATTTTACAATTTTTTTCCTTTTCATCTCTTGGGGGGTGGGGGGGGGGGGGAATGTAGGTAACTCCAAATTTTACATCAATGTACATTGTTTTATGAACAATAAAAGTGGTGGTTTTGCAGCAAAAAAAACCTTTGTTCATTTATTTGAAACAGTGTATTGTAGTCAGTTCTTTAAATAGGTTTTGCATATTTTGACCTAATTATAAAACATCAATGTATCTTTAAATGTACCTTTCTGACAATTTGTCCCTTAAAGATTTTGCATGCTCAGACTAGTCATTATGCAATACTTTCTATTGGGACACTGCTAGCATTAATATCAAAGGGAAATAAATGTTATTTAGGTCATTAGCAAAATCGTCAATGTACAATGAAAAGTCATCACCATTTTTTGTTTTGTTTTTCCTGTCTTTCTAAGTAATTTTGTTAATGTGTTATTCTATCTGTATTAAAAAGTCAGTATTTTTTGCAGAGAATGGTCACTAGTCCCTCCTCAATTTAATTGTATTCTGATTTGTGCCATAAAAATCTGACTATACTTCATGGGGAAGTCAAACAGCCAGTTTTAGGAGAATTTTTTTTTAATTCAATTACGCTCAATACACTATAAAAGGTTCTTAGATAGACAACGTTAAGTGGTCATGTTTTAGATGTTGTGAACAGATAATGAGAAAGTGGAAAAATCTACTTTGTTGCTTTTTATTTAAATAGGTGAGCAGTGTGCTCTATTGCTATCCTAATTGTGCTAATTGTATGAGATTCTGTAAGTCTAAAAGCCAAACAATAGGGATCTTACTTGTAAACATCCAAATGATCTGATTGGCTATATGTTGTTCTATCCCCACCCACTTCACTTTTCAACTGGGGGAATAATAGCTGAATACTGAATACAGAAAGATGCTCTGACCGAAAACAAATGCACATTAAAACAACAATACTTTTAGAAGCAAAAATATTGGTAACAAATATGTTTATGTTGCAAGTCATGTTCCTTCTACTGTTTCTTCACTCTCTGTACCTCTTGGTCTGCTTCACTAGCCCTGTTTTCCCTGTTTTCTTAAGCTTTGCCCTTCTTCTCGCTGATTTCTACCATCACTTTCACTATCTGTCCCAGATATAATCTGATTTGCTTTACCCTGTCACCTGTGTTTGTATATATTTTGTTCTTTCTGTATCATGTTGTGTCTTGGTTCTGTTTTCTATATATATGTAATGTACGGCGCTGTGGACCCTTTGTGGCACCTTATAAGTCAAAGATAATAATAATAATAATAATAATAATAATAATAATAATAATAATAATAATAATAATAATAATAATAAAAAATGTGTTTTCCAGCTTTTGAAATTCTATGCATTTCAGTATTTGGTGGTCCACAAACAACTTACATGTAGAGTACAGCAATTCATCACATGGGCTTAAATTTCAATGACCCCTCTCTACCCAAGGTACCATTACCACTCTATTGTACAGCAGAGGTAGAGAAGCTCTGCAGTAATTCTATATAATTGTTTATATATACAATAAATAAAATATATACAGGGCTAGACATGTAAAAATTAGTTTGAGAAGAATTTTCAGGGATGGATGGGTGGCTAATATTAAAATAAATTCTATATAATGTAAATCAGGTGCGGGATGCTTATAGGGCTAGACATGTACATGGGGTGTCCGTGACATGGGTATTTTTTGGGACTGACAATTACAGCCTACACAGTAGCTATGGGCAACTCCAGCTTAAATCTATCTGTATACGACAACGTGAGAAGCATTTCTCAAACATGTTAAAATGAACGGTGAGAGGGTTTAAGAAATAAGTAATAAAATAACAAAGACTAAAACTGAAAAAAAAAACCTCCTTTCTTACTTTTTTTCACTTTATTCCAGTGTGATGCGCACTGTTTCCTAAGTAAATAAAATGGTTTTTTTCCCTCCTTTCTTCTACAATATCCAGTGTGAAATAACTGAGACAGTGATTTCAATATTGTCATAACTTTCACATGAAATTTAGCATTACCCATAAACAAAACTACGAATTCTGCAAAACAAAATCTGAGTTTCTCACCTTACCACTCTTTGTTTTAACAATACCATTTCTGTTTTAATGTCATGTCATTATTGTGTCATGATTTGTTTGTACTATGCTTTCATTTATAAACAGTACAGCATTGTGTAACATAAAAAGAGATAATAATAATATTAATTTTTAATAATAGTAATTATTATTATTCTAAAAAAATTACATCTATGTTTCCACAATGATTAGATGTTTCTATTATATTTCCCAACGCCTAGATCCACACAAAAAAACCCCAAAACAAACCAGACACATTAAAGTGCATTACGCGCTTTAAAAGTAAACTTATTGTGCGAGTTCTGTTTGCAATGAGCAGACATTATACATTTTATTGTTAAGCGTAAATCACTGGGACACTGCACCATGCTGAGAATTAAGAGGAACCTCTGTCTAATTTGCTTGTGAGGAAGGCTGACTAGTTGATTACAATATGTTATCTATACATCAGGCAACAGGATTCCTCTTTATTTTTCTACATTTATGGGACGGAAGCAACAGTTGCCTACAACTGAGAAAATATGCTACCAGCATATGTTATATTCTCAATGTCCTTGTGATTTGGAAATGTCAGTGTTTCGTGATTGAGTCATTGTAAAAATATACAGTAGGTAATAAAGTCTAGAGAGACAGTAAATAGTACTGCATAAAAAAAGCCATCACACTTTAGAGCGCTGTGGAAATGTATTTTCTTATGTTGTCTGCCTTCAATATAATCTTCAGACTGTATTGATATGTTTGTTTGCAAAGCGATCTTCTCTGTGCTGTGACAGATGCAGTTAGAGGGAATTGGAAAATATATAACAAACAGATAAGGAGTCTGTTTATGTAAGATTTAAGTTGTATCTTTGCACAGTTTCCGCTGCGGTAAAACCCTTTGCTCTTATTTGTCCATGTAACTATTTGCGTTGCCGTGTACTGCATCCACCATGTTTATTGCGGTGTTAAGTTTTTTCCCGGAATACTGCATTGGTTAGCACTCCTGCCTCACAGCACTGGGGTCATGAGTTTGATTCCTGACCATGGCCTTATCTGTGTGGCGCTTGTATGTTCTCCCCGTGTTTGCGTGGGTTTCCTCCGGGTACTCCGGTTTCCTCCCAAACTCCAAAAACATACTAGTACAGGGGCAAATGCAGGATTTGTAGAGGGGGGTTTCCACACCACGCCAGTGGTGAGCGTGACCAGCATGCATGGGGTGTGGCTATAATATTAGACAGTGCTTGGCTGCTCTCCAACTCTTCCTATCCCTATAATATACATGGGCAATGCTGCGTGCACTACTATTAGGTGCACGCAGCTCTCCCTTTTCAAGCAGAGCCGTGTGAAGCGGGGACAGGGTCCAGCCACCTCAATTATACTGTGCCCCAGGCTGGAGGGGGTTTTTGAGGCACTTGGAACCCCCCTCTGTTTGCCTATGTAGTAGGTTAATTGGCTGCTATTAAATTGTCCTTAGTTTTTCTTGGTCTGTATGTGTATATTAGGAAATTTAGACTGTAAGCTCTAATGGGGCAGGGACTGATGTGAATGAGTTCTCTGTACAGCGCTGCGGAAATAGTGTCACCACATAAATAGCTGCTGATGATGATGATGATGATTTAAGTCCATTTGCTACTTAATGTGTCAATGTATGTGTTCTCCAACCAAGCATTATCCGTTGCGTTCCTCAATTCAGGACCGATCAAGGTGGAATAAAAAAGAATTGCCATTGATATTTTTTTTATTCTTTATTTTGAAACCTTAGACATTTTTTATTTTTTGGAAACTTTTTTGTTGCTGTTGAAAAATGGTTGATTAACCATTTTTATGTCCTTCTGATTTTCCCACAACATCAAGAACTTTCATTACATTACGTTAAGGACGTCGGAAACATTTGTTTATTCAGATTTATAGGCAAATTAAGAAGTGTTGTTTTTGGTGTTGTAAACCCCGAATAAAATGTAAAAGTGGAAAATTGACTTTTGTGATTATTCCTAAATAGCTGATGGGATGTATATAACGGGGATCATGGTGCGTTCAACCTACGGCCGTTTGTTTCATGTAAAGCACGCATTTCTGTATTGCGCATACTCACCAAAAAAAGATTAGGCATATGTCCATATGCATCGGAAATAGCCCACCATGGTAGCGGCCCGAGGGACAGACGCCTCCCTACCTGTGACACTATTACAGGGAAACCCCTAGTGTGGGGTCAACTGTCATTTGTTTTAGTGAACCAATTTTACATCTGCATTTTGGATGCAATAGTGTTCAATCTCAGCTATGGTTATCGGGAAAATTTATCCTATTCATATTCTATTTTTTATGCAAATGATCCTGGTTTCTACCAGAAATGCACAGAATTTTCTGGGGTGGAGGGAGGGGCAGACGTTTGCATCCTCTGATGGGAATATGGAGCAGACTGGGGTGTTCCTGTATAAATGTGAACTAGACAAACTTGTGTATCTGGTATTGTGCTCAGATCCAAAAGTGAGCCAATAGGACTTGATTTGTAGTCATCATCAGGAGTGTCAGAGATTAGGCCTCACTTGCCCAACCCATACCGTGTCCAGGTGTCAGTGTGACGGCCGAGTGCATGTTTAGGAAAATTTCTTCCTATGCAACGAAGACATGAAAGTGTACAATAGCTTCACATAGTGTAAACAGCCCGATGTCATCTCATTGTCATAATGAATGTAAGACATGGATGTGACTAAACTGAGCAACATTTTAGGTGACCAGATGAATGGTTGAATTTAATGAAAGAATGAAGAGGGAGGTCCTATAGTGGTAGTGGGCCGGACTTTACTTTTTCCATCTTGAATTTTTACCACCATGTCTTCAGTACTGCAGAAGTAGTCGCAGTATTCGCAGTGTGAATTTCCGGGGGGGAATTCCATTTTATTTTAATTTAATTTTACTTTGGGTTTACCAGCAGAGCAGTCTTTAATAAAACATTTAGCTCAATTAACACATAATTCCATTTCCAGTTTTACTTTAAAGGCTCACAATTTGTTTTAACTTTATTTTCATTTGTTTTATGATAATAGATAAACTTATAAATTATTAAAACTATTCTTGTGATATTATTTTACCTGTTTTCTATGTTCTGCTTGCTCATCATAAAGTAGAGGTGCATTGTTTGTCTCTCTTCCATATAATTGCTTTCTCTTCTGCTAAATCCTTCCTATCACTCCGTATAATAATCCTCTAACAAAGCAATAGTGTGGATCATGTCTTAGTGACTTAATGACAATTGGGAGCATGACTAAGCTCCGGGGGACAGAATATATGACAGACATGAGGGGGTATATTTACTAAGCTGGGGGTTTGAAAAAGTGGTGATGTTGCCTCTAGCAACCAATCAGATTCTAGCTGTCATTTTGTAGAATGTACTAAATAAATGAGAACTAGAATCTGATTGGTTGCTATCGGCAACATCTCCACTTGTTCAAACCCGCAGTTTAGTAAATATACCCCCAGGAGTCAGACACATCCGTGAAGGTTTGTTCATAGCTTGAACAGAGAGTTATCATGTCTAAATATGTATCAGCAATTAGGAAAAAGATCATTTGTTGTTCGGAGTGCCTGTAATTACAATGTTTATGCAAAAAAATAGGTCCTCCCAGGCAAAACTTATTTTTTTTCTATGCTTTAATATTGCAAAATTGTTATAATTTGCATATTATATACATTTTACATTCTTCTACATTTCATCGTCATTATCATCATTCACCGTCATCATTATTTATTTATAAGGTGCCATAGAATACGCAGCAGAGTACAGCCAGGTTACATCAATACAAAACAAATACAGTAATAATATATAAATACAGTAATAATATATAAATACAGTAATAATAAATAAACCAAATAATACCTAGGTACAAATTAGCATAAATAAAAAACAACAATAGACATAGTTAACATAGAAAATATAGCTTTCCATATGCAGTGTACAGTATAACAGGGACATATAGCCAGGATCGACAGACAGTAGACAAAGGGTAGATAGGATCCTGCCATTGGAAGGTCGGAACAGAAAGAATAGAATTAACATTTATTTTCAAAGTAACAATAACACGTCTCATTAGCACGTTCAAAAAACGTCTACGGTACACATGAAACCCAGAGTGCAGGACGCAGGGTCCTGTTTCTTTAGATAGTCGGCATATGCCTGGGAATGTCTTGCATTTTGCATTGTGTCACAAGTCCCCGGTAAGGTAATACAGGAGATGAATGAAAGTCTATCATCATTCTGCCAAGATGAAAAACTGACAGCTCATAATGAAAAGAAAAATCGTTTCCATTTTGGGTCACTGTGAGTAAGAAAAAGCCGTACGATGCTCTGAGGCTGGAAAATTGGGCTTTTGACAGACATAGCTGCAAGTGAAAGTGCACAGAGTATAATGCTATCTATTATACGGCAGATAATGATTATTTTAGGGGCTGCATGGTTTTGAATAAATCCTCAGATGCCCCATAGGATTGGAAATAAAGGTGAAGGCAGCATGCCATTATTAGAGACATTATGAAAAGATGACTTGCTCTATCTTCTTCTACAGACTAAGGGTCATTGCAATCAGAAAAAAAAAGAAACAAAATGTATTTGCTGTTAACCTTGGCATCAGTGGTGGCTGGAGAGGGACCTTACGTGGTAATGGCAATCACAGCGGCGTAAACAGCACCGGCGCTCAGATTGAATAAAGATAATAGCTTGTCGGGTTCAGGATTGCATGGCGAAAGCTTTAATGCAGGTATCATTAACGTGACACCAAGATCTCCATATTAAAATTGGACATTTATCTTTTCAGAGGCTATTTTTTAATATATGATATAAGTTTCCTCAATGCTGAACTTTCTTTGTTATTTCTTTATCAACTTTACTTTGTTTGGAAAATGTTGAAACCTCATTCGAACCCCCTCGGTTATCCCACTTCTTACCCACATATCCTTTTTTTCTTCTCTCTCGTTATCTCTTGTCTAGAATTTTTTGCATATATACATTGTACCTGAAATAGATCCAGGCCTGTCTCACATAATAGGCTCATCAGACAAGAGTGGCTGCAAAAAACTGGAAAAATAAACTCACTCAGCCCTGCAGACATTAAAGCGAATTTGGAAAAGTAGAAATTGATTTAATAGTTTGTAATCCATAATTTGATTGATTTGCAATATTTGTGAACTTTTGTCTAATCTATATACAAAATATAGTATATAAGTATATATTCAAGTTGATTGTATCTTATCCAGCATTTTAAGAGTCTGTAAATTAAACATTTACTCCCCTTAGGGGCGAAACTATCGTCAGGACAGGAGATGCGGCTGCTTTGGGGCCTGAAAGTGAGGGGGGCCCAGTAATGCAATTTATCAATTTGTTTTCTGCCTTTGTAAACTTTTTTATGTTGGCGTTTAATAAGCATATTGCATCTAATGTGCAACTAAAGGACTGTTTATTAAATGTGGTTGCTATTACAGTAATGTCGGGTGGTTGGCGGAATGAGTTCTGTTGATAAAATCTGAATGCTGTTTTGTAGGTTGGGGGGCTATTTTTCAAAAATGTAAAAGCTATTAACTTAATGTCGTTGCTCGTTTGGGGGCTAGGACCGTTTATTAAATGTGGTTGTTATTATATTACTATTAGGGTCAGTTTGAGGGAAGGAGTTCTGTTTATTAAACATAAATGCCATTAAACTGATTGGGGATTACATATTGGGGAAATCCCTGACACACACACACTAGGGTCAATTTGTTAGCCGTCAATTAACTATCAGTATGTTTTTGGAGTGTGGGAGGAAACCAAAGCATCCGGAGGAAACCCACAAACTCCTCGCCTTATCTGGCCATGGTCGGCATTTGAACTCATGATCCCAGTGCTGAAAGGCAGAAGTGATAACCACTTAGCCACCGTGCTGCCCAGGCCTAGGTGTATTTTTACTAAGCAGTGGTTCCATCAAACCAACGATTCTCGTCTGTTTGCTGTAATTTTTTAAAATACCAATTTTATTAAAGACAAAGCCCAATGGGTTTTGTTTTTAATAAAATTGTTATTTTGAGAAATGATGATTTCAGGATCTGGATAACAGCAACAGAAATTAATACCCCGGCAGCAGCGGGCTGTCAA
This sequence comes from Mixophyes fleayi, assembly GCF_038048845.1. Classification (NCBI taxonomy): domain Eukaryota; kingdom Metazoa; phylum Chordata; class Amphibia; order Anura; family Limnodynastidae; genus Mixophyes; species Mixophyes fleayi. The sequence goes on from NC_134402.1 coordinate 449,833,012, forward strand.
AGCTGCAGGGACAGGTAAGACAGGTCTGCCAACTATCCAGTTCTGATGGGACAATCAGAATTTTGGGCTACTGTCCAGCTTGACTCTTGTCTCAACAGTTTTGCAGCAACAGTGGGGAGGTATCTCTTGCACCAAGCTGCTCTGCTCATGCTGCATGCAACCAATCTCTACCTCGGCAATATTTCACAGTGCAGAGTATACTGCCATGACTGCGCACTGTCATATCGCTGCATTGCTCTGCCACCTCTGTGATTACACGTTGATTACACGTTGATTTTCTACAATCAGGGCTCAACGCACTCTCCTCTAGTCTTATGGTGCTCAAAATACTGGCAGAGCAAAAAACTATTTGAATTTGAGAAATGATGAGTGATTTCTGCAGTGCCAATTCTCATACAGTTGTGGTCGGTAAGAGCACTGATATATCAGTAACAATTATCGATTGCGATGCAATAAGTACGCAATCGAACAATTATCTTTAGCAAATAACAACTTGAAAATAAGTTTACTCTGTCTATTTCAGTTAATATAAAATATAATGTGGTTCTCACACACTTGTGGACAATGAAAGCACTCATATATCAGTAGCAAAAATATTTACTTTATATGCAAAATATCCTTCTGCTAACAGTGATGTTTAAAAGACTATATTTGCTAGGATTTTTAATTTGACAACCTGTAATAACAGTTCAATCACAGCAGCCGTTAAAAAGGTTTATACAAGCAATGAGTAAGATCTGAAAAATTAGTGATGTTTATATTCACTGGAGCTTCTGGAATTATGGGAATACATAAAGGTGCTGTACAACTTCGCTGGTACAGCTTTGCATGGCTCATCCATAGAACATGAGAACTGAGGATGCCCGCAAGCATTTTTCTTTAATTGGAGATTTTAAAACATTTCCGAGAACAGTTTATACTGTGTTGAGCAGGTCATCTGTCAAGGAATTACAGTTCCAAGAACTGTCAGAGGTGCTAGAATGTGAAACGGTGGTTTTTAAACCATTGCATAAAGCCTGATGGGTACAAACCTTTGCTCAATGTGCAGTGACCATAAAACAATGAAGTTTTGGTTGCAAATGTTATAGAGCAGGTGTAGAATGATCTGGTCGTCAATTCCTCTTTGAAGAAGTTGATGGAACTGCAGTTATTTGTTGTTTCCAGATATTCTTCTCACTTAATACCAAATCCAAAGGACAATCATGATAATCTAAACAGAGTTACAGATCAATGTCAAGACTTACAAAGAAGATGAAATTAGCTTGGCGAAGTCCTTTGAAGATGCCCATTTTGCATTGCATGAAGAAACGGTTCCAGGACGTGCCACTTCTTCTTGACATTTGGGACATGTTTCTTGCATCAACTTCGGATTTTGAACCTTGTTTCAGTTTGATGAAGATTACAGGGAAAAAGAGTCATGACCAACTGGAAGTGTATCAAGCTCATTAGGATTTAATCATTCCAAAATTTGGTCCTAGAGATGAAAATTGACAAAGTCTGCTTGTGAAAAGTGTTATCAAAGGACCAACATCACAAATAGTGAAATTTCCAATAATCTTGTTATATTGAAATGTAATAGACCTCGTAATGGAGAGTTTTTTTCTTTTGGTTTTTAATGAAAAAGTTATCTCAAACATATGAAGGAAGTCAATTACATAGATATAGGCAAGACAATGACTCTTAACCATCTAGGGAATGAGAGTAGGAGCTATTTACTGAGTTCACTTAATCAGTCATTAAATTATCTAACTGCCTACTGATTAGAACATGTGTTTACTATTAAGAGCAAGTGGACAAATATACTTTATGTACATTGGGCATCAATGACATCCTGATAAATGTATTTCATGTAACATTTTTTTTAAAAAACAAACTTTTTTTATGTATTTTTATTAATGATCATGTTGTTAACTGGTGATAATGTATTTAATTTTTTATTTTTTCTGTGCGTTCTGATAGGACTTTCTATATACATATGTCTAAACTGCATACTGTTGCTTCGCCTCTTCTTTTTACAAAACTTTTCTTAATGTCTATTCTTAAACTTAGTAAATAAAGGCACAGACAACTTTATACGTTTGGCAAAATAGGTCACAGTTTCTTGAATTCATTGTAAAATGTTGGCGGAGAGAGCAAATTGCGAGTCAGCCAACAACTAATAGCAAAACCAAACAGTGTACGGCCATAGGCACTAACCACTGGTACCAGGACTTAGTCCCTTACGATTGGCCGGCGATAACTCTGACGTCATCGTGACTACTCCCCCCTCTGAGCTCACAATGACGTGCCTGCACCAAGCAGGACAAGGGATCTCCAACAGAAAGGGACCAAGAAGTAGGGTGCTTCAAAGGAGGCAGTGACCTGTGGCCAATCAAAAGCACTCCCGCCATCTGTGCTTCCTCTGGAACATACAAAGATTATGGTTTAAATAGCAGACATTCATGAATGGCAGGAGGTAGCGATTTGTGCAGTAAAAGAGACCCAGCAATCAGTTAGGGAAGACTATATGGGCCTTTGATGGTGCCTTCCCCAGGTGGCTGGAGAGGTCAGCAAACTCATAGGTAAGAGAATAACTCATGAACAAACATTAAAGCTCATTTGGCTTAGTGGGGTTGGGCACGTTTTCATGATAACAATAAAAATGACAGCAGGTATGCCTACAAAAAAATTACCCAAACAGAGCTCAGGGGATAAATGTATCAAGGTGCGTTTTTGCACATCCAGCGTTTTTCTCGGGAGAGTTGAACCTTGCAGATGTATGAGATTTCATGTAAAATCACCAGAGATGTATTTCTGTCAAAATCGGTAATTCTAAAATCGATAGAGATCAAACTGATTGTTTGCCAGAGATGACCAGCAATTTTGAAGATCAGGGTAAAAATCACAGCTTAATACATTTGCCGCAGTTCTAAAACGCTGAAAAAATCGGACCTTGATACATTTACCCCCCAGATCTCTAACTGCTCCACTCAGTAGATAATAAAATTATAGGCAGATCTTTTAGGCAGTGGAACATACAGTATAAGATGGGGGTTATATGTGGGAAAATATGTGTAATATTGGGATTTTATTTATACTCACACTTTGCACTCTGCACACAAATACACACACACGACAATATTCATATTCAAACATTTTGCATCGCTACAATTATCCACCAAACAATTTCATAAATAGTTCTTGCTTTCACGGACATTTATTCAGATCACGCTGATGGTAATAACGCTTTTAGTAATTATAATATTTTAGAAATGTGTCATCAGTAAATAAACATCAATGATAATGTGAAATAAAAGCCTGTGACATCTGCTTTTATATAGATTCCCCCTCTCTCTACCTCCCTTTCTCTCTCTCTCTCTCTCTTCCTCTACCTCTCCCTCTCCATCTATCCCTCTCCCCCTCTCTCTCTCTCTCTCTCTCTCTCTCTCTCTCTCTCTCTCTCTATATATATATATATATATATATATATATATATACATACAAATACATACTTTTTAACCCTCAGGTTTAAAAAAAATGAAGAACACGATAATAACTTTTCCAGATTATAATAATTGCTTGGTGCATTCATCTGAAAAAAACTATATGTTCAAAAGATTAAGAGTAATTTCACCAAATATTTAGATACAATGGTAATGCTTGATAAGCCATGTGGATACGTCGAATAGATCTCTGACATCAAAAGAGATTGTTCTGAAGTAAAATTCATGAAGTGTAGCAACTTAATGTTGGAACAGTTACGCTAGAAGGGCACTTTGCATTGTTATAGTCCTAAACTCATTACACAATACTTACTGAATGCCCTTTTGAACATTAAATTATAATAGTTTCTTATATTAATAAGCAATAAGTAAATGAAGCACTAAAGAATTACAATGTTGCCGGCAATAAAGATTCAGTCTAGTGACAGTATAAAAATCCTAATGAACTTCACCAGCTCCATTTACAATTTTGTTCATATTACATTGCAGTACATTGGAGCATCGGCTGAATACGTTTTTTTTTGAATACAAGAAGATAAAAGGGCTTTTTGGTATCTGTAGCCTGAATTGACATTTTTTTTGATTGTTTAGTATTTCCAACTCTCATTTTCCAAAGAAATATTTTAAAAAAAAGACACTTCAAAATAAGAATAGACTTCTGGGTAATTCCATTTACATGGAAGTCCTTTCAGTCAAGGCTTTATTCCATCGGGACTAGAGTTTAACATGGAATTATGATGACAGCAGAGAGTCAGTTTAGCCATTGGACTCTTCTTTCCAGTATGTGACTCACTAAAACAGTAGAGGATTGTTAAACTTTCGATGGGCAATATGCAAAGATATGTAAATAATGATCAAAATGGAAATTTAGAAGTGGCGGTATGGAAAATGTTCGTGACTGGAATGTGATAGTGTTACAATGAAAGTAGTAGGAGAAGTGGCTGTATAACATATCCCTGTATACCCCCCACTTCCACCACTTTGTTTGTGTATATCAATCTATCAATCTATCTATCTATCTAGATATATTTATATGTAAGTGACTGGAATGTGATGGGTTTACAATGAAGGCAATAAGAGAAGTGTCGGTATGTCATACTTTCCAACTCTCTCGGAATGTCCGGGAAACTCCCAGATTCCGGGAAGGTCTCCCGGACTCCCGGGAGAGTATGGCAGCCTCCCGCATCTGTCCACTTCCTAGTGAAGTGTGCAGTATTAGATAAAAAAATGGGGCGATTGGCGTCATTACGCCGCAGGGCGCACCTAAAATGAATCAAATTGCTGAGCCCCGCCTCCCGCACGTCCACCACCCCCCGCTGCCCACCTATCCCTGGCAACTCCCAGTCTCCGACTTCAAGAAGTTGGCAAGTGTGCGGTATGTCATACACCACTATGTATTTAAGTTATCTTACATTGTTCCCCATTTGTTATTACATTTTGCAGTAATAAATTATGGATATTCATGATTTTAAATGCTTTTTTTACGGGTGTAATGTTAATATGTATATTTTAAATGCGTTTTAAAGTATGTTTATATATGTATATTTTAAGGATTTGCATTTACTCTATCTGGGAATAAATATAGGGGATTATTTATATATACAATGCATGTCCTTTTATTTTTATTCTGCACTTGCAACGGCATCTAAAAGAATATGTTCTGGGAAAACATTCATTCACAGAACTAAAGTATACAGGCTGCATTGGAGCGCCAGCTCTAAATATGGCCACCGTTACAACAAATGCTGATTGCTAATAGGGATCATGTGATTACGTCCTATGCCCACTAGGAGTCGCAAGATATTCCATGTGCAGTTCGATCCAGGTTCCGGTGTGCATTCTCAAAATGGTGCTTTACACTATAAAGACTATATGAAATGTGTTATTACACATAATAATAATAATAATAATAATAATACAAAACGCGTTGAGGCTGTTATTATCTTCATTCTTTTTCACCTATATCTGTTTGGTAAATTTCTGTACTTTTAACTGTGACTGCCAATAGTGCTGACTTCAATGTGGATACAGCATGTACAGCTCCTGAAAGACTTCAGATAAGCCTATATGTTTTTAATCATTTTGTGAGCGCATAAACTGTATCTGTCTTTTGGATTGAAATGTTGTTGAATTTAAATACTACTGTACAATATATGATTTTTATTTTTCCTGTTTGAGGCATCAAGGAATACTAAGGTGCACAGTGAGATCCTGGAAATAACACAGATAAGCCTAAATATTATTATTACTGTATTGAGGTTCACCTGAAGTTATTGGTATTACATTATTGTTGGTTTCCATATCTTTTTATATGTTTTGGAGCCTTTTAAAACACCTAAAACACACTTGTTTGTTTGTAGGCGAATATCTTCGACACCTCTGCACTGTTTCGGATGAAACCAATGCAAGGTGGTCCAGTTGGATCCCGACCAGATTTTAAGGGGTTTAGTGAACCATTTGGACCTCCTGATGTTGTACACTGGCTCAAACGTTGACCCACAGAGCCTATTCTCAGCCTTTCACTGGATGGATTTGGACGAAAATTTCAAACATCTTTTAACATTGGATCCCAGAAGACATAATAGGGGGTGTTGGTCTTAGTCAAACCTCCCATTGGTGTATGCTGGCCAGAGCATTGACCTGGCACGGCTGTTCTAGGCCCGCCACTGGATGGATTTGGTTTGTTTGCATTCGGACACCACTGCGCCGATTTGAAAGAAACCAATGCGAGGTGGTCCAGTGGGATCCTGGCCAGGTTTTAATGGGGTTAGGATCATGGTTGGACCTCCTGTTGGTGTGCGCTCAGCAGAACTTTGACCCGGGGAGCCTATTCTGAACCTTCCACTGGATGGATTTTGAAAAAATCTTCACAGACTGGTAAAATTGATTCCCAGAAGACATATTTAGGGGGTTAAGGTCCCGGTCAGACCTCCCGTTGGTGTACTTCGGCTAGAACCTTGCGTGGGTTTTCTCCAGGTGCTCCAGTTTCCTCCCAGACTCCAAGAACATACTAGTAGGTTAATTGACTACTTTCAAATTTGACACTAGTCTCTGTGTATGTATGTTAGGGAATTTAGACTGTAAGCTCCAATGAGGCAGGGACTGATGTGAATGTGTTCTCTGTACTACGGAATCAGTGGCGCTATATAAATAAATGATGATGATGATGATATTGTTGTGTGGGAATATTATTAATTCTATTTTTGAAAGATTGAGTTTGACTTGGCGAGAGGACAGCCATGATGAAATGGCAGACCTATCCCTTCCCACCAGCCTAGATGTGAAATTAATATTATTTCTATTAAAGGAAAAGGGCTGTTTCTCCTAACCAGCCCCATAATTTTTACAGATTAGGCACATAAGTAATGTCAAACCCGTACCCCATTATTTTTTTTTAGAGATTTGGCACCGTTTTTTCTATACTCCTCTCCCTCTGCTGTTGGTACAGGCTCCTCTGCTCTCTGATTCTCTTTTATTTTTCCCTCTGCTTCTCTTTGTATTCTTCTTCTTCTCTTCTTGTCTTAGCTGTTCCTGCTGGTTCCTCTGCTCATCGTCATGATGTCAGGTGTGCGGCGCTTCAGGACTGAGGCAATAAGATGGGAGCTGGGAGCTGGAGACAGACAAGGCCTCCAGGAAAGCCTTGTGCTGGGGGGTCCCCCTGGGAGAGGGGTACCTGGGGCAGTTGTCCCTCATGCACCACTTTAATCTGGTTTAAGGGAAACTCACTGTCACCGGGATCATCGGCGGGCCCCCTGGTGAGGCCAGGCCCCATCCATCAGTATGCCTTTGATGGTGACCCTTAATGCAAGTGTTCTGTATTTCTTAGTGCACTAACATATCTAATTTGAGCTCCAGACTGATGGAGGCATTGTATGAGGATCATGTCATATGTAGACCAATCCCTGTGCACTTCCTCCTGCAGTCAGCATATGAGTGTGTTGTATGTGGGAGGAGCTAATAGGGGGAAGCATGGTGGTAGCCTGGGGGAGGTATCAAGTACATACAGTACATGTGACCCAGTGAATGTGTGCAAGGTAATATGAGAAAACGTGCATTCATCGCCACCTGCACTTTATTGCTGCTTCTTCCAAAAACTCAAATATACATAGTGAAACTGTACATTAGTTTCTAACACAGTTGCTGATTGGACCGTGCACTCTAATGATTGTCAGTGCTGAGCAGCAATGATTAGAGTGATGAATGGCGTTTCCCGAACTGTGGGTCCATGCTAGCTGATGGAAGTGCATGTCACAGGAGAATTAGCCTTTAAGCTCCCCAGGCTTTCCTTTTTTTTTAAAGATCCAACATTACATTTCGATTTCCTGCAGAAAATTTCGATAGCACATACTGTCTTGACAGCATCTAGTTTATTACAAGAACATGTAAGGACATAAATATAGTGTACGGTTAGACATAATAGCTAAATATATCAAAATACTTTACAAATTATAAATTATGGAAAAAATGTCCAGGGAGAATTCTTTTCTCACTCAGTTCAGCTATAGCCCACAACCTGCTCTGAAATTATAGATAACGCTTTTGAATTGTGGTCAAGATCTAACTGAACACATGGAATTCTAAGAGACCTGTGTTAACAGTTAGCTATCCTATGCACTAATGGCAGGGCACAATTAGATGGAGCATCTCCACTTTTTCAAACCCCCAGTTTAATAAATATAGCCCCAAGTGTACTCACTGCTCTTCCTTATAGCAGATCCCATCTGTATGAAATTCATCTGTTGCCAAGACAAAATGCATACATATACTGATCTACTTACAGTACATGGAGATGCGCAGTACAAAAACATACATCACAATTATATTATGGACAGTCAAACCTTCAACTATCTCATAAAATTCCATATAAGTTCAGCAGGGATTCTGCTACACAACTCGCGAATCCTGTCACAAAGGCATTAATGAGCAGTCTATTGATACAATCTCTAATGGGCACATCCCTATTTGTTATATAAGCAATTGGCTTATGTAAATTGACATATGGTAATAAGAATAGTAGAGGTTACACATCAGGGGCCCTGACACTACAGTCACCAAGCAGAGGTGTAGTGTCATAAGAAATTTACACCTGTGGTAAGGGGGGCACTGGTGGCAGAAAAACTGCGACGGGCCGTGTATTGGGAAGCTGTGGGCAGACACCCTTGTCCCCGCAGGCAGGTGGTGGGCGCACTTATAACCATGGGCACTGCTGCCAGTGAGGGAGGGGAACACAACCTTATCAAGTATTTGGAAATTAGTATCCCCATTTAAATACTGTAGGTGGAGACAGCATGTAAGGAACATCCCAGTGTATGCATGCTATAAGGCAGCACCTTAAACGCTCAGGTCAGTGTAAATAAACCCCTGTTTTGTTTTTTATTAAATTGACATTTTAAGAGAGTATATAAGAGGGTTCACATGTCCCCTTTTTGCCATAAGCTATGTGTCTGCCTAGATGGGCAAATAAGATGCGGCAAGTAGTAAAACACAAGCACATGTGCAACAGAACCTTCTGTGCACACTGCATATCTCTGTGACATGCATGATCCTAAGTGGCTAAAAAAGAGCTGGGGGGGGGGAATCCTTGCTACATGATGAGTGCAAAGATTGATATCACATTAATTCTTAGCTAACCTGAAAATTACCACACATGTGGTGTTCCTGCAGGTTCAGTGGAATAACCACTGACACGACATAACATAACATCGAATGGCTGTCACGGGAAAGTAAAAAAGCAGAGAGGTAAAAGATGAAGACTAGAATAGGTGTCATGAAGATTATCTGCAGGCAATACCCTTTTGGAATACAATAGTGATCATAACTATACAGCCATAATAGTACATTTAGCTCATGGGGAGAGCTGGCAAATTTTAGCCCGGGGAGCAAGACTCGGCTCAGCAGCCTATTAGGAACATTTTAATGGAAAAAAAATGCAGGTGGTCCAATGACCCAGCCCAAAGTAGACCACAATGGGACCGGCCCGAGGGTCAGATGAGCCCTGCCCCCTAGCCCAGCCTGCCCCTACTTAGCTCTGTGGCCTACTGTATGCTGAAATAAAAAGGAAAAGTGCAATGTTGGTGTGGAAGGAATGGGGGGGGGGGGGTGAGAGGCAACAACTGAAAACGAAGAAGGCACAGCTAATACAAAGGACACAGTAAAACACTGCCATTGAGACAACAGTGAGGAAAAGTGGCAGAAAAGCCACCAAGAAAGGGGGATAGAAAGGGGAAAGTCCACAGTTTGCAGGAAAAAATTAAATAATGCAAATAGGAACAGGCAGACACAGTGTACTTATCCCAACGTCCAGACTCCAGAGACTGTGTTACTCCCACCCATCCAACTTATAGACCATGTCTACCACTCCCCTATGACATCAAGTGAGCGTACTCTATACTTAATCATTAACCCCAGAGAATAAATCCAGTTTAAAGATACAGCCTCAGCTTTTAAATTGGCTTCAAGCTTAATTCAGCCCTCAGTTCATATTCCTTGACCTTGTCTAGTAAGCCTGATTAAACGCATTGTACATTTTTAAAAAATTGCACGTAATTCAGGTATACGCACGTGCACATCCAACTACAAGCAGATCTGAAGATCTTTTGCGATCAAAGATGAATTGGCATGCGCAGAGCGATTTTATATAAAATACGGCACATATCGGCATCTACGGTCCTTAATGAATTTGGCCTAAGATGTCTACTAAGTCTAGTAAAAACATTTTTTGAGCAAGGCAGTGAAACAAAAGCCGTAGCACAAAGTTTTCCTATTACTATTGCCACTAGTGTACACTAAAATGGCAAACGTTGGAGTAATTGAAAAGAGGATAGATTAATGTATTCTGAACTGAAGTGTCAAATGACCAGTCCATCTTTTTTGTGCCATTTTGAGTCATTTCTGGATAAGCATTCTGATTTTTTTATTATGTATGCATTATTACTTATGGAGAGCATTCTGCCTATATATGTGGAGGGCAGCATAGGAAAAAAATCCCGGGGGCAAAAATATTTCCTTCTATAGGTAACAAGAGAAAAATTTGCCCCCTTCAAATATACTTATTCTAACTGTACATTGATTTAATAAGGCGGCCTTTGGATTCAGAATGTATTGAGAATAAATGGAATGCGCATAGAGTTGCAGGTAACAATGTAAAATTGATAGCAATTGAATCAGTCTGTCGCAGTGTCAGGCATTGTTTTGTGATAGATAAGAACTTGGTAAATGAGTATTACTTTAGTCAGCTAAGAAGTAGCAAGAGTCGCCTAGCGGAGCAGTCATTTCACATTACATCACTAATAATACCGTACAGTTGCACTTTTGTTTATGAATTGAAATGTAGTTTTACAAGCATTGTTTTCTACAGCTGTCAAAAACAGACCCTTTAACTCTAAGTTTTAGGCCCCTTGGCCATCGGCGTTGTAATATCTGTGCATATAAACCTGAACCTGAAGGAAATGGACAAAGCCAGTCAAACACATAGAGATAAATATGACATGACATTGCAACATAATAGCACATTATTCCTTAAATGATTTGTTACGAATGTCTTTGTAATCTCGGGCAGGAAATAAGACATGAACCGGCAAGGGATTTGGTTCAAATGTCAGTAATTTATTGACTCTCTAATGTTTTGGTTTTAACAAAATAGACCTTTCTCACCTCACATAAATAATGTTCACTTTCTTTAGACAAACAATGGCAGTTCAATAAATTACAATGTTTTGTGCGTTGGGAGCCTGCTGAATAGAAATCACAGCATTGGTGTCAGCTTTGGAAATCCAAGTTCTACAAATGTATTTACATATGTTTATTATTATGATAATAGGATGTAAGAAAGAAACAGTGTTATTTATGCATTGATAAAGAAAGGCTAAAACTATACAATCAGGTACCACCAACCCATCTACCCCCAAAAATAGAAAAAAATGTGATTATTGTAAATGATAATCACATATACACAAGGACACACAAGTAATGGTCTGGAGGGACACAACAGGAGTTGCCTTAAGTTGGGTACACTGTGAACATTACTACAGTTGCAAGAGCCGCTTGGATAATGATTTTAACAGGGACTGAAAGTTCCGCTGAGAATGTTGATTCATGTGTACACACCTACACGATTGAAGATCTATGATCTTCATCTCTCCTAATTATCTGCTGAAAAGATGGTGACTCTGTACACTCTCCAGATATCTGCCTACGCTGCTGGTCGTGAGTGCGTACACACTGCCACATTTGCCCGACATCATTCCATCCTTAATCGTGATTTTTAGGAAGTTTATCAAATCAAATCAAACCATACATTGTGCTTTGGTACGATAACACATGATCATTGGAGCGCACACATTAATGCAATATCTTACCAAACGGTAATTTATGGTGTAACCGCCATGATAATTAGATGAAAATCCGGTAGTGTGTACCCAACATAAGAGATTCTGTGCAGGATGATATACAGGAGCCCACCCAGAAAATAATCAATAGCCAATGAGATTGCAGAATGCTCCTAACAAAGGCACTGATTGACTTCTGGTATTTACAATGACAGGGGAGATCTGAGGTCTCTTTTCTTCTCCATACACAGTTTTATTTGCATCACCATAAAGTAAGAATGGAGGTACAATAGACTTACAGATAGGCAGGTGGGGTTAGAAGAGGTTAGAAGGGGTTCGGAGCATAACTAGACATTACTATGCCCCATAGGTACATTCGGAAAGGGATACCTACTAAAGCTCCCTTCCCCCATACTATGTAATCCCCCCATACATACAAATACCTTTCACCTAAATAAAATTCACAGTTTAAAAAATAAACTGCTATTAACTCTTTTTCTCACATGCATCCTTAAACTGCACACTGTTAATTCCTCTTCTTCATTGCATAAAACCTCTCTTACTGTTTATTCTTACACTCTAAATTATATGTAAATAAAGACACTGACAACCATTTGAACTAAATAATAATATGGTGGCAGCGAAAGTAAATTACAAGTCAACTAACTACTAATAGCAAGACAGTGTATGTGTACGGCCACAGGCACTAACCACTGGCCCCAGGACTTAGTCCTTTATGATTGGCCGATAATACAATGATGTACCAACACAAAGCAGGTCAAGTGGTTCCCCACACAAAGGTATAAAGAGCCAGGGTGCTTCGAAGGGGTCAGTGGCCTGCGGCCAATCAGCGATAGGACCGTATGACTACAAAAGTTCTCCCGCCATCTATGCCTCCTCTGGAACTGGAAAAAATAAATGGTTAAGACATCTCTCACATAAATGCAGGGACAGCGGGAGGGCATTTGTGCAGCAAAAGATACACAGCAACCAATGGAGGAGGATTATATGGGCCAGACAGGGCACCCTTCCCCATGTAAACTATTGGCTGGGAGATGTTAGCAGACTTCACCCCTGATAGGTAAGTGAAGGAAACATATGCGTTTAAGTGTGTTTGGCTCATATGATGTCAACAATAAGGACACCATTAGATATACATTTTCATATTATGAGTTGTAGGTGATTGAAAATAAAAGTAAAAGAAAGGCATCAAACCAATAAACATACACACAAGGATGCACTCACTGACGAAGACAGAAACTACTTTCTGCGGTGCTGGGCACCACAGTGTTGTTTCTCTGTGGAGGAGGAGCCACTGGTCCTACCCAATTAAACCACACAGGGATGATCTCATATAACAGGCAGCCTATAGGAGCACAGGATGGGACCTCCTGCTACTACAGTAGTAACTGCTTTTGGTACTAATAAAAAAAAAAAATTACACATGTAGCACAACTGTAAAATGCACTTTTATAAAAAAAAAAAAAGATACTAAACAAAGTAACAAAACGCACTTTATATTATTATATACTAGAAATGTCCTCAGTTGAAGTTACCGCTATGTAAGATGGAGTAGCATCCAAATAACCTGGTGCAGGTGTTCCTGATGACTTAGATGATTGTAAAGCCTTATATCGCAGCTCCAGCCAACATGGTTGCCTCACACTCCCAGGTAGGTTACCAATAGATAGCCTGAGCCTCCCATGACAAGGTCCTTTATGGCAATGTTACTCCAGAAATACCAGTGTACCTCTAGCTATTTCCAGGTTAGACAGCTAATCACACTGTGCCCATACCTAGCCCTAACAATTTCTTGTGAGGTCACCCTTCTTTTGAACCTCCAAAAATTGTGAATGTTCCCTGAAAATCACTTCTAATTAAACACCAATGACAAGCAAAGAGACACAGTTCCTTGATCGCTTCTTTTGATGAAGTGGCTCCATAGCTTTAACACTAGTACGCAGACACACTTTCATATATTGCCAGTGCAATCAGTAATCAATAGTTTTAGGCCATCAGTACCCATAACAGTGATGCAAGATTTTTGTTTTTAAGGGACCACTGTTACTGGGACCTTTGTGGACTATTTTATTTTCTATTTAGTTTAATTATTGACTCATTGCTCTTCTTATTGACACGCTACAGATATATTTTGACACTTGGTACTTTTTTACATTTTCGGTTTTGTGTGTCTCACATTTTTCTCAGGGGTTTGGGAGAGACCCTTATGGGCAGCTCTCTCCTCATGTTGTATCTATTTATCTATCTATCTACCTACCGTATTTGCCGGAGTATAAGACGACTGGGCGTATAAGACGACCCCCAACATTTCCACTCAAAATATAGAGTTTGTTATATACTCACCATATAAGACTACCCCCTCTTCCGCACACCTTCCACACACCAAATAAAACGTAAAAGAACATCAGATTTGATTTCAACATGTTAATTTATATTTGAATGCCTATGACATGCAGGAAAACAAGGCTGTATGTTATGAAACATGTACAGTAAACATAAAACAGTGCAAGTTTATTAAACGTAATTTACTAGTCAATGATAGAAGGAAGATAACAAATGCTGTATTGTACTGTACAATGGTGCAGTACTGTGGTTGGCTGTTGGCTGTATACAAAGCCTGATTGGATTGGTCCCTGCTCCCTGTCTGCCCTCCCTGTCAGCAGAACGGGCCGGTCACACCGAAAAGGCTGGCACCCCTGTATCGCTGCTGATGCTCGCCGCGGCCGCACTGGATACCTTGCGATACTGGACCCGGTGTATAAGACGACCCCCCCACTTGGAGGCATGTTTTTCAGGGCAAAAAAGTTGTCTTATACGCCGGCAAATACGGTATCTATCTATCTATTTATCTATCTATGTTGTATTTATCTATCTATATATGTATCTATCTGTCAAATATTTAATATTATTCTATTCTTCCAGAATATCCAGGAGACTCTCAAGTTTTTGGGAGCTCTCTCAGACTCCCAGGAGAACAGGGCAACCAATCCTGTCTGCTTCGTTGGGTGACCCTGGCCTCGCTCCCTGCTATAATAGGCAGAAATTGGTATTGTATAGCAGGTAGCGTGGCCTAATGACTCGATTAGCATGGTCACGCCAAGACATGTCCAACCTTAGAGGCCTCCCAGGGGGGTGATCTCCAAAGTTGGCAAGTATGATCTGTTTATCTATCTATCGTCTATCTGTATTTCTGTATATTTAGTCTTCAAAATAATTATGTATTACAGGTATAGTACATTTATTTTCCCTACATAACAGAACAGTAATGAGTTATATGTTTCTGAAAAAGCCTCTTGAAGATATACTGTTAATCAAAACATAACAAATATGTCAGCAGGAAATGTCTCACTATAATATGCATTATCAATGAAATAAATATTGCAATGTGAAAGGCAGACATTACGATCATTTTTTTGCGCAGCGGACCACAGAATAATGAGGGGACGTCTGCACGGAAGCTGCTGCTACAATTTATAGAGAAATGTGGGTTACAGAGGTGAAAGGAAATTGATGGGCACCTTATGAAGGAGGGCTAGCATTAGTGTGTTTTATAAAAAATCACATTTTAAAACCCGAACACTAAAATATGTGACAGTAAATGAAAGGAGAAAAGGTCAGAGAGGTAGACAGCAAATGATTCATGAGATGTTTTTATTTATTAAAATGTCATGTTTCCAAGAAGTTGAGACACATAATAACAAAATAATCTATTTTGTGCTCAACAATTTTGGCAATAAGCTGTCACTGATATTTTTACTTTATTTAGCGAGTGTGTTATTTTTATGCTACTTGCTTGATGCAGGACTAAAGTCCACAAAAGGCTTGTCTAACAGCTTGATGCACGAACTTAGAAGCGTAGGGGTATTCTTATCCATAGGACCCTTTCTGCATCAATAAAGCTGAGGGTTTTGTAAAAAATAAGATAAAATCATTACCAACATTTTTTATTATTATTATTATTATTATTATTATTATTATTATTATTATTATTATTATGTTTACTATTATTATCTTTTATTTATAAAGCACCACAAAAGGTCTGCAGCGCCGTACATGACATATACAGAACACAATGATCCATAATACATTACACGATACATGAAACACAATATTCAAAGACCAGACATATTGTATAAACAAATAATTTACAGATAACATGGTAATGTAGATCAAATTACAGGACAGTAAGTGAGAGTGATGGTAATGTCCAAAGTTAAGTAGGCTTGGGCTCATTAAAACAGGACTAGGGAAGCAGGCCAACAGGTACAGAGAGTGATGGAATAGTAGAAGGAGAACATAAGGAAAGAGGGTTCTGCTTGTGAGAGCTTACATCCTAGAGGGAAGGAGAAGACACTAATAGGGTGGGATCCAATGGGGGAGTGGGGATGAAAGCCGAGACAAGGAAGTTAGGAGGAAGGATGTGAAAAAACCCATCAAAGTAGAAGCTGAAGGATGCTTAGCTGCCCTTAATTGCCCAGATTGGCAAGGGTTAACTTACTTATTCACTGAGCCAGTCCCTGTAGAAATGCACCTGTGTGTGTCAGCTAGATGGTTTGCACGTGCGCAGAGGAACTGAAAGCTCAGATTTGGGCTCTACCTGTAAAAACTAAAGAATATTTAAAAATCTTAGCCATTAAAAAATGTTTTATTCAAAGAATTGAACATTGTTTAAAAAAATATATTCATCTGTTATTGCCATTATGAGATGGCCGCAATAGTTGAATAAAAGTCTTCCACATGCAAAGCTGTTATCACTTTGTTTTATAAGACCAAGCGCCAAAATGCCCACTTTTCCTCATTTAATAAATTAGCCTCTTAGTTGTATAATTCTTAGGGGTGTATTTACTGAACTGCGGGTTTGAAAAAGTGGAGATCTTGCCTATAGCAGCCAATCTGATTTGTGTCATTTTGTAGAATGTACTAAATAAATGATAGAATCTGATTGATTGCTTAAGGCAACATCTCCACTTTTTCAAACCTGCAGCTTAGTAAACATACCCCTGAGTGTCCAAATCACCAAGCAATCATTAGACTGCTTTAAGCTGGTAAAGGTATTTTTTTTATCAGGCAAGTGCCACTGTTGTATCATTATAATCATCATCATAATTTATTTATATAGTGCCAACATATTCCGTAGCGCTTAAAATTGGGGACAAACACAGTAAACTAATAAACAAACTGGGTAAAACAGACAAAGAGGTGAGATGACCCTGCTCGCAAGCTTACAGTCTATGGGACAATGGGAGTTTGATACATGAGGATAAGTCTACATTTTGCATTTCAGCCAAGCCAGACTGCAAAGGTAAAAGTGACTCATAAGCTAAATGATCCTGTCACACAACAATGTTGGTCAGGGGGTAGTTGTCTTGTGTGAAATTGTGTAACGGGTGGTAATAGGGTAATGTAGTGAGGTTATGAGGGTGGCTGAGGAATATTATAAGCCTGTCTGAAGAGGTGAGTTTTCAGAGAATGCTTGAAAGTTTGTAGACCAGAGGGGAGTCTTATTGTGCCAGGGAGAGAATTCCATAGAGTGGGTGCAGCTCAAAAAAGTCCTGTAACCGGGAATGGGAGGATGTAATGAGGGTGAAAGAGAGACACAGATCTTGTGCAGGCCGGAGTTGCCGAATTGGGAGATATTTTGAGAGAAGAGAGAAGATATATGTTGGTGCAGCTTTGTTTGATGGCTTTGTAGGTTAGTAAAAGTAATTTACATTGGATTTGGTAGAAAACAAGCAACCAGTGTAGAGACATACAGAGTGATTCAACAGACGAATAACGATTTGCAAGGAAAATCAATCTTGCCGCTGCGTGCAAAATTGATTGTAGGGGTTTGAGTCTGTTTTGGGGAAGACCAGCAAGGAGGGAATTGCAATAGTCAATGCGGGAGATCATAAGTGCATGAATTAAGGTTTTTGCCGTGTCTTGTGTGAGATATGTGCGAATTCTGGAAATGTTTTTAGATGTATGTAACATGATTTAGATATAGAGTCAATGTGGGGAACAAAGGATAGGTGTGAGTCGAGCATTAGACCTAGGCAGCGAGCTTGTGGGGTGGGATTTATGGTCATGTTATCAACAGAGATAGAAATGTCAGGTATGCTCTTGTTGGTGGGTGGGAATAATATTAACTCTGTTTTAGAAAGATTAAGTTGGGGAGAGGACATCCAAGATGAAATGGCAGAAAGACAGTCAGTAACGCGAGACAACACAGATGTCGAGAGATCAGGAGAGGATAGATAAATTTGGGTATCATCCACATAGAGATGATACTGATATCCAAAGGAATTTATTAGATTTCCAAGAGATGCGGTATAGATAGAGAACAGCAGAGGACCTAGCACTGAGCCTTGCAGTACTCCAAACTGATAAAGGAAGCGGAGCAGAGATGGCCCCAGAGAAATTAACAGTGAAAGAGCGATTAGAAAGGTAGGATGAGAACCAGGATAAACCAGTGTCTTGAAGACTTAGGGATTGCAGCATTTGTATGGGAAGAGAGTGGTCAACGGTGTCAAATGCAGCAGAGAGATCCAGGAGAATTAGGAGAGAGTAATGGTATTTAGTTTTTGCAGTGATCAGATCATTAACAACCTTAGTCAACACAGTCCCTGTGGATTGTTGAGAACAAAATTCAGACTGAAGAGGATCCAACAGGTTGTCTGCGGAAAGGAAGCGTGTGAGGCAAGTATAGGCAAGTCTCTCTAGAAGCTTGAGACAGAGAAAAACATGTCAGGATGTATATCTATATGTTTAATTTTAGATTATCAATTACAGCAAGCAGTAATGTCTCAATACTTGTTTCTTTTCTTATTCCTGTCCTGTTACCATAGCATGCTCAACAGGTAGAGTGAATAAGCTGGACTGCATCAGATAATATATACATATGCATCAGTTGTTAGAACTATAGCATTATAAACTTCAGGAAACCACTTCTCAGCAAGTTGGTTAAATTGGTTAATGTCTTTATAGCTAAGGACTAGTTTCCATTTAGCCGGATAAATATATTGTCAGTATATGGCATTTTATTTTCATGGGAAACACATAATTGATAATGCCCGTGACTCAAGACTTATATTTTTGGGTGGTAGTATTGGTGGGGGATGCTGTATTTTTTGTATTTCCACTATGTTTATTTTTTGAGTCTATGTAATAAATGTATAGAATAAATGTATATATTTATCATCATCATCATCATCATCTATTTGTATAGCACCACTAATTCCACAGTGCTGTACAGAGAACTCACTCACACCAGTCCTTGGGCCATCAGAGCTTACAGTCTAAATCCCATAACATACACACACAGACCGAGAGAGACTAGGGTCAATTTTAATAGCTGGCAATTAACCTACTAGTATGTTCTTGGAGTGTGGGGGGAAACCGGAGCACCAAAGGGAGACCCACGCAAACACGGGCAGAACATACAAACTCCACATAGATAAGGCCCTGGTCAGGAATTGAACTCATGACACCAATGCTGAGAGGCAGAAGTGCTAACCACTAAGCCACCGTGCTGCCCCACTATGTTTATTAATTGAGTCTGTGTAATAAATGTATACAATTCATGCAATAAATGTATATATGCACCAACATATTTTTTTGTACTTGTAAAGCTCCTTCATATCATCTACAAACAAGTCATTTTCAAATATTTTTGGGGTTAATCTTGTAGAAGTGCCTTTCTTACGAGATTTCATGGAAGCATACTTGTATAATTGATAAATGCATGCTTCCCTTTTCCAGTCAATTTGATGAATACTTTCTATCTAATGTACAAATAATCTTTATGACCCATGTAAGCAGATCTTATGATATGCAGCTAAGCAATGTACTAGAACTGAAATATCTATCTCTCTGATGTTTTGTACAGGCTTTTTGATGAAGTCGGTATCAGCAGCTATTAAGTTAATATCTAGTCTTGATAATGTCCTTTCCCTTCTATCTTCACACGGCTGGGGCTCAAATTAATTGCTGAAAATGAATGTCTCTGCATGTATACCTAATCTTCTTAAGAGGATAAAAGTTTCCATGGAGAATGAAGAAGTACACCAACATAATTAGCTGGTTGTTTTGCATAAAAAGCAACTATTGGTTTGCAAAAACAGTTATCTCAAAGTAACACATCATGACCTAATATTAATATACTCTTTAAAAAAAATTCTTGATTCCAGTTAAAAAGACAACTCAGTGTTATGAGCGATAGACATACTTTGTTAATAAACTGTAACCGAAGCAATAACAATATAGAATATAAAATAAAACTTATAGTAAGTGCCGAAACAATGATTGAAGGTGAACTAGGGAAAGGAATTCTAAATACATCTTATTAAAACACAACTTTCCGATGTCTAAAGCAAATGTTAGCACCTTTGTCACTGGTAGTGTGAATGCAGTTCAGGACCACTGACTTTTACTTTACTTATTAGGAAGCCGAGGGGGCAGTCAAGTGAGGCTCTGGTATGTCCTGCAAGAGGCAGGAGGTCAGTGACAGAGGCGATGGTTGGTGAAGGACAAACAGTCTGTCCCAAGAAAACTGGATAACACCAGACAGGAGCTTAGGATAGTCCTGTACTACACAGAGACACAGTGACTGAAGTTGCAAGTCCAGACAGAGGACCAGATGGGGATGGCATGTGAGGTCTGTCCTAGGAGAGCTGTATTCCTATGTACAAGAGCACTAAAGTGTCTTATGATTTTAAAAGAGAGGGAGAGAGAGAGAACCAAGTCTGCTACAGTGGTCAGTTGGAGACAGGAGTGAGTCCTGTCTCTGCAGGAACAGGAATCATGCCGAATGACAGCAGTGACTATACATTGTCTACGTTCATTGGTCCCTTCTGTCCCTCTTTCTGCCCTTCAAATCATAGACAGTAAGAAGTGTCATTTGCGTTCGGATTTGAATTTCGTTCACGGTGGCTAAGTGGTTAGCACTTCTGCCTCACAGCGCTGGGGACATGAGTTCAATTCCCGACCATGGCCTTATCTGTGTGGAGTTTGTATGTTCTCCTTGAGTTTGCGTGGGTTTCCTCCGGGTGCTCCGGTTTCCTCCCACACCCCAAACACATACTGGTAGTTTAATTGGCTGCTCTCTAAATTGACCGTAGTCTCTGTGTGTATGTGTGTGACTGTCTGTGTGTGTGTGTGTGTGTGTGTTAGGGAATATAGACTGTAAGCTCCAATGGGGCAGGGACTGATGTGAATGAGTTCTCTGTACAGCGCTGCAGAATTAGTGGCACTTTATAAATAACTGATGATGATGATGATGTAAGGTCCGTTTCTGACCAATTTCACACAAAATACGGCACGCAACTGGACCTATGTCCAAAGATGAATCAGGACCTATAAGTCAATGATTGCAGACATACAAAGGTTAGTACAAAGATTAGTAGATCTGTAACTCAAGGAGTGTGTAGTAGAGGATGCCCTCTATCCTTCTGAAACATGTATCCTATTATGACTAAAAGCTATAGTAAATAAATATTGTTTATCTCGGCAGTATACATGTTTAATTGCTTGTGTACTATAATTAACATGCTTGTCACTTTGATGGCTAATGGACTGAAATGACTGCCAAACCCAATACTAGATACGACAACATGATGGCAGACTAACAAAGATAAAATATATGGCAGGAATAGTACAATAATACTCAGCCTATCACAATACCAATAAAAATGTCTTCAGAGAGACAATGCCATTGTCTTTCCCAGGTAGTACCTACAGGAAAATCAAGATATACGTACATCATTAAAATTATAGTAATGTTAGTACATTTAGGCGTTTCTCCATTACGCTAATTAAACTATTTATTACACAAAACAGTAACTGCATTCTTAGAATACAAACACCATGAAGGTTTGTGTATGTACGGCACCACTACACATGCATCACCGAGACTATATACCTGATATTGATGTTGGAAGTTGCTACTTCATCGTCATCTTAATTTATTTAATGGTTTAGAGTCAGGTGTGGTGGGATGTGGTGCATCTGTAGGTAGAGCCATGCGTCTACTAAGTTGGAACATTATAGACAGCTAAGAAAAGCGCATATCTCCTATAGCAAGTAAATCATGCCACCACAGATTTATCAATTCACATATAACAATTTAATTAATGTGAAATACATGCAAAAGATATATACACAATAATAAGAAATAATTAACCTTTTGCCTGTTACACAATTTCACACAAGACAACTACCCCCTGACCAACATTGTTGAGTGACAGGATCATTTAGCTTATGAGTCACTTTTACCTTTGCAGTCTGGCTGGGCCAAAATGCAAAATGTAGACATAACCTCATGTGTCAATCTCCCATTGTCCCATAGATTGTAAGCTTGCGAGCAGGGCCTTCTCACCTCTTTGTCTGTTTTACCCAGTTTGTTTATTAGTTTATTATGTTTGTCCCCAATTGTAAAGCGCTACGGAATATGTTGGCGCTATATAAATAAATGATGATGATGATGATAATTAAAAATACTTAAAAAACGAATAACAAAAATGCAATTTATTCTAATTAGGAACCCAATGTGCTATTCAAAAGTATTATTGGATCTATAGTGCACTAGTACAACATAGTCATCTTGTAAGTCGTAATAAACCTTCAAATAAATATTTCACGTTCGGGATTCGAACTTTCAACCTTTAGGTCTCAAAACTTTTCACTAATCCACTACGTTGTTATGAAATCAAACGCTCATCAAAAGGATTGAGAGGAGTATTCCAAACTAACAATGTGACCAATAGGATCCACTTTGTGATTCCACTTTAATTTATTTGATTTATAAAACAAAGAAAGGTACTGAATAATTATACCGATCATACTATAGATCACCAGTGAACCTCTGTTTTAAATCTGCCACTGGCTTTCTCACATCAGTCAATATGGCATCATGTCATCCTAACAGTGGAAGATTTGAAAACGGTGGCTTAAGTAGAAGTGGCTAGTAGCTTATATTTATATAAGACAAATCCAAAAGGGAACATCCAAAACATGTAGCATAGGGTTACAAAACCTTTAAATGTATCAGCTCCTCTGGGATGTAGTGGAAATGTTGACAGTCAAAATGTGTCAAAACTTCCTCAAGTGCCAGCATTCCCTGGCAGCCATGAGTATGCTGGTGATTGTAGTACTACAAGCTCCAGCTTGTAGTGTTTCCTTGCCCAAACACGTATTGGCAGTCTGGGTATGCTGAGACCTGTAGTGCACCAAGGACACTATTTACAAATAATATTACCACACAGCCACTGCCCCAGAGGTGTGGGAAGAGCCCAGGTGCTATCATCAGGGGGCTGGTTAAACATAAGGGGGGCTCCACATTTTTTTTGCAGACCCCTGGTTTGGCATTATGAAAGGGGGACCACAAGCTGCAGGTTTCCCTGCTATAGTGCCACCAGCTCAGGCTGGCAAAGCCTAGTGCTGGCAATGACCCCACACTATTTTTCCACATGATTTTGCTAGGCTGGCAGCACTAGGATTGGTGAAGCTGTTTGGGGGGACACATAGTTTTTTTTAAAAAAAAATAAAAAATATTGGTATCTGTTTTTATTTTTATGTATTGCCATTTTAAATCTAGTGATTTATGTTGACATTTTCAATGTCGACTTTACAGTCCGGTCCTCATTTTAAATGTTGTCATTTTAACCGTGTCCCCATTATGAACATGTACACATTATGACTACTGACATTATAACTGTGTTGATATTTTGACTGACGACATTTTGATTGTTGACTTTTCATATCCACCCCGCTCCTCTGCAGCATTAAATATTATCGATGGGGTGGGGTTTCAAGTACTGAAGGAGAGTCAAGGACAAAATTCCAAGCAGACATCCAAAAATCTTCTCAAGAGATAATGTACCTACAATAGCCTCAGTCAAATCCCATATCCGCCCTTATATAGGGTACTATCAAGAATGGGTGGCGCTTGTTATTGTGACTTTTTCTTTTAATCTGAGGTTGAACGGGGAAGGGGGGGCTTTGGCCTGTGTAGGTAACTTCACCTCATAGAACTACAAGTTCACAAACAAACAGCCATAGACCTGTAGCTTTGTATATTTACACCTTTTGCTAAAGTAAATATTTTACCACTCTTATGACATTGATTTTGAATTCTTTTTTAAACTCTCTTCCGCCATACTATCAGGCATTGGACGGAAACTTCTTTCTGAACAAAAATTCTGAAGAAACATTCTATTAACTTAAATCATAGTCCAACATTAATATCTGTGTTTTTTGAAGAGGAAACTGACAGTGAATCATTAGATTGTAAACTCTCATGAACAGGGCCTTCTCTCTTCCTGTGGTCTTGTCAATTCCCACCTCGTCCACTTGTATTTTGCATGTTCTTTGCCATAATTAATGTTTGTTAAGTAACTTACCTATTATTCCTTATGCATTATGCTTAATTTCTAGGTATTATTGCATATATGCTTCTTGAATGTTCTGTATTTTGCATTTGCCTGTTGTATGTTTTTTGCTTCCTCATTGTACGGTAATACAGAATTTTGTGGTCCCTAGTAATAATAATAATAATGATGATGATGATGGTGATGATAATAATACCAACATCAAATCTAGATAAGAAGTGATAAGTACACAATTAATTATCTAAACACATAAAAAGACACTCTGACAAAAATCAGACACTATAACAATCAGGGCCTAGACTGCCAATGGTTAGGGAGCTCCTAAAACTTAACGTCACTCATCCAGGGATTTTAATACCCCTGTGGAACTCCCACATGAAACATCACACACTGACATGAAGGAGAAACAGCCAGAAGCTTCTTATATATGAAGCTGCTGACTGCTGCTTCTCCACGTCAGTGTTATGCTGGTTGTGTGTTGCTTGACTATGATGCCACAATCTATGATGCCAGAACCAGACAACACACTCCCAGGAGCAAATGTATCAAGCTGCGATTTAAAATTTCCAGCGATTTTCTCGGGCAAGTTCATACCTGCCAACATTCCGAAAGAGGGACAAATAGGCCACGCTCCCCCGTCAAGCCCAATCACCATCCAAGAACTTACTGTTTGCGGAGTTCGCGCATGCATAGTAGCGCTTTTTGGACAGATGTCCTGCCCCACTTCCTCCTAGACAACTGGGAAACTGGGTGCTATGGAAATGGAGCGTGGCGCTCCGATACTGGGACAAATTGCAAGTATGCAGCACAGCGGGACAGTCCACTGAAATCTGGACTGTCCCGCTGGAATTGGGACACTTGGGAGATATGCAAGTTTAAAATCGCCAAATTATTTTTATGTGTTTATATGTTAACACTTGTGGCATTACATGTGCTCATGTGCATTCTGACATTTGTAGTGCCACAAGTCTGTACTTTTAATGATGTCCCGACCAGGAAATTTTAAGTATTGACATATCATAAAAATATACATATTGCTCCACTGCTGATGAAATACTAAGCCACTGTTATATAAAAAAAAAACACAAAACAAAACAAACATTTACTTTTATAATTACACTAATTTATTATTACATTAAATTGTCCCCCGTAAGAAAATTCATAATCATTTCTGCCGCTCTACAACAAAAATGATGGTTTATTTAAACTTCCATAATGCTTCCTGTTATATTAACATTGCTCTGCAGTGTAACAGTGATGTGTTTGCCAATCTTGCCTATTAAAAGCAGAGTGTAGCATCTGGCGATTTTGAATTCAAACTCGGGCGAGTTTGTTTTTAATCTCCTGCCAGTTTGACTTTAACATGGGAGAGATAGAGGTTTTAAAATCGACACAAATCGCAAGAGATTGAATTTAGGAAAGTCAAAATCGCTGGTTAATACATATGGCGATTTTGCACTTCAAATCGCCGGTTATCTCTCACGATATGCAGCGATTTTAAATCGCCGGAAATGTCGCAACTTGATACATTTACCCCCCAGTCTGAGGAATGGGATGCCCTCCCCGCCTCCAGTCTGCCAAAGTGAGAAGCAGCGTGGGTGGAAATTCCGCTTCCACCCAAGCTGGGGGATGTAGTCTTGGATGTCTCTAGGGATTGTACTGGCCCAGAAAACAATGATGATTAATCTTGAGTTATGTCAAAATAATTAAAAAATCTATAAACAACCAGAAACGATAATCACGATTTTAAATATATATATATATAATTGAGTAATGTAGAAACATATAGAGAAAAATAGATCGATTGGTCTCGTGTTTTTCTACTGAAGAAATAGCAATCCTACTTTTACTGCAGGATTTATGACTACAATTATAGTGGGAAACCAACGAGTTAAAATACATAGTAGTCTCAGCCAGACAGACTGGCAGCTATGTGCGACCTCCTGTCAGCCCCTAGATGCCTTCTTCTGAGTATGGATGGCAGCAATTGGTCAAGTCATACTGATGTGTCAGTGCAGTACTAGACGAAGCTAGAAGTATGGTAAATAAATGGCAACAATAGACTCCAGACACTGGCGTAATTCCAAGTCGTATTTGTCAGCTGTATCTTTAAGGCAAAAGTTTAGTCTGAGCCGTCAAGTTTGAAAAGTGTTTTTTTGGGTGTTCAAATTGAGCAGAGTCCAACCCAGTGCCAGGTCTACACACTCATCTCTAGGAAGAACCTAGACTCTTGACATGTTTTTCAGTGACAATCTCTCCTCTGAAGTATGACAGCATAAAGTATTCAAGAATGAAACACTACAGAAAGGTGTTGTATTATAAATAAGTAATACTAATACAAGGAATAATATAATAAATATTTAATATTGTCTAAAAGTGCTAAAACTGAATTTTACTTGCTATAAATTATTTATCAGCTCAGCATTGTCCTTCAACATTGTGACTCCTGGGAGACCCGAAGCATCACAAAGAGTGAATTGTCTTTGTAGAAAGCTTTCATGACCTCATTGTTACATCATATAATGAAAAAGTCTACATTCAACTGGTAGAATAGTAGAGTAAGAACTTTCAAACAATACAACATTCTGTCATCACTAGACTGCAGAATCTCTCATGAGTGACATGTTTTGAGCACTTATCAAGCCTGATCTGTAGCATGCTGAAACACCGTTTTGAGGATTATAAAATAATCAACACCCACACAACTAATTATCGCCCCATGCACTTTAAACTATGCTCAGCTCATGTTCATAGGTCATCTCTATTAATGCACACTTAGGGGTAAATGTATCAAGCTGAGAGTTTTCCAGCGGGTTTGAAAAGTGGAGATGTTGCCTATAGCAACCAATCAAATTCTAGCTGTCATTTTGTAGCATGTACTAAATAAATGATAGCTGGAATCTGATTGGTTTTTCAAACCCGCCGATAAACTCTCAGCTTGATACATTTACCCCTTAGAGTTGGACATAGAACAAGTTGGAGTTCTATGTAAGTTCACATTTGTGAACTTGACCACAGGTGGGGTAAGTAATTTAACAGGGACACCCCCAGAGATCTGGAGTTTGAATCTTAGCACTACAAAGATTATGGCAGGATGGGGGAATAAAACAATACAAACCATCCTAATTATTGCCTCAAGTAATCTGCAACTTGGAATGCATATTTGGTTGACACATTTGTATTAATAAAACTCCAATGGGGCAAGGATTGATGTGGATGAGTTCTCTGTACAGCGCTGCAGAATTGGTGGCGCTATATAAATGATTATTAATAATAATAAAAATAAACAAATTAATATAAAAAAGAACTATATAATTGCATTATGGCTTCCAAAAGAACACAATGATGTTACTTCTTGGGCGATGTTTGTGGGGCAGTGCCACTGAGTCCAGACACTTCAGCTGCCCATGTGCGCAGCATTTTATATTGTTAATTTGGTCAATTGACACCTAATAAGCCCCAAATTGATGCATGTTTGCCCAAAATGATCAGCATTACCAATCAGCATGTCATTACATCAATCAGTAGTCAATGAAGACTGCATGAAAGACTGGTTGGCTGATGAGCATGATAAGCCAGCTAGTTAGAACATCAATTGTTTTATTTAATGATTAATTGTCTGAAGCTAATTATTTTATGCAAGACAGCTGAATAGTATCTGCTTTGAAAGCTCATTAAAGCACATTAGTAATACCATGCCTGTACAGCTTTTGACACACCCATCTTTCTGTTGCCCCCTCTAGGCTAAAAGCTGCCAGTCAGACCCTGTCTGTCCCACCCACCATATCATGTGAACTGCCTGACTCTCTACAGTCCAAGTCCAAACCAGCTTCTGTCATTCTTTCTAAGCCTGACATTTTATCTGATGTATTATCTGATGTATTATTTTCTGATTTAAAAATATATGTTTTCATAACCTCTATGTTTGCAGTGTTCTCATATTCTCTCATTCCAGCTACGTCTGACATTGGCGGTCCCCCAGATGCATCTGACGTCAGTGGACTCTTATGTCAAATTCAGTAGTCTCCTTTCCGTCTTGAAGACCTGTGAGGACTGATTCATCAACGCATGCCAAACGAACATAATGCTATTGTTTGAAAATGCTTGCAATTCGGACACACGCACATCCGTATTTAAATACAAGCGGATCTGAAGAAACATCTCTTGTAGAATAGGGGTCTATGTATGATCTGCATATACAGCACTTATACAGCACTTGCTGTATTGAAACAGCCACAACACACTGCTGGCTATGTGCAATACATATGTGGAATATAAAGTCCAGCACAGAAACAAAAAAAGTATTCAATTCTTGTCACCTGTTAATAATGTAGTCTTTAATGAAAAAACATTTAAAAAAAAAAGGTTTTTCTTTCAGTTTTTTTTTTTTCACCCATGAAATACATTTATTTGGATGTTATTGTCTACTGTACAATGCACTTCTACAGTTGCTCTTGATCGCAAACACATGTTCTAGCATATATATACGCGACCATCATCACTATCAGTCACCACTTACACCAGACCTGCAGCTGGTGCAAATGGTACGTCTGAAAAACACCTACCTGAGAGATGCCCAAAGCTTGAATCGGACGCTGCAGCCTGCGCTTGACCTTGGCTCGTCCTTTCTGTACATTGACTACGTGCATTCCCCTCCCCTCCCCCCCTTTAAATCATAGGTGGTCAGAAGTGTCATTTACATGAGAAAATGAATTGCTTTCTTTGGCATACGTTTTGGTTTTGCATGCGCATAGTGAAAAAATGCAAAATATGCCACATAAATGGACTTACGTTCCTTAATGAATCATGTCAGTTAGTTCTGATGACAATGGTCTCTGAATTGTCCCAAAGTCCCACCAGTCTTCTATGTGCCTCAGGACACCTCAATGGCCTTCTTTACTTTAGGAAATTTTACCTGCAAAGTCGCCGATTTCCGTCGACTTGCAGAAATCGGAGGTTCATACATTTACCCCCTGGTGGGCTTATGGGTAGAAATGGTTGAACTATTCAATACAGTTCAAAATTTGATTAAACCAATTTCTAAAATAAAATTAATTCATTTTTGTTTATCCACCATGGTGCATGTTTTATAACTGCTAAACTATAAACTTAAATTTAAAGTTCGCATTCACAGCTCACCGTTAAAGGACATTGAAAAAAAAACTATAAAAGGTTGCCGTCTCTGCCTGTTTGAGCCTACATTTTTGTATTTTTAATTCAAACAAAGTAAATACAACATAGATTTAGAAAGTGCTGTAAATCACTAGGAACCAGCAAATATATTAATATATTTATTAAAAAATGTATTAACAATTAAAATTGCAATTATATATAAGGTGACAAAATCAGTGGAACATTTACAGGCTGTTCTCCACCAGCTTAGAGTACAGTTAGCCTTGATAGTCTCATGGGTAAGCAACGCGTTTCAGAGATCAGTCCTTTTTCCTCAGGCTATGTGTTACGATTTTGATGCCTTAGTCAGTATTAGCACAGGCTTACCTAGGGCGCGGAGTCTAACGGCCTTCCGGTCTTCACCAAGAACCACCGCAAGGTAGTGTGGGCTTAGCTGCCGAAGAACCGCAGGTCGCGGCCCCCAGATTAGCCTACTGACGTAAGGGAGAAAGTTCTAAGTGATGGCAGGCAGACAAGAAAATAGACAATGCGGTGCAAGTACAGGCACTAACCGTTAATTCCAGGCGTAGTAGGTCTGGAACAGTAACCGGTAGATGCACGGAGGCAATGGGTGCGTGGCAGGATCCAGAGAATAGTTGGTAACACAGCCGGGTCGGTACACAGAAGGTATCAGGTATACGGTGCCAGAGGGAGATCCAGAGAATAGTTGGTCACAGCCAGGTAGGTACACAGGAGTAGGAGGAATAGAGGGGTTAACAGGGAGCAGGTTCACAGGAGTCAGGACACAGGAACGGTAGCCAGGAACAGGAAACACATTGCTCTGACACAGGCAGCGTGTCAGAGCAGGGAAGATATAGGAGTTTGAATTCCCCGCCCAGGAGTCACATGATCAGCAGCAGAGAGAACCCGGAAGTGTGGCAGCGCTAACAGAAGAAGCGCTTTAGAGATGGACACCGCTGTCAGCTCCCGCTGACAGCGCAGCGGAACGGGAACAAGGTAAGTTCCTAACACTATGGAACACTGGGAAGAGTAAACAAAAAATGCTGGATCTATTTGCAGTTTCCTTATCATTTTCAGCACCTTTCAGGTGTACACTGAATTTACCTTTTTCATCTGTGTGGCAGTGTACAGCTGAATATATTTGGACCACTATATTCCTTAGTGACATCTTCTATTGAATTAGAAGAGAAAGAGAGTTTTGACCTAAGAAGCACTCCAGGTGTGAAGTAAATAAACATTTAATACTAATATTTTAATGGTATGCGTTAAAAAGGTGTATGTCAGTATACAACTGATTAAAAAAGCGAAGTATTTAAAAGTAATAGTGTTGAAAAAAATAGAATTAAAAATAATGTAACCCTGTGGTGGAGCCAATCTTAAGAGTACTGATAATGGGGGAAGATCTGCCAAATAGAAATTCCTTCCACATGTATATACACAATAGATAAGGTGAGAAATAGCCAAGGAGAATGATTATAAAGTCCTATAGTATGGTAACTATGTTACATTCACCAAAACCCTATTCCTGTTGTATTCATGTAGACTCTAGATGGCAGTAGAACGTGAACTTCCTCCCTATGATCTTGACTCACTGGAGAATGTCCCTCTGTTATTAATAAATCAGAATCCTAACCATAGTCAGAAGCTGAATCGCTGGATATTCCCAGATAGATAAAACATATATAACG
Organism: Mixophyes fleayi; assembly: GCF_038048845.1. Taxonomy (NCBI): domain Eukaryota; kingdom Metazoa; phylum Chordata; class Amphibia; order Anura; family Limnodynastidae; genus Mixophyes; species Mixophyes fleayi. The sequence goes on from NC_134402.1 coordinate 449,864,028, forward strand.
TGGCTTTACTTATTCCCTAATGGCATAACTTCAGGGAGACCACTCTTATGTGCGGTTTATATTGTTACCTTACCAATAAACTGTACAGTGTAGTGACAAAGCGCCTTATTTTATGTTATAATAGTGCGCTTATAACCAAAAGAATTTATAACCAAAGGGATTCACCCTAATAGGAGACAGTGTAATACAGTGAAACCACTCATTCATACATCCTATATTACTGCCATGCCACAAGGCTGCAAAATGCATAGTAATAGGTCGCTGTACTTAAATTTGGTATACACTTGTAGAGAGAAAGATATCTACTCTAAAGGTCAGTTATTCCTTACAACGATAAAGCGCCGTAATTGTAGTTACTATGCGCCTGTAAGCAAAAGGATTTACTTTAAAGGTAAGTAATTCGGTTCAGCGGCGAGACACCGCACTGAGAATTATGTTATTTATTTTATTTTATTTCATAGACAGAGAGATTCCCCCTAGTAGTGAGTAGTTAGATAGAGAGGCACAGCGCCGCGATTGGCTCCGCCCACTTCCGGGTTTGACGTCACCTATTGTAACTGACCTTTAGAGTAGATATCTTTCTCTCTACAAGTGTATACCAAATTTAAGTACAGCGACCTATTACTATACTTTATAACCTATTACCAGGGGAATCCCTTTGCCTATAAACCCACAATAACAACACTGAATAATGTACCTTGTCGCTGCATTTTGCAGCCTTGTGGCATGGCAGTAATATAGGATGTATGAATGAGTGGTTTCACTGTATTACACTGTCTCCTATTAGGGTGAATCCCTTTGGTTATAAATTCTTTTGGTTATAAGCGCACTATTATAACATAAAATAAGGCGCTTTGTCACTACACTGTACAGTTTATTGGTAAGGTAACAATATAAACCGCACATAAGAGTGGTCTCCCTGAAGTTATGCCATTAGGGAATAAGTAAAGCCACGTTATATATGTTTTATCTATCTGGGAATATCCAGCGATTCAGCTTCTGACTATGGTTAGGATTCTGATTTATTAATAACAGAGGGACATTCTCCAGTGAGTCAAGATCATAGGGAGGAAGTTCACGTTCTACTGCCATCTAGAGTCTACATGAATACAACAGGAATAGGGTTTTGGTGAATGTAACATAGTTACCATACTATAGGACTTTATAATCATTCTCCTTGGCTATTTCTCACCTTATCTATTGTGTATATACATGTGGAAGGAATTTCTATTTGGCAGATCTTCCCCCATTATCAGTACTCTTAAGATTGGCTCCACCACAGGGTTACATTATTTTTAATTCTATTTTTTTCAACACTATTACTTTTAAATACTTCGCTTTTTTAATCAGTTGTATACTGACATACACCTTTTTAACGCATACCATTAAAATATTAGTATTAAATGTTTATTTACTTCACACCTGGAGTGCTTCTTAGGTCAAAACTCTCTTTCTCTTCTAATTCATATGCTATATATATGACCTTAGCACCCCCTCACTAAGTTGAGTTATCCAAGCAGTGAGGTTGGTTGTTGTCTAGTGCGGAGCGGTTTTTCCCTTTCCCTACTTTCCCAGCTTTTCCCTTTGGGATGACATCTTCTATTGTAAGGCTAGTGCTGGAGTATTTGTCTTTTGGTTTATAAAAGGAGTAAATATTGTGTAATTGTCAGTGTCAAACAATGACAATTACTTCAAATTGTTTAGTCTGTCTAAAGCTGAAGAAATTATTGAGAATTTTCAAGCTTTAGAACCAGTTCTTTGAAGTGGTTTTAGAGCACCTGTGAAACAGTTTCAACCACATATGTTTCTATGTTAGAGAACCTAAAGGGCACCACTCCATGGACGTATTTAACCCTGGTTAGCGTTAAACTTATCTTGCCGAATTCAAGTTAAGAAAACATAATTAAGCTTATTTGAGTTCCTGCTCTGTACCAGATAAAAGAGGAGTAAATGTAAGCTTCTACCAAGAATGGAACCCAGGACCTCTGCATCTGCTTCTTAAGTCTTTAGGTGGTTTAGCTCTCTTCCTGATCTCCTGTTCTGTGTTGTGAACTTTGTGTTTGTTAACAAGATCAGTTGCAGTCAGTTCCAGGGTCCTCAAGGCCCACATGAGGCCGGTTAATATGCTGTAGGTTGTAGGCGCATTACCCCACATCTCCATCCTGTTCTTTGCATTTGGCTTTTGTGCCATATTAGACTTGGTCATATTCTTCATCTCGGTCAATGGCATGTGACAGTTATTGTCAATGTCAGTTCTAGTCTTTCCCAGTGTATCCAATCTGTCTTGTGTATCCTATTATCCTGTGCTGTTTTGTACTAACGCTTCATTATTTAATTTGTCCATGAATCCTGATTACTTGTCCCGCAGTTACCCCAACCACCATCCCAGGGTCCTTGTTCTGTCACTGTCACGGGCACTAGGAGTTGCTACCCGAGTTTCACCAGATGGTACTCTGCTGGAGAGGCGGGGATATGGCACGCACCTCAAAGCAGGCAGGTGAATGATTGGAGCGACACAACAGCAGGAGAGTAGAGATAGTCTGAGGCAATCAACGACTTCGAGTTGTAAACTGGAAACTGGAGATAATGTAGACACGAGGAGTGGACGTGGATCGGTGATGATATGTAGAGGAGGAGTCAGTGGTCTGCGTACAGCAAGTTGTACCACTGCTCTGATGGGAAGAATAGGATTGGTGCAGGTAGGTAGCAGGGTAGTCGGTGGTCTGCGTGCAGCAAGTTGCACCACCGCTATGGTGAGGAAACGGGTCCAGGTGTAGGTAGGTAATATGAAAGTCAGTGGTCTGCGAGTAGCAAGTTGTACCACCGCTGTGATAGGAGGACTTGTCCAGGTGCAGGTATGTAGCAGGGAAGTCAGTGGTCTGCGTGCAGCAAGTTGTACCACTGCTGTGGAGGGAGTGAGGACTTGTCCAGGTGCAGGAGAGTGGAGTTGAAAGGCAAACTATGGCTGTATGGGAACAGCGCGAGTAGAGCAATGTCTTGGAAGGCACAATGAATAGTCTGTATATATAGTTGGTGCCTTGCAGTGGGGAGAAGCTGATCACAGCAGTTTATGCACAATGACGCCAAGTAGTAGCGTGAGTAGGTAACGAGCTTGAGTGACAGCTAGTCCTAACTGGAGCAATGCGGAAACACAGTCTATATGGGTACCTGTACCCTGCGCAATAAACAACAATGGATGCAACTGGTATGTGAGTAGAATAGATAATAGTCAATAGTTAGTAACGCATACCCAGTTGTGTAGATCCGGAATCAGCTGGGAGATGAAGCGTTGTAGCGGTATGGGAACCGCCGCTGAGTTGAGCAGGGAAGCAGCGTGGAAGCTGTAACACGATTAGCAGGGTGTCAGCGTTGGAACGGTCAGAGGACCGCTGCTGAGTGGAGCCAGGAGCAGCATGGAAGCTGTGACACGATCAGCGGGATGATAGTGTTGTAGCGGTGTGGGAACCACCGCTGAGTTGAACAAGGGAGCAGCGTGGAAGCTGTAGTAAGAACAATCTGCACACAGTTTGGAAACTGTACAATGAGTAAAGCTGGAAGCAGTTTGGGATCTGCACACACCTATAGAAGTTCACTGGGAATGAGACTTCAAGATCAGGCCCCTACCTAGGGTTGCAGGTGCCTCAAATAGGGTGAGGTGATTGATCTGTCAATCACCTCCATGGACAGGTGAAGCTACTAGTGAGACCTGCGCATGCGCAGATGGCAGGATAGCGAGCGGCCACGATTCCTCACAGGTGTAGGGAGAAAAGATGGAGGACCTCGCACCAGAGTAGAGGCACTCACGGTCCGGTGAGTGACAGTCATCCTGTTTGACATTTAAAGGACTATAAAGATCTGCTTGAAGCTATGATCTGTGCCATCTTTTCTGAATAGGATGAAAATTAAATCTGTTTTCTGTCTCCACTGGCTAAATTTTGACCATATTGACTGGAATTTGTTAAGTGTGTGGAGTCAAAAGAATCAGCTCTATAATAACTAAGTCCCATTTAACTTCATTATAGCCCGATCAATGAAATAGTCGAATTTGATTTCTGATCAACCAAATATTTCCAAGATTGGGTACAGATCTACCATTTCAACTATCAGGCTGAATTTCAAAATTGTCTGGTGTATCATCATCATCATCATCGACATTTATTTATATAGCGCCAGCAAATTTCGTAGCACTTTATAATTAGTGACAAACACACAAATAAACAATATAATGTATGATATTTTAACTTAATTGTGTGTAATACAAAGAAGGGATTTGGAACAGTTTGAATGCTTGACATTTTTGTAACGATAAATCAACATTTATAAAAAAAACTATTATTTAACAGTATACAAACATGTTTAAATAGTATTTAAAGCAACAGTCTATGAGAAACAGTCTATGACAGAATCATATCAGTTATGCAAAACAGAACTGTTCCGGCTTCATCACTGGTCATGCGTAGTGTTGTGGAGTTTAGGGTGGAGTTTTTTCGGAAGAATTAACAAGAAAAAGCACTGCACATTTTGGGATATAAAAGGACAGAAGACAATTAAAACCAATATCCAGAAGATAAGTCCAAATTCACAAAGCAATTTCTAAACAGGGCAAAGAAACTAAAGTCTTGTTTCAGAATTAATTAGAAAGCCCCCCCACCCAAAAATGTCTTACTGTATTGTTAGACTAGACAAATACATTTTATTAGGCTATATACACCATCTACGTAACTCTGTATTCTGATTCAATCTATCTTCGATAAACTAGAAAAACAAAAAAATAATGGAAATTATATTGACAGCACAGGATACGCTCAGGAAACTAAGACTGTAATTTGCTCTGTTGATCCATTTGTTATCTGTGCTACTTACTTTTTTATTTTATGATTTATTTTTCTAAATTTTTCCTGTTCTACATTAATAAAGGAATAAATGTGCAATCCGTATTCAAATGGGCCAAGTTTATTTGAAATTTGTGCTAAATTGATTTTTAGATTTATTGTTTGGAATGTGTCTCTTTAACCAGAAATATGTTTTAACTAACACAGCACTAGGTAATATCACAGCCATATAATAACGTATAATAATAGCTGGTGGGGTACATTATTCCAATGATAGTTATTCCGACAACTAATATAGTGACAAAAGAATTCAGAACAGTATGAGTCCAACATGAATTAAATGTAGGCTTACACAAGATCTCCGACCCACCTGCAAATGCCAGCACTTCACATTTACGTCTCATAATATAGCAACATTGGGATTGGGTATTCAAAGCGACAATGCCAGGTCCTGGCACCTAACCCTAACCTAATCCTAACCCTAACCCTAACCCTAACCCTAACCCTAATCCTAATCCTAATCCTAACCCTAACCTTAATCCTAACACAAATCATAGCCCTAACCCTAACGTTAATCCTAACCATAACCCTAATCCTAACCCTAACCTTAACCCTAACCCTAATCCTAATCCTAACCCTAATCCTAAAACTAATGCTAATCCTAACCCTAATCCTAACCTTAACCCTAACCCTAACCCTAATCCCAATCCTAATCCTAACCATAACCCTAATCCTAACCCTAACCTTAACCCTAACCCTAATCCTAATCCTAACCCTAATCCTAAAACTAATGCTAATCCTAACCCTAATCCTAACCTTAACCCTAACCCTAATCCCAATCCTAATCCTAACCCTAACCCTAATCCTAATCCTAACCCTAACTCTAACCCTAACCCTAACTCTTAGATTAGATTGTACAGTTGCCACGGCCTGGCATTGCCGCTTTAAATACGGAAATCCCAATATTGCTATATTATGTGACGTAAATGTGAAGTGCCGTCATTTACTGTATTTGGAATTAATAGCAGGCAGGTCGCAGATCTTGTGTGTCTGTTTTACAGTATGTCTACATTTTATTCATGTCGGACTCATACAGTTCTGAATTCTTTTGTCGCAACATTAGTTGTCGGAATAACTATCATCGGTATAACATGTACCACTGATAATAGCTAAAAAGATACTTAACTGCATGTACTTAAAGTGGGGTGACTCAAACATTTCTACTTCCAGACAGGAGTAAGTGTGGAAGCTAGCATAACAGGAATGTTAGTAAGAGCACAATGTTAACAGCTCTTATTGGAACCCCTGATCGTTTGATCTTTATCATACTAAATCTAGTGGTATAATTATCTTCATCATTATTCTCATCATCACTGTTTATAGTGCACCGCAGATTCTGTAGCGCGGACATCATCATACAACAATGCCATACATTTAATAACATATATACAGTGGTGAAATTGGGCAGGTATACGATGGTATGACCACTTCTTCTACTGCCTCTGCAAAAGTATCAAATTCTATTCACTTACATTCCCATTTTTCAAACTGTCACTTTTAAATTTCCCCTTTGACCACTGCATATATTTGGGCATGGTTAAGCATTTTTGCGAACCTTTAAAGACTGAGTCTCGAAGCAAAGGTGTGGGGGTGGGGCTCCATGAATTGTGTCATTTTGGCCAAAATGATGCGATTCCTGGAGAATCGCATCACTGGGAAGTGGGCAGATGTGGGAGAATTGTCAGCTCTCCCGGGAGTCCGGGAGACCTACCCGGAATTCAGGAGTCTCCCGGGCATTCCGGGAGAGACGGCAAGTATGCGATTAAGCATAAAAATGAATGCATGGATGCAATTACATATTATAGCAAAGTGAGGTAGAAATACAAGAGTAAATTGTGCGCGAACAATTAAGGCTAGTGCAGATATAGGAGAAAATCAAGTAAACTAATAGCCTAACAGACAGATATAACTCAGCATTAGCCATGACTGGGACGTACTACGAAGATAGAGAGGACGCTGCCCCAAAGAGCTTGCATTCTAAACATTGTGTAATTATACACCTGGCCTAATATAGTATCAGTTATTCCCACTTATCTAAATGACACAGAGAGCCTCCCTGGAAATGGAGGGGGTACAGTGAGCAGCAGACAGGAAGTGTAATTAAAACGGGAAACTAGGCAACATTAAAATTAAATTAATTTTTTTTAAAAGAGCACACTTTGTTACTGTACTTTTTAAAATAGTTTTCCCATTTTTGATGGCTGTTATTCCTCTTCTTAATGCCTCTTACATCTTTTCATAAATCTCAAATGCACATTTGTGTTAGCCTTACTAATTTCACTAAAGAAGTAAGGCACAGGAGAATAATTTAATTAATTATCTTGAACTGATGAATATGAAGCACATATTATCCACTGGTAAATCCCGCTCAAGAATCAGCAGATGGATAAAAAAATGTGAACAAAATATAACACACAAAATAAACACATAGCCCACTGACAATATCAATAAACGTCCCTCGTTATACATTTAAATCCTTATTAAATATTTTTTTGTACTCACGAAATCTAGTTGAAATATTTAGCTAAAATTACAAGACTTTGTTTTTGTTATTTAGAAATTCTGCGCAATGATACTGAGAGGCAGAAGACAAAAGGGCACACAGCCGTGTCCTTGGGCCTGAGCAACATTTATTTCAGTGAAATGGGCAGCGCCAACTTGCGTTCTGTCAGCCTGTCAGTTTTTCTCAAACACAAAATGCAGAGTTTAGTAAATAAAGATAAATGATTGTGCTCCTTTTACCCGGACTGCAGAAACCTCTTATGGCTTGGCCCTGCTTCATTGACTGTTCAGACAGCCCAGTAATACGACAGATGTACCCAGCCGTTTCTTTTTTCCCCGCTGTCCCAAAGATTATGATCATTTTATCTGAGATGCCATTATAATTCTCAAGGTCATCTAAGTCAGACAGCGATGGGAGGTAAGCTTGTCACATTTTTCCCTACCTTGTCATATTCTTCTGGAATTAATTTTCTGCATTTTAAGAAGCAAACAATTACAGTAGTTTAACTTTTCAAGAAAAATGCAGATATGTTTGCGATTGGATGTCTTTTAAATGGAAGAATATGTCCTTAGAGCTGCTGGTTCTATGAAGTTTACAATTGTATAAAACCGTAGTCTGAATAGTCGACAGAAACTCATATTATTGCTGCAGCGTTTTGTAGAAAACACAAAATGTTACTTGTGCTTTGATTGGCTTACATAGAATATATTTCAGTGACATTTACAGTGCATGCGGAGTAAATTGTCAGGGAGGACACAGCAGGAGTTCTGTCAGCCTGTCAGCTTCTGCGACTGTGTCCTGTCAGTGCAAACTGCAGTGTCAGCGATAAGTGCAAACAGCAGATTATAACACAGACTGGCATGCCCTGTTTATTAGGCTGCAATAGCAGTGATAGTGTATTTCACTAGTCACTGCACTCTCATAGGATTTAAATAGTTAAAAATAAATACGTTACTCTTCCTTGGTGTGGCGGCAAATTCTTGAAACTGCCCCATCCCATGTCAGGGATGTACCTCCCAACCACTGTACCTACCCCAACTATCTGTTACCACTAGACATGGTGGAACAAATGGTGTTCAGTAGGAGCAGAATATCAGGGGTGGGAAAGTTGGGATTGGGGCAGATAAATGGCTCATAGCCTAGTTTTGCCCCCTGGCATAGTTATGTAAACCCTACCCTCCCCCCATAGAAGTGTGGGGGGGGGGAGGAGACAGATAACAGTTAACCTCTGGAGCAGTATAGGCCAGTGGATCCCAAACTTTTTCAGTTCAAGGCACCTTAGGGTCACCATCATTTTTTGAAGGCACCCCTAAGCCAAAATAATTACCAATTAGTCCCCCGCCTTGCTTACCACTGGCCCTGGCCGAGGAACCCATGTGAGATCGCCGAGGCCCCACAGGGAGCTTAGGCACACAGTTTGGGAGCCACTGCTATAGGCTGAGGGACAGAATGTTGGCTCACCAACTTGTAATGGGGCCTTATATTTTCCCCTCGTGGTAGTAGTGGATTGCGCAGATAATTGACTGCAGGCTAGTTCTGGGAGTCTAACTGCTTCTCTTTAGTGCCCATTGTGGGCAAAACTAGAAACCCTGGAAGTGACATTAAATGGCATAGGATGGATGGGTAGCAGTAGGCAACTTGTGGCTTTTAAGTTGTTGTTACATGAGAATTATAGGGAAAATATTTACATTTATGTTGCATTTTTTAGTCTTTCAATCAATCAGAGCTCAGATGAGAATCTATATTGAGAACCTCTCAGTGTGTCACGGGCCGGTGCAGCATTAAGAAACAAATGAGCGGAGGGCAGAAGATGGCAAAATAATAATAATAAGACTTTAAGAAAAGAAGATTAAAAAAATTTAAATGAATGAGGCAGACAATAGTAAAATTTCTTTTCTGTCGTTAGTTGTGAATTTAGCAGGGTTCTCCTTGGCCAATAAACAATGGTCCTAGAAAGGTTGCAAAGTTGACACTTTTTGAAGGTCCCTTTTTCCCAAGAAACCACTGAAAAAGTGTGGCAAAGATCACATGGGCCCTAGGCCAGATACTAGTCCTCCATCCGATCTGTCCAAGACAAAATACCTTTGTCATGGTATTCTCCACCACCATACCACTCTGTTTACCTTTGTCATGGTATTCTCCACCACCATACCACTCTGTTTACCTTTGGAACATTAGTTCTCCTTGTATTCAACATTATGACACATATCTACCTACATGCATGTAGTCCACCAGATAGCTAGCACTGAACACACATATGTCCCACCACATAAGCACATACATAGTACTCCGTTCCTTCCCACCCTCATTCAATCCACAGACAGTCACAGACCTAATTTCTCTTCTGCTCTTTTTCCCCAGTCAGCAGGCCCATTAGGCAAGGTTAGGCACTTGCCTAGGGTGCCAGGCTCTGGAGGGCGCCACAGAATACTAAATGACTTTAAAACTGTGCGGCGACCGCTGACCATACCTGTCACGGCCGCCGCACAGCATTCAGATGGACTGGGAGGGGGGAAGAGGCTATTTTGTCACCACCGCCGCCTCTCTGCTCCGTCTCCTCCCCTCCACTTACTAGTGTCAGTGAGTGGAGGGAAGGAGACGGAGCAAAGAGGCGGCGGTGGTGAGACAAGGTAAGGAGAGACGGGGTGAGGGGGGAGGAGGGAGGTGATTTTTGCGGGGGGGGGGGGGCGCGCGCCGCTTTTTTAAAAATGCCTAGGGCGCCGTGGACCCTAGCACCGGCCCTGCCAGTCAGACATCATATTCCCAAAGAACTACCCTCTCTTCCCCACTTTTTTATGGCCCCTCAGTCCTACCACTGTACCTCCACTCACAATAAAGAGTGAGAAAGGATAATGATAACAACCCTTTGCCTCTAAATTTTTGGTTCCCTTAGTTTTACTGCTGAAAGCAGTCAATTCACAGATAGAATAAAAATGAAATTCGATCTGCTCCATGGTCACCACAGTCCCACTTGCTTGAACATCATATTACCAAAGAGAACTCTCCCCCCTGAATGCCCCAGCTGTTGTGAAACTACATGTCCTAGGCATTTGAAGGCTTGTAGTTTTGCCACTACTGACCTGCTCAAATTAAATACATTATATTGCTCCTCAATCCTTCTTGATTGAGGAGCTCTAGCTATCTCTACCTAAATTGTACTATTAATTCTACAGTAGCTATGCCACATCCACCGGCTATGGTATATTGGGTGCAGATGGTTCCCCATCATGGGCAGAGCAGTGGGAAGTGGAACTTAGCAAATGACAGCCCCTGCAATCGGGACAAAGTCATGGCCGTATGAGACAGTCTCCACTAGAATCAGACAGTTAGCAGACTGTGCCACTTTCTCCAATCTGTGGATGCAGCATTGACAATATGCTGCTTATCTGTTAAGCTCTAGTACTGATTGGCTGGAAAAAAAACTGGGGTCCACTTTAAAAATGAGAGAGAGAAGGGAAAGTGCAGGGAGGAAAGGAATTGGAGGAACAAATCATTAATCCTCAATGCAGCACATAGGAATGTGTTTCTAAAGAAGGAGGTTACAAAGATCTAAGCCTCCAAGTAATTATTATTATTATTATTTATTATTAACATTTATTTATATTGCACCAGCATATTACGTATCGCTTTTCAATTGGGTGATGATGGTGTGGACAGCCTCATCTGAGTTGGGGGAACAAGACTGCATGGACACCTGCCAATGTAGCTCTGCACATAGGTGGCTGGTCAGGGTAGAGAGGCCAGCCACCAGGGAGCATAGCAATGGTGCACCACAGCGTAATAATAAAAAGGGGTTAGGGTAATTCGGTCAGTGGATGGGCCTCTTAGGGCCAAAGGGGCCCTCAGCGGGGGCAAGATCATCTAGACAGTGATCGGGCCCTGGGCTAGGAAGAGCTCCTTCACTTTTCACTCAGGCTTGTAATAAGTACAAGGGGAACACTCTATTGTATTGGCACCTCCTTCTGCTGCAAGCAAGTAGCTCAGCACTAAGTAGATAATTGGTTGGCCAATTGTTAATTACAGTAGAAACCCCATATCGAGGGTTACTTCCAAAACATGGTAGTTAGCCCTGGTTGGTTAGTGCAGGGGATGCTGTCATGAGCTCTAGGGCTATGAGAGCCTTACTTATTTACCAAACCAACACAACATGAGATTGGCTAAGAGCATTTCAATGCAATGATTGCTTTTAGTAGAGTGGGACCACACACTTGTGTTTAGAGTGGAGACCTCTATTAAAACAGCAAGTTCAACAATACATAGCCAAAGTGCTGAACTGAAATATGTGAGGATCATACATTATAAGCCGCACCAAAATCAAACCTCTGCTTCTCCATAAATGCCACCATAAACTCAAGCCTTGTACCACACTTGCACCAATTGAGGTGCACGGTGGGTATAAAGCTACTTTTGGATAATGTGGCAAATGGTCTGTGCTTGGTGAATAACCTTTACCATATTCTTAAAACATTTTTTGGCTGCCAGTACAGCTGTGACTTTGAAATCATTATTCTAGCCAACATCAAAATCAGCTCCAGCTTGGTTATGAAAATGCCCTGTGTTTTTCAGTGCTGGAGTCTTTTGCCTTTAGAGGAGAAGACGAGCAGGTAACCTTTTCTTTTGGTCCCCATAATCTAAAAAAACAGCTTATGTTTTGGTTGCTTTGATTGAGGGTGGCCCAGTGGTACACAGGGGCCCAGTACACTAATGAAGGTTGATAATTATTTGGGGCATAATTAATAACTCTATCATATAATACCACAGGCACCAGAGCTCCTTAATTTTTCATTGATTCTGTTTCTTTTACATTAGCATAGAAGGTAGACAAATAGCTGTTGTCTGTAAGTGTTCCAAATCATACCCCAACCTCACCAAAAAGCAGAACAAATTGATCATCAATGTCTCATCTCTATTTATAGACTACATAAAATGAGAATGTACAAACACAATGCAAAATGGCCATTGCAGCCATTGCAAATAGACTGAGACCAATGGGCGGTGGAGGAGCAATAAAAAAAAAATTAAGTATTCATTTTAGTGGACCTTTTCTTTGCACAGAATTGGTGGCACTATGGCTATGTAAATAAATGATAATGATGATGATGTAATCTCAAACTGCAAGTCTCAAATGTAAATGGTGGACCTTAAATGTGAACAGGAAATGCATTTTTTTTGCTGCAAGTTCAAATTGGGGTCTATAGGTGATTGCACCCCAAACATTCTCTGTGCCTTTGAATCTGTGAAATTTGATCAAGAATCTGTTTATGGATATTAGGGCAGAATACAGTGTTAAAGCTCAGTGATTAGATTTGCTGTTTCTCTGAATTGGGGCCTTTGGTTTGACTATAACCTGGATACTACTCTATCTTATATATCCACACTTCAATCCATCGTAAATGCTGCTGCAAGACTGATCTTCCTCTCTCACCGCTCCACATCTGCTGCACCACTTTGCAAATCCCTATACTGGCTCCCTGTGTCCTCCACAATCCAATTCAGATTGCGCCCCCTTACATACAAAGCCCTCAACAACACCACCCCTGCATACATCTCAAATCTCATATCAAAATACTCTCCCTCCTGCCCTTTTAGATCTACCTCTGACCTGTACTTTGTCTCATCTCTGGTAACCACCTCTCACATGCGCCTACAAGACTTCTCCTGTGCTGCTCCCCACTTATGGAATTCCCTACCATGCTCAATCAGACTTTCCCACAGCCTTCAATCTTTAGACATTCTCTAAAAACCCATCTCTTTTTTTAAAGCTTACCTTATCCCTAATGATACTATTCACACTAATGCACCCTCACAGCCTCACAGCTGTCCCAATATCTACCCTGAGCCAAACTCGCCCCTCTTGTTTCAGCTGTGCATTTCAATTTCAATCTGGGTGTAAGTATGCTTTACCTAACTGTCACTTGCAGTATATAGACAGACTGCAATAGACTCACAAGCATCTGTTCTATAAAAGGTCACATCAGAAATACATAAATGAAGATGCTTTTCGTGTACTGCACATACAATGCATTTTTAAAGTCTATCGCCCTTGCATACACATGTTCTTATTATCACGTATACATGTAGTTTTTAGTACATAGACTATGCCATTATTATTATTGTTATTATCGTTTATAAGGCACCACAAGGTTTCCACAGTGCCGTAGACAGTACAAACAATGGACAGTACAGGGAATAACAGTACAAAACAATAAACGAGAGACTCCAGGCAAGGCAAATATGTTGAAGATGGAGCAGAAGAGAAGGTAGAGAGACAGGAGGGAGGAAGGCCCTGCTCATACGAGTTTACATCCGATCCTATAGCCATGTCAGTCATCACTATCAGTTTAGACTTACACCTGCCCTGTAGCTGGTGCAATTGATACAGATGAAATTTTATTGAATTGTCCACATCTGCATCAGAACACTATTACTGTACATCGCCTGCCTTACTCCGCCCCTTCCCTCCCCCGTTCCTCCTCCCAAGTCATAGGTAATGATAAATGTCATTTGCATTCAGACTTGAATTGCATGCAATTGCATTCCCTGGTGCAATTGCATTCTCTCTGAGCATGTGAAGAGCTATTTCATGCAGGATACGGTACGCAAACTGACTTATGTCCTAACATGAATCAGAATAAATGGGGGGTTACATTGTACGTTGAATTGGGTGGAAGTAAGGAATAATGTAAAATATACTTAGCCAGCTATGGTACCAGAAGAACACCTTATAGGTCCATGAATAATATAAAATTTCTTTAGGCAGTGTAAAAAATAAAAATATTGACTTGAAGCAAAGATGATTCAAAGGCAAGATAAACAAAATTCTCAAGGGCGACAAATGCTAATTAACCTCAATGGAAGAAAACTTTCCTTTCTGGCAACCATAAAATCCCTGGATTAATCACCCCCTTAATGTCTTCCACTAATTATAGCTACAGATGTCTTTACTTGTAGCAAAAGCATCCAATTTATATATAAATTGTGTTAGTGAATGTCCCATCACCACCTCAGGTGATAAGTAATTCTACAGTTTAATCACCTTTACAGTAAAGAACCCTTTCCTATGTTTTCATTCTTTGTACTCTGTAAAGTATCACATTTTTTTGCCTTTTATTCCAAGACATTTCGTTTAAATGCTGTATATACTGACAACAGTATTTAATAAAAAAAATCCCATTTGGTCTCTGCTATTTTATTTAAGAGTACACTTTCCCAGTCTACAAGCTTCAGTGCCTCTCTGAGCTGATCAAACTTTGCCCTTCTAAAATTCATAGGTTTTGTAGCTCTCTTTTAAAACATTTTACCGAAGCTCAAATGAAATGTTACCATTTTAAAGTCACATCTGAACACATGCAAAAAAAAGAAAAAAGGAATTGTAAACTCATAATATTATAATCATTAATAAAAATATATTTTAAACAAAGTTTTTTTTTTTTTTTTTTACATTAAATACATAAATCAAAATGTTGTTAATGTGTACTGCACATACAATCCTTTTTAGTTTCTCCTTTTTGCGTACACATGTTCATTGCTATCTAGTCGCATGTGGGAAGAGGCATTTCCCAGAGCCCTTAAAGAGGATGAAGAAAAGAAGAGAGAAGAGAGATCCAGCAATGTTAAGTTCTTTTGTTCTTCCCTGGCAGGTTTTGATACAAGCGATTGCGAAACTGCAATGATTTGCTGTCAACCAATCAGGGCTCACCTCCAGCGCTTGAATTTTTGGTGTCGTGGCAAGCCAATCAGAGCTCACCACGTCACCCTTGTAGAGCCAATGCAATGGCTTATGTATCACGGCCGACACCATTGTTCAGTTCGACGGCAGCGCCAAGATGAAAAGGATGGCGCAGAACGCCCAGAATGAACAACAGCATCACTGCCCTGAAGAAATTAAGAAAAACAGCAGCCGGGTCGGTGTAACTGCGGCAGTCGGCCTTCAGTATCCCGAAGGATCCTCGTGGCCCTACCTGTTCACTCTGGACGCTACAGGGAACAGGGCCTTCAGGCAAACTTCTCCCGGTCCCACGCCTGCATTCTATCTCTGTTTCTCCTTTTCATCAGGCATTAAGCTCATGGCAGCAGTGAATAAGTTCAGGCTCTAGGCCTGTGGACATGTAAAATTTTTCATTTCTTCTCTAGTTTAAATTACACCAATTTGCACAGAACTTAGCATCTGGCCCAAGGACTCTACATTGTGAGAATTTTCACAGAAATCCTCTTGATGTGCAGGTATTAAACTCTTTATATATAGATAACCCTCCCTCCCTTCCCTTTCTTACCATTCCTAAACTTTTTAAAATCACTGACCCGTCATGACTTTCCAGCAACCATCTCAGTTATACCCACTACCTCCTAATTCTCTTTTTTCTATTTTGGTTGTAATACCCACAGCATTTTCTACCATCCATTTATTATTTTACTGGTCCTTTACATTTGAGATGTAACATGTCCCAACTGTAGAACATGTAACCAGGAGAGAAATTGTCCCAGTTTTCCAATAATCTCAAAACCGCTCTTCTTACACATTCTTGGAAACTTATTAAAATTAATCTCCTGCTGTGTTTCAGGTGTAGCATATGGTACACTTAGAATGTTACAGTTTCCAGTTTACTTCCCTGAAATTGTTGTTGAGGACCATTCATCTTCCATTAACTGTGATTGATACCTACATGTACGATGACTGTTGAAAATAATTTTGACATGCAAAATTCTAAACCAACATAACCTTAAATCTCTTCATGTTTAGAGCTAAAAACTACCATTAATCCCAATTAATAACAGAGGGCCTCATATAGAAGTGACTTCAACACTTATTGGCATAAAACACGCATTTTGGTACTGTGCATGTGCACAGAAATTGCGTAAGAGCCACTATGTAGACTCCTTACATGTAGAGAGGTGGACAGGTAGATGGAAGGTGCGTGTAAGAGTAGGCCAAGTACATGTAAACCTGACCTGGCCACTGACGCATATGCACCTGTTCAGCACATTACCTGAGCCTGCTAGAGGGCTGGTACAAAATACGCATTGATAAATATGTCGACATGAAATTTGCACATATGCATTCAATGCTGACCTAAAAACATCAGGCTCGACATACTATGCAAAATACATCTTTTTTGGTTCACAATTTATGTTTGTATTATTTATGTAAATTACATTCAACTCTACATCAGGACCTGAGTGAGATCAAGGATGGACTTGATCTGGCAATCACCACCCAACCAAACTAAATAAGACATGAACGACATTTAGTGAATGGTCGGATGATTCCGCATAAGGGCATCTTTATTTTGCCATTTTTCTGTTGTTTTCCTGGCAATTGTTGTCAACTTACTCCACCGGTTCTTTAATAACGGCCAGACTGAGCATAAGTGTCGTGTTGTGTGATCATTATGCAGACATTTTGGTATTTCACCGTCTAATTCAGTTTCGGTTTTTCCCAATTAGTCCTCAAATATCCCCTGCAGGTCATGATTTTATGATTTCCATGCACATCTAAATGACTCTTTTGGACTTTAATAAAATGCATAAAACCTGAATATCAGACACCGTCGCCGCGCCTCCTCACTAGCCGGGGACAGACATCTTCTCTCCACAGAGCGCCCCATTGCTAGGCAACGGGGACGAACCTTCCGGCAGCGCCAGGGCGCCACAGCAACGGGAGGCGCCCCCCCGGCTTCCTGCCGTACCACTGCCCACCAATGAGGTAAGACTTTCCTCTATAAATATCCTGCTCTGACACCATTAGGCTGCCAGAGCAACTAGTATCCAGTATTCTAGCCTCCAGCATTCATGTCCATACATATTCTGGTTGCTGACCTATGTACCGACCCGGCTCTCCCTAATTCTGATTTTGATTATCCCTTGGTTTTGTGTTATACACTCCGGATTGACCTTTGGCTTGTTGACTACTCTATGCGTCCTGATTTGGTACTTCATCTGCCCGCACGGTTCCTGACCTCTGCTTGTACGACTACAATTACCACCGCCATCTCGCAGGTAGCTTCCCTAGAGGGCCGCGACCTGCACGTCATTTGCCGCGAAATCCAAACTTCCTTGCGGGGGTCCTTGGTGAAGACCGGCGGAGTGTTAGACTCCGCGCCTCCTAGCGTATCTGTGCCAATACCTGCAGGTGCCGCAATCTACCTCGTGACACTGAAAACATAACCTGTTCACGGTAATTGAGATCCAAAGTGATAAATATCATTGGCAAACGCAGAGATAAGTATGGCAGCCTCCTAGGATCAATTTTTGTGATAAATAGTCAATAGATCTTTTTTTTCTTGTTCCTTGAATAGTGGAGTTTCACCCATGCAGTATGTAGACCAAATAAACCAAAAACATGTAAAATAAAAGATTGTTTATTGAGGTACAACAAAGAAAATCTCCAGTTACTGTTTTCCTTGTTAGAGATGTATTCTCAAAATGGGTACATTGAAACAAAACCGAATCATATCAAAAAGTGTTGCAAATCAGAGTTAATTTGAAAACTATTATTATAACCTTATAACTGTTATAACCTTTCTCTAAATTAGACCTGTCTCTGGCACATAATGGGACCACCCAAGAACTGTTCATATCAACTCTCAGCCATGGTCTTGGGCTCCAGTGAATTGGTAGACTGAAAATTGGTTCCTCCCACAAATCAGTTGCCTCCACTTTGTTCATTATATTAATCACCATGCACAGTAAAATCTTTGCTTGTGGTTATAGCCCATTAGAATGTTGCAACATTCATTTAGTCTGGCAGCAGAATCTCAAAATACATTGTCTTGTTTAATTACTTGGTGCCGGCGGCGGCATGCTTTTATCCCCAGCATGAAAGGCCTGGTTGACTTTACTTCCAGCTGGTGCAGTTGTTGTATCATCAAGAACTCTTACGAGATATTTTGTAAATGTATATAATAATAGCTCCTGCCATCCCTGAAGACTGCGTAAACTTTAAGGCATGTACAAAACAATCCTTTCATGTTTCATTTCCTCATCAGCTTTTAACACCCAGCAGTAAAATCAATTAGCTTCAACAGAAATGTAGCCTTTGTATCTACTAAATAATGCAAAGTAACAATTTGAGGAAAGCACAATAGTTCCTTTTCAGAAGTAAGATTGATTTACCTATAAGTTTAATTGTGAAGACAAGGGCTCTTTGAAACAAAACTGCACATATAGATACACAAAGACAAAGGATCGGAGTTTAAAACTGTCCGATGCAATCTGGTAAATTGCCAGAGAAAGTGAAAAAGATATACTAAATATCTTTATGGGTTAACAAATACCATTATGATGTTTACGATTTCATTCAAATATTTTGCTCAAAATCTCTTTCTTGAATTGCCAAGTCTATGGAAATAAAATGGATAGAGTAAAAATAAAAAAACAAAACAAAATGAGAATATTTTTCAGGTTTAAGGTGTAAATGTAAATAAATTGATCTCAACAATGAGAAAAATTTCAGAAAAGTGTTTCATAGGTATCTGCGCAGAAAAAGCGGTCTAAGCTGTAATATAAAATGATGGGATCTGGTTGGTTTCTACAGGCAACACCTTTTCTGCACCGTTACTGTGCAAAACTTTTCACAAATTTCTCCCAAAGCATTTTTATACATTTCATTGGTTTGTGTTCTCACACCGATCCATGTTTTTATGTAACACATCTATAAAGTGTCAACTGAAATACATGTATTGTTACCATCATCATCATCATCTATTTATAAGGCGCTACAGATTCTGTGGACAATCATCTTAAAGATATGACACACATAATTACAATGAATATAATGACAGATACAGATACTAGTGACATGAATATAGCTATGTATAATAATGCCTCCATAGATGGCTGTGAGCTAGCATTTACAACATGAGGTAAGGAGAGATTCAGCTTAAGACATGGCAACAAGGTCCTACGAGGAATACAGACATGAGACATAAGGAAGAGAGGACCCTCCCCGTAAGAGCTAATATTCTAGAGGGAGGGTTTAAGGAGAGACAGTAGGTGCAAAAGGGGTAAGAGTGAATGTAGTAAATGGATGAAGCAGAGAGAGTAGACATGAGGGTTTAGTGGGTAGGGTAGGAAAGCATGAAGAGGTGAGAGCTGTACCCCATATCAACCAATTACATGTTAGCTTTCACTAGTCTGCTGACACAAGGCTGATATCTGATTGGTTGTAATGCAACAAAGCATTGCATTTTGCATCAAGTTGTTAACAAGTTGGATAATTGAACCATGTTACATATAGAGGTGCATTTGACAACCACAATCTTCTAACACAGGGGTGGAATATGGCATTGCCGGACCTAGGAGCAGGAGGTGAAGAAAATAAACAGTGGAGGTATGCATTTAGAGGTGCATTTCATACCACAATTTACCTCTGGTAACATACGGGACATCAGAAAATAAAGTATAATAACAAGATTGTTGTCAACTGCACCTCAAATATTCTAGTGTCAAATGCACCTTAACAAAGTTCCAGTCATCCAAAAAGGTTTATGTACACATCAATGTTTTAATAATGTACAAATATTTTAAATGTCTGTTTTGCACTAATTTATATGGAAACACTTTGTCGAGAATTGACACAAATATTCCATTTAAGACAAAGATCCATTTAACAAAGATTTTCACAAAAAAATAAAGATATAGGGCCTGATTCATTAAGGATCTTAAATGAAGAGGATCCTTATTTCTGTTTTTTCATGTAGCACACAAATACTTGATAGCTTATTTGTACACTGAAATTTAAAGTTGATATTTGTGTGCTACATGAAAAAACAGTCAGTATTTAACTTATGTGCAAAACAGAACACTCATTTGCACCCCTTGCATTGTAACATGGTTTTGTCCAGGAGACTGAAATAAGGATCCTCTTCATTTAAGATCCTTAATGAATCAGGCACATTGTGAACTGTTAAAACATTCTTTTTAAAGTATGGTGTAAGATGTTAGCATGATTTAAGCAAATAATAATAATAATAATAATAATTGATGATACAAATTAATACATTGTATATGAAACGTAATTTAATATTCCTACTGGATTCAATTTACAACAGACAGAATAACTGCAAATTATATTTATCATGTTACATAGTAAGGTTGAACCAATACGCTGGTCCATAAAGATTATCCTTTCATAAATTCTAATTGCGTTGATACATAGGAAGAGAAAACAACTCCCAACTGGCAATGTAGCTTTTACTTCCAATCCGCAGTATTTCTAAATTCAGTTTGAGAATTTCTAAAGACACAAAACTAACTCGTGTGGTGAGAAATTCCGCAGCTCTTACAGTAAAGAAGCCCTTCTTATGCTCATGGTTCAACCATCTTTCTTCCATTCACTGTTGATAACCTGTTGTCCTCTATATGCTCCTTGGTACTAACAGTTTCTCTAAGGGTTGGGTACGATATCCCGATGCTTGGGATACCGACACCCAATACACCTACAAGAGAAATCTGAAGCCTTAAATCAACGATCTACTAAAATCTACACTTACCTTGTCACTTAGCGAGAAGAGGAACAAAAGAACTGGTATGAGACTGGTGCAAAATGCAAAGATGCTGGAGTCCGGCACTTCATTGTGATGTCCCTGACGTTTGACGCAGCCGCAGCCTCAGCCTACCCAACCCCCTAACCCTAACCCTAACCCTTAATATTAACATACCTATTTAAATGTAGATGTCATCTCTACCTACACTCCTACCCACCCCCTCCGCTCTGCCTGTGACCGCTGCCTCACTACTTCACTGATCACCTCCTCTCACTTTCGTCTTCAGGACTTTGCCCGGGCTGCTCCCCTGCTGTGAAACAATCTTCCACGTTCCATCAGGTTAGCATCTACTCTCAAAGGCTTCAAGCGTGCCCTTAAGAATCATTTCTTTATTCAAGTCTATCAGTCCTCCTAACATTCTTGTCCTGGTTCTCTCCCCCAGTTAGTACCACCCTTTATGTGTCTCCCCCTTCCCTTTAGGTTGTAAGCTCTCATGAGCAGGGCCCTCTTTCCTTGTGTGCTCCTTCTATTGTTCCTTCACCCTCTGTACCTCTTGGCCTGCTTCCCTAGCCATGTTTTCCCTGTTTTATTAAGGTTCGGCCTACTTCTCGCTGATTTCTACCATCCCTTTCACTATCTGTCAGATATAATCTGATTTGCTTTACCCTCATCACCTGTGTTTGTATATATTTGTGTATCATGTTGTGTCTTGGTTCTGTTTTCTGTATATGTAATGTACGGTGCTGCGGACCCTTTGTGGCGCCTTATAAGTCAAAGATAATAATAATAATTTCGCTGTCTTCAGTGACATCACAATGAAGCACCGGCATCCAGCAAACCACTTTTTCTGGTAATGTCCTCCGTCGGTGAGAAGGTAAGTGTAGATTTGAAGAGGTCGCTGATTGAAGGTTTTGTTTTTGCTTTGTAGGTGTATTCAGTGACGGTATCCCAAGCATCGAGATACTGATTACCACTGTACTGTAAAGTGTCTTTTTCCAAATAATAGAATCTAGTTTTTCTAACCTGTTTTTATAATTTATCTCATTCATTCTCTTTATTAATGATGTTGCCTGTCTCTGAACCCTTTCAAATTCTCCTATGTCCTTAAGACATTGTGGTGCTCAAAACTGTTCTCATTTTGCAAAACTAGTAACTTATATAATGGTAGTGCTATGTTATATATTGCATTTATCCTCCTTTTTATGCAGCCCATGATTTTTTTTGCCTCTTCAGACACTTACTTCTTTCTAAAACATAATAATATTTGTTAGGCATGACCAGATCTTCATGAAACCTTACTCAAACTGTGTTATTTATTATTTTGTACAATATATTTCAGAAAAAAATACCTCAAAATTCCTTTTAAATATTTTACCCACAACAGAAGTCAGACTAACATGTCTATAATTCTCTGATTCCGATTTAGTTCCCCTTTTTAAATATTGGTGCATCTATCTGCTGCCCATCATACACCTGGCACTGACAATGCTGTTACCATGTTGTGATCACTATTCCCTAAATTCCGCCTCGCCTGTGCGTTAGATATAATATCATCATCATTTATTAATATATCACCCCCAAATCCGCAGCGCTGTACAGAGAATATTTGTCACTCACATCAGTTCCTGCCCCATTGGAGCTTACGGTCTAAATTCACTAACACAAACAGACTATGGCAAATTTTGTTAGCAGCCAATTAATCTACCATTGTGTTTTTGGAATGTTGGAGGAAACCAGAGCACCCCACATAAACACGGGGAGAACATACTAACTTCACACAGATAAGTCCCTTGTCAGGAATTGAACTCATGACCCCTGAGCTGTGAGGCAGAAGAACATCCTTTTCTAGAGCCACTAATTTCCTTGTCCGAAATTGATACCTGGTTAGAACCACCCGTGAAGAAGGCCAAACTTTTTTTTTTATTTCTTGAAGATGTTTTTGAGGACTATCAATCTACCTTTATCTTTATCAATGATACTGACATTTACAATGACTGATGGTTTTGCCCCAAACCCATCCCGAAAATCTATCTACCCAATCCATGGTTCATGGTTCTGGCGACAGATAACCCTGTAATAATTGAATCCACTATGACCATCACCTGTCTAGTCATTGCTACACTGCTGTTTCCGGATTTAGTGGAACAGCCATTTGCCAGGTTGCTGGTGGAAGTATTCTGACCTCAGAGCTTGGGAAATTCCTATATCCATTCTATAAATTTGAATGCAACACACTGTAGCATTTAAGTTTAAGTTTCTTCCTCAATATTCCTCCAAGAGATGTGCTATTGACCTGAGTTATACCTTTTTCTTGCCATTTAAGCTTTAGATCATCTTCTTGAATTACTACTGTGAATATTAGCATGGTCTTGAATATATTGACTACCTAAGTCTTGTGACTTTTTAATATTGTATGAGCCGATACAGCCAATACAGTTTATTAATCTTTTTTTATTTATATACAAGTATTAAAGCTTATATTTTTGAACATACAGTATCTGGTTCCAGTGCTCTTCCTATCTTTTCTGCTATATATTCACTTGGTACAGATCCCATTTCAGGTCAGGTATGGTCCAGATCAGCACTATTTATTATATTGGACTTTTAGCTCCCATTAATTTGTTTAATTGTCACAGATAGTGTTATAGAGATGGTTAGGGATATTATTGTTGACCTAATAATACCGTCCACATTTCAGCTGTTGACCTAATAATACTGTCAGTGTCATTATTGTCCCAACTCTTTCTATATTATGGTGTTAACCAATTAATGCCGATCATGAATCTGTAGAGTTCTCCTAAAACTACAGTGCCAGAATCTGATATGTCAGACTCACATAGAGCTCTCGTGGACACCCCTACACTCTGCTCAGGAGTCTGTAAATGCCCATGATGTTCTTCAGCCTCAGTGTTTTTTTCATGCACTGATTTGGCTGCTTTGGAGGTGACTGACCTACCCTCCGATCGAGAAGGTGCTGTATGGGAAGTTATAGGAGATGTATGACCATGTTGGGCACTCGTTTTTGCAATGGGCCTTCTAATATGTGTAAGAGCAGTAGCAGGACCCCTACTAGCAAAATGTGGTCGTGGTCTGAGCCTTTTATTGCCAATGTGTGTATGGAATGTTAACAATCTTCATTTTTTTAGACAAATCACCATATTCACCAGTAATTTTTCCCTTCATACTTTATTTATTTATTCATTAAGAGCTGATATGTTGTTTGAGAAGTGTTGTTTGGATATGGAATGCTGTTTCTTACACTTTTTTCCCACATGATCTTGTAGAGGTTGAAAAAGTGCTACTACTGACAGTACTAGGATGTTCCTGATCTATAAACTACTCCATGATTGACTACAGGAGTAAAGCTACATGAAATTGGAGGTTCTTGTAACTGTCGAACATGTAACTTTTGAACATATGTATTACACCAACCAAGAAGTAGCAAAAAGGTGGAATCCCACACTTTATATGCTTCATCAATTTCTCCAAACCATTTCATTTGTGGGGTGGTCATCCCTTGGGACTTCTTTACTAAAACGAACATCCTATCATTCAATGCTCTGCCTTTGTGTTTTAAAGGTGTCCTTTATTTAATTAAGCTGCCATCCTGTCTGCCACTGCTGTGCCACATTGTTTCATAGGGATTGTATATTTTATTGAACTGCTCTTTCACTAATTTTAGCCAGCCAGCTCGCTGCAGCCTTTGGCCAACATTGCAAAAATTTTGAAAGTTGTGAAGAGTTCATTAGAAAACAGACTTTAAATGACTAAATGAATGTTAATGCTGTAAATACTAAGGCATGAACAAAAGCAGCTCAATATCACATGATTTTACACGTCTTTTACAGTATTTAATGAAATACGGATCCAAAACCAAACAAAACCAAAACACATGAGGATTTTTGGCCAAAACCAAAACACGAAGATGGTTTTAGAACCAAAAACAAAGCCAAAACCAAAACACAGGAGTCTGCACACATCTCTACTAGGGACTATCTCTATTTTAGACTAATTCCCCTAAATTCCTGATCCTTGTCTTATAAACTTTTTAAAGTCTTTTCAGTGCACATACACTTTCCGCTGGCTTGCACCATTATTATGGATGGCAACACTAGGACATATTGCATAATAGTCTACATCAATTGTCAAATCTTTACTGTTGTACTAGACCCTCTCTCATTTGTATATACTCTATTTTGTGTGATTGTTTTTTTTGTAGTGCAAATGGAGATTACTAAAGCAATTTAGTTGATTTCCAGATTCTCTGAATTTCGGTGTTCATGGATGGGGATTCACCTCACGAATGTTTGTGAAATTATCCAAAATCAAAAAGGTTCCAGTTATAATGCAGAGATCATTACACAGTCTCGCATTTCAGTACGCAATTATAGCACACTGTAGTGACAGTATAACACATACTTGCCACCTCTGGAGATCTCCAAAGTTGACTGTGTCTTGGGGGCGAGGCCACGCTAATTGCGTCATTACACCCCACCCCCTGCTATACAATACCAGTTTCAGCCTATTATAGCAAGGGGCGGGGACAGGAGTACACAATTTGCCCCGCCCCCACGCACTACACCTACAAAGTGGGCAGGATTCAGGAGGTTGCCCTGTTCTCCCGGGGGAGCTCTCAAAAATTTGTGAGTCTCTCGGACATTCCAGGAGAGTACGCAACTACGGTATAAAATTGTTTGACAGGTAGGGGATCAGAGAGGAAGGTGCAAAGGCATTGGGAGGTTTTTCTTTGCAGGATTGTGCTGTCTTTTTGTCTCTATTTCATCCTATATATTTGTGGTATGGTAGTTATAGTAGTCACAACCATGGAATGAGGGTACAGCAGAGTCATTGAGGAAAGCAAGGCAAAATAAAGGAGTAAATTTGATCCTGGACAAACCATGTTTCAGTGCAAGAGGTGCAAATTAGTTTATTATTTTGCATGTAAGGTAAATACGGGCTGTTTTGTAATGCAGCACACAAATACTTGATAGCTTTATTTTTACACTGAAATTTAAAGTTGATCTAGGCTATGCCCTAACGCAACTATAAATCTGACCCTAGATTTTAAAAATACTTCCCCCTTCAATGCAACATGGTTTTGCCCATGTGCAAAGTTACTCCTTTTTTTTGCTTTGCTCTCCTTAATGACTCAGGCCCTTTTTCACAACAAACGTTAGTAAATATTGAAATAGATTGCAGAAAATTGCTACGGCAATTAAAAAAAAAGGTAAAAGAAAAGTTTACTTTTTTCCCTTATATTTTAGTAAGAATTAGAACAGAATTATAGAAATAGTATACTGGATAAACACAAGCTGTACTGTATACTGAAAACAAATCTCCAGTAGATGGCAGTGTTGTTCCTAGCTGTATACTGCAGTGTCAAATCAACATGACTCTGCATAAATTGCAGTTTTCATAATAACTGGAGAATTCCTGGCCAAGAAGCCATGTTTCAGTGGATATTAAATAGTGCAATAAAAGTTCTTCATACAACGTGATACCTATTTCTAGACAACATAAAATACAGCCACAGTGCCCGCTGAAATCAATAGTCAGAAAATGTAAATAACTGGGCTTCATGTAATTACATCTTGAACATATTTCCTAAAATCTCATAAGGCATCAAAGCAAATGTCATAGGGAGATACAGGAAGTCTCTGTGCAGAGAGTACAAAGTACAGCAGTGTTGAAACATTAACCATAAAAATGGAGTTACAGGGGAAACATGTTTGCTAACTCATAGCTCCCAACATTCAGAATCCCGAAAATCGGGACAAAATAAGCCGCATCCCACCCAAACTACGCCCACAAATGGCCATGTCCTGTGAAAACCCTCACACACTTTCCCATTAAGCCCAGGGCCGGATCAAGGGAATGGAGGCCTCCGTGCTAAGGGGGCCTCCATTCCCCAGTGAGCCCCCCGAGCGCTTACCTGCTTCGGTTCCCCTGTCACTCCCTGTAGTGCTCCCGCGGCGCACAGTAATCTCCTTACTGATATGTCGTGAGAGACACTCTCACAAGATCGTCATTTTGCTCCCCCCCACGCATCAAAACATAATGTTCAACGCAGGGGTGGGTGGGGCCAAAATGACGCGATTCACTGGGAATCTCGTTATTTTGGCCTGGTATTTGCCAGATGCGGGAGTCCTGGAGACCAACCCAGATTTCGGAAGTCTCCCGGACATTCCAGGAGTTGGAAAGTATGGTTAACACACGGCAGGTAACATTTAGGCAGGGCATGCTTACACCCAGATTCCAATGGAAACGTTTCTCGAGATCTGCTTGGATTTTAGCACGGTTGGAACTGCGCCCAATTTCTGTTTTCTTTTTTTAAAGGCAAGTTGCGTGCAGGTTACGTCCGAACATAAATCAGGTCTATACTGATAATTCACTCCTTTGTAGTGGTACTGTTCAGTGGTGTTTACATACACCACAAGACCAGATACTGAGAGGTATATCCAGTATACAGAATAAGGGAAGTGGTACTTTGTCACTGTCCAACAGAGGCTGAGAATTATATTTATATAAAATAAGAAAAGTTCTCCTGTGTGGTTGCCTACTGAGAATTGTATTCAGCATACAGAACAGGAGAAGTGGTACTGTGCAGTTATCTGTACATACACAGTAAGAACAAATAATAAAAACATCTCGCGGCATACAGAGCAGTAGGAGTGATACTGTATAGGGGACAATAATGATATTTTGAGATATAACTGGTACCTGACAATAAATCTTTATAAACTGTCTATTGATATTAGTGACAGCTGGCAGCTGTGCTATTTTATTGCGTAGCATAGAGGAACGGATATACCCCTAGGTATAATTACAACATCCATATTCCTACTGTATTGACACTAATGTAGATGTTACTGCCTTTTGCATTTTAATAAAATGTCATTTTCACTATCACTCTTTCTATACAGTATATACAGATGAAAGGGGTGGACTTTGTCCAAACGTCCATTCCTTAACAATTAACTTATATTTGGCTATCTACTTCTAGCTTTCCCCTGGATACATTTTTGTCTTTAAATTCAAATTATTTCAAGTTGATAAGGTACAAAATGCTTATTATTTCTATTAAGTCACAAGAGAGTAAGAAAAAGTTTATTGTGGAAAGTTGACGAATCCATGTAAATGCATGACACGGCGGTAGCACACAGCGGTAATTATTTTGCCCTAACAAGTGAGCATAATAAATGGAATAACTTATTTATGCTACTGCTGCTGTTTTGTGTCGCAAGTAAACAAGGATTCAATTAGGAACGAGCAAAATTTGGAAGAGAACTTATTTTAAAAAACAATGTCAGTCATTTGGGCTTTGAGACAAGTCATCATCTCCAGTTCATTCCTATACCCCAGTGCCAGTCCCTTTGGGGTGACCTTGAGAGTGAAACTATTACATTTTGAAACAGGAGATTAAAAGAAAGATGGGAAGTGAGGATTGTGGAAGAGGGTGGAAGTGGCATCAACACCTGTATCCTGCATTAAAAAAACAAAAACATTATCAGTGTGAACAGTTGCTATCTTACGCACACCCTAGTGTCTGCCCATTTATATTCCTACTACGTATATTCTGTGCATAAATCAACAGAGGGGGATTAGTTTAAAAAATCAAATATGAAGATGAACCATACAGATAGTGTTACCTGGGCACCTTTCAAGTGAGGGGATTTAATGTTTTGTACTCCAAATTGGGATCCTTAAACCCCTGCCGAGTAGTGCCAAGCTTGGAGGTCAATTAGGTCACTTCTTAGTAAGATCCAACAGGTTGGAGGTACTCTGAAATTCATAAATTGGGCAGCACAGTGGCTTAGTGGTTAGCACTTCTGCCTCACAGCACTGGGGTCATGAGTTCAATTCCCGACCATGGTCTAATCTGTGTGGAGTTTGTATGTTCTCCCCGTGTTTGCCTGGGTTTCCTCCGGGTGCTCCGGTTTCCTCCCAGAATCCAAAAACATACTTGTAGGTTAATTGGCTTCTATCAAATTGACCCTAGTCTGTGTTTCTGTCTGTCTTCATGTCTGTGTGTGTATGTTAGGGAATTTAGACTGTAAGCTCCAATGGGGCAGGGACTGATGTGAGTGAATTCTCTGTACAGCGCTGCGGAATTAGTGGTGCTATATAAATAGATGATGATGATGATATATTGGGCCTTCCGTGTATTCACATAAATATAAGTGTTATATAAAGTGCTGTCTGTTACAAATGTTCTCATCATCCTCCTTCTGGTAATTATCATTCCTTTGAGCTATTTGATGCTTGTGACTCTCTCTAGCCCTAGGAGATTCTCTATATATGCTATGAGTTTTACACCACATGAGGCATTAAGCCTGTACAAATTCTAAATGTTTCTGTCATTCAAGATTTGTGATTTCATTTGTAAATCTTTATATATTTTCATTTTAAAAGTATTTATTTTAAAAATAATAATTCAAAACTAACCAATGGTTACAGATCGCAATATCTTAATTCTCCTGTCAAGTACCCTGAATAGACCATGTCTCCAGGGTTTTATGACATTTGCACAGGTGATTTGTTGAGAACTACAGGTAACTAGGATAATAAAGTAAACAGTGACGTAACGAGCCTTAGTAGGGCTTCAGAACATTACAGTATCCATCTCTGTGAAGTCCTCGGCAGACTGAACTTGTTCCTACTGCCAGCTCATGCCCTAGGATAATATTTTCAGTGAACTGTTTCCTAGTTGGTTGTCGTTTTTTCCATGCATGCAAACCAATGGATGGGCATCATTGGTGAGAAGTAGACACTTTGTCCACAGTTGATGGTGTAATTCCCCAAAATACAGTGCCAGCATCATCTTCACCATTGTTCCTTATGCAACATTAACATATTGAGCATATTTCTGGGACAGTGAGTGAGAGCAATGGTAGTAACCAGCAGGAAGTAGGCCTAAGCTTAAGAAACAGGGCTAGGGAAGCAGGCCAAGAGGTACAGAGAGTGGTGGAATATTAGAAGGGGAACACAAAGTACAAGGACCCTGCTCGTGAGAGCTTACATCCTAAAGGAAAGGTGGAGACACAAATAGGGTTGTACTGACTGGGGGAGAAAGCCGGGACAAGGCAGTTAGGAATATATATCATCACCATCACCATCACCATTTATTTATATAGCGCTGTACAGAGAACTCACTCACATCAGTCCCTTTCCCATTGGGGCTTACAGTCTAAATTTCCTAACACACACACAGAAAGACACACACACACACACACACACACACAGACAGACTAGGATCAATTTGTTAGCAGCCAATTAACCTACCAATATGTTTTTGGAGTGTGGGAGGAAACCTGAGCACTCGGAGGAAACCCACGCAAACACGGGGAGAACATACAAACTCCACACAGATAAGACCATATATCCCAACAATGACTTCTCTCTCAAAGTCAAGTCTATTTCTTCCTTTAGCTATAGCTGAAAAATACTTGTCAATAGCATTTTTGTCCATAACCCTATGTATGATGGGATGCTAATTAATTTAATTACTTAAATCCATCAGGAACTACATCTGATTTCACTATATTTTGTATAGCTCATTTACTTTGGCCGAAAGCTGTACTCGAAATGAGGGTTGAGAAGCTCAATTCTATCATGTACGCAGACGTCGTAAACAAAATTCTCTAGAAAATCTGACTACCAGATGTTGGGAATCAGTGGTTTAAGTATTTTGGTGTATACGCCATGACTGAGGTTATTTTTTTTATTTTAATAAAGTCACTAACGAAAGCAAAAAGACAAAAAGCAAATCTGTTTATACCACCAGAAGTTTCTTCATTAATGTAGATTGGAAGCTCTTTTTCATTGTTTTCATTCCCTCTGTTTACTTTTATGCATTGTGCATTCTAGAATTTAATTAGCATTTTTTTGCGTTTTTAAAAAATTACTAATTCTTACAAAGCACTTTGCATAATTGAAATTAAAGTCACATTAAGACCCTTTTCATATAATTTAATTTTGTTAGCAGAGGAACATGGAGATAATGACTTGTCTCAAAGCACAAATGACTGACATTGCTTTTCAAAATAAGTTCTCTTCCAAATTTCGCTCGTTCCTAATCGAATCCTTGTTTACTTGCGACACAAAACAGCAGCAGTAGCATAAATAAGTTATTCCATTTATTATGCTTACTTGTTATGGCAGAATAATTACCGCTGTGTGCTACCGCCGTGTCATGCATTTACATGGATTAGTCAACTTTCCACAATAAACTTTTTCTTACTCTCTTGTGACTTAATAGACATAATAAATTAGAATTAAATGAATTACACTGATTTACTAATGTTTGCTGTCACACCAATGCTAAATGATAATATTCAAGTGGATGACACCTACAATTTATTTTATCCCCTTCATGATATTTTATACTTTTGTGACCAATGCACATTACCCAGTTTTCCTTTGTCTTGGTTACATCTTGAATAATTAATATTGTTAAACTATATTCTGTTTTCTAGTTGTGTTTTCTGGAGGGGGGGGGGGCTGTGTGGCGCAGCTTGGGTAGCACAATGAACTTCCCAACATTGTCCTATAGTTACATTGAACCAGTTTGTGTAAATCCTGAATATTACAAAAAAATGATCTTTTTTTTATCTATTATACCAAATATGTAAATTTTATAATCACATTTAATTATTTTCATATATTTGACATTTTTTTATTTTTTATTTTTAGGTTTAATAATTTAACAAAATTCTGTCACCTCTCATATTGCCAATACTGGTAGATTCAGTGTAACCTGGACCGAACAGCAGCTGACATTCTATGGTGAAATCCAGGTTACACTGGATTTATCAGTGCTGATGGGCAGGGGAGATCTTTGAGAGCTCTCACCTGCAGATTTCTAGGTTTTCCTAAAATCAGAGACATTCCTGATTAAGTCACCATTGTGGCATTACAGGATGTAATTTATCTATAGAGACGCTCAGGCTCCTAAATTGAATGCTGTTTACAGCAAATGGATGGAAAAGGACCTAAAATATTGGTCCCCGGATACTTCATTGGAACCTGAAACTGAAATGGACAACCCATCCGACCTTCAACATATATAACAGAGTACAGGCACGGACAGGTTAAAAATATATGAGTTCTTGGTAAAGCACCCCTAAAATAGTTGTAAAATTTATGAAATGGAATGTAATTTAACATTACAAGTTGTTAGAAAAATTTTCATGGCTTTGCTTAAAGGCATATTGTCTATGTAGCCCTGTTCAGTACTGTCTATGCCATATTCCAACAGGACACCCACCTTCCGTTCAGGTACTTCTGGCTAGCTTGGAGTCTTCAGTTGGTGGACACTGTGGGCTGGTTTGTGAAAAGTTTCTTATACCTTCCCCACTTTGGGCATGGGCACTACACACTTGTTACGGGTCCCCAGGCTCTGCTCACGGGATTACATTTCCTGTCCTCTCAGCACTCATCCAGGCAAATTCCAGACAGTGTCTGGTGCTGAACTTGACTTGGGCACTTAACTGGCTTATATGAACTCAGTTAAGGCTTAAACTGCTCTGTATTTTCTTCTCTCCCCTCATCTACTAGGGTGACTACTCTCTTGGTTTACCCGAACCTCATGGAGTCGTCACCAACCCTTACTTGCTCAACATGCAAGAATGCACACATCAGCCCCAACATTGGATAGGGTCAATTTTCATTGTTGCATTCTGCCACTGACTAATTATCCGTTCCCTGTATTGGATGCAGTAGTCACATCCATTATGGGCTCCAACCCACTAAGCACTGCTTATTCTAAAGAGCATTAATTTGATCTCATAATATGTAATGGTACAGTACACATTCTACAGTGTGCATACAGACATTGATAAACATGTGCAGCAGAGATTTCCAGCCTGATTCATTAACGTGCATAAATGCCAATACGTGACAGAGTTTCGGTAAATTTTCTCTGCACATACACAGAAATGAACTATACACCAGAGAACGCAGCAACGTCCAATTCCTCTTTAGGCACAAATGACCCTAACTACTGTCTATGATTTTATGGGTGGAACAGGGAGGGGACTGGCCGTATGCACGTAGCCAATGTACAGTAAGGGCGTGCACTTGCGGAAGCTATCAATTCAAGCTCTGGGCATCTCTAAAGTAGGTGATTTTCAGTCGTACCACTTGCACCAGCTCCAGTTCAGTGGTAATCGAGTTATCGGTGCTGTAAACACCGACACTGTTTACTCCTACATAATTATTCTGATAGTGAACAGAGCGACATAGAAAAAATACTTACTTATCAGTAAAGAGACACAGAGGAAATCCGATGAGAGGACTTCGTGACACTTCCGAATGACGTCAGTTGCATGTACGACTTTGAAATTTTGGCTTTTAAAGTGGCAATGCACGGACCCAGGTAAGTATTACCTTTACGTTAGGGGTTAGGGTTATGGTTAGGGTAAGGGTTAGGAATAAAATTAATATTACCATAGTCCATGCATTGCCGCTTTAAAAAAAAAAAAGTTGGGCACGCAACTGATGTCATTTGGAAATGTTGCGATGTCCTTTCATCGAATTTCCTCTGTGTCTTTTTACTGGTAAAATGTCGCTCTGTTCATTATCGGAATAATTAGGTAGAAGTAAACAGTGTCGGTGTTTACAGCACCGATAACTCGTACTACACCCCTCCAGGTCTGGTATAAGTGCCATTTACTAGTTATTACATCTCTGTGTGCATGCTAGTACATGAGCGACTGTAAAAATGTATTTTATAAACAGTAGACTTTCATAACATCCTATTAAATGTATTTTCAGAACAAAAAAATTAAAAACTTTTTTTCATTTTTAAAGTTCTGTCATTAAGGACTATATTATTAACGAGGGACATTAATTGTAGGGATGTGCACCGGCGACTTTTGAGGTCTCGTGTTTTGTGTTTTGGATCCGGATTTTCGTTATTTTTGGGGTTCGGATTTGTCTCACAAAACACTTGACGAAAGGTCTCGGTTCGGATTTAAGGTTTTGGATTCGGATTTTTTTGGAAAAAAACATAAAAAGTTTAAAAATCAAGTTTTTGGGCTTATTTTCACTCCTAGGCTATTATTAACCTCAATAACATTCAATAACAAGCATTTCCACTAATTTACAGTGTATTCTGAACACCTCACAATATAGTTATTAGTCCAAAACGTTGCAACAAGGTATCTTTCTGGACTGCGTAGAGGAGTGGGTCACCACAATATATATTAAAAACCCTGAACTTTTATGATTCGCACCAATAAATGTACCTGGACTGTGTAGAGGAGTGGGTCACCACAATATATATTAAAAACCCTGAACTTTTATGAATCGCACCAATAAATGTACCTGGACTGCGTAGAGGAGTGGGTCACCACAATATATATTAAAAACCCTGAACTTTTATGAATCGCACCAATAAATGTACCTGGACTGCGTAGAGGAGTGGGTCACCACAATATATATTAAAAACCCTGAACTTTTATGAATCGCACCAATAAATGTACCTGGACTGCGTAGAGGAGTGGGTCACCACAATATATATTAAAAACCCTGAACTTTTATGAATCGCACCAATAAATGTACCTGGACTGCGTAGAGGAGTGGGTCACCACAATATATATAATAAGAAAACCATCAACTTGTTTGATTCGCACCAATAAATGTACCTGGACTGTGTAGAGGAGTGGGTCACCACAATATATATTAAAAACCCTGAACTTTTATGAATCGCACCAATAAATGTACCTGGACTGCGTAGAGAAGTGGGTCACCACAATATATATAATAAGAAAACCATCAACTTGTTTGATTCGCACCAATAAATGTACCTGGACTGCGTAGAGGAGTGGGTCACCACAATATATATTAAAAACCCTGAACTTTTATGAATCGCACCAATAAATGTACCTGGACTGCGTAGAGGAGTGGGTCACCACAATATATATTAAAAACCCTGAACTTTTATGAATCGCACCAATAAATGTACCTGGACTGCGTAGAGGAGTGGGTCACCACAATATATTAAAAACCCTGAACTTTTATGAATCGCACCAATAAATGTACCTGGACTGCGTAGAGGAGTGGGTCACCACAATATATATTAAAAACCCTGAACTTTTATGAATCGCACCAATAAATGTACCTGGACTGCGTAGAGGAGTGGGTCACCACAATATATATTAAAAACCCTGAACTTTTATGAATCGCACCAATAAATGTACCTGGACTGCGTAGAGGAGTGGGTCACCACAATATATATTAAAAACCCTGAACTTTTATGAATCGCACCAATAAATGTACCTGGACTGCGTAGAGGAGTGGGTCACCACAATATATATAATAAGAAAACCATCAACTTGTTTGATTCGCACCAATAAATGTACCTGGACTGCGTAGAGGAGTGGGTCACCACAATATATATTAAAAACCCTGAACTTTTATGAATCGCACCAATAAATGTACCTGGACTGCGTAGAGGAGTGGGTCACCACAATATATATAATAAGAAAACCATCAACTTGTTTGATTCGCACCAATAAATGTACCTGGACTGCGTAGAGGAGTGGGTCACCACAATATATATTAAAAACCCTGAACTTTTATGAATCGCACCAATAAATGTACCTGGACTGCGTAGAGGAGTGGGTCACCACAATATATTAAAAACCCTGAACTTTTATGAATCGCACCAATAAATGTACCTGGACTGCGTAGAGGAGTGGGTCACCACAATATATATTAAAAACCCTGAACTTTTATGAATCGCACCAATAAATGTACCTGGACTGCGTAGACGAGTGGGTCACCACAATATATATTAAAAACCATCAACTTGTTTGATTCGCACCAATAAATGTACCTGGACTGCGTAGAGGAGTGGGTCACCACAATATATATTAAAAACCCTGAACTTTTATGAATCGCACCAATAAATGTACCTGGACTGCGTAGAGGAGTGGGTCACCACAATATATTAAAAACCCTGAACTTTTATGAATCGCACCAATAAATGTACCTGGACTGCGTAGAGGAGTGGGTCACCACAATATATATTAAAAACCCTGAACTTTTATGAATCGCACCAATAAATGTACCTGGACTGCGTAGACGAGTGGGTCACCACAATATATATTAAAAACCCTGAACTTTTATGAATCGCACCAATAAATGTACCTGGACTGCGTAGAGGAGTGGGTCACCACAATATATATTAAAAACCCTGAACTTTTATGAATCGCACCAATAAATGTACCTGGACTGCGTAGAGGAGTGGGTCACCACAATATATATAATAAGAAAACCATCAACTTGTTTGATTCGCACCAATAAATGTACCTGGACTGCGTAGAGGAGTGGGTCACCACAATATATATTAAAAACCCTGAACTTTTATGAATCGCACCAATAAATGTACCTGGACTGCGTAGAGGAGTGGGTCACCACAATATATATAATAAGAAAACCATCAACTTGTTTGATTCGCACCAATAAATGTACCTGGACTGCGTAGAGAAGTGGGTCACCACAATATATATTAAAAACCCTGAACTTTTATGAATCGCACCAATAAATGTACCTGGACTGCGTAGAGGAGTGGGTCACCACAATATATATTAAAAACCCTGAACTTTTATGAATCGCACCAATAAATGTACCTGGACTGCGTAGAGGAGTGGGTCACCACAATATATTAAAAACCCTGAACTTTTATGAATCGCACCAATAAATGTACCTGGACTGCGTAGAGGAGTGGGTCACCACAATATATATTAAAAACCCTGAACTTTTATGAATCGCACCAATAAATGTACCTGGACTGCGTAGAGGAGTGGGTCACCACAATATATATTAAAAACCCTGAACTTTTATGAATCGCACCAATAAATGTACCTGGACTGCGTAGAGGAGTGGGTCACCACAATATATATTAAAAACCCTGAACTTTTATGAATCGCACCAATAAATGTACCTGGACTGCGTAGAGAAGTGGGTCACCACAATATATATAATAAGAAAACCATCAACTTGTTTGATTCGCACCAATAAATGTACCTGGACTGCGTAGAGGAGTGGGTCACCACAATATATATTAAAAACCCTGAACTTTTATGAATCGCACCAATAAATGTACCTGGACTGCGTAGAGGAGTGGGTCACCACAATATATATTAAAAACCCTGAACTTTTATGAATCGCACCAATAAATGTACCTGGACTGCGTAGAGGAGTGGGTCACCACAATATATTAAAAACCCTGAACTTTTATGAATCGCACCAATAAATGTACCTGGACTGCGTAGAGGAGTGGGTCACCACAATATATATTAAAAACCCTGAACTTTTATGAATCGCACCAATAAATGTACCTGGACTGCGTAGAGGAGTGGGTCACCACAATATATATTAAAAACCCTGAACTTTTATGAATCGCACCAATAAATGTACCTGGACTGCGTAGAGGAGTGGGTCACCACAATATATATTAAAAACCCTGAACTTTTATGAATCGCACCAATAAATGTACCTGGACTGCGTAGAGGAGTGGGTCACCACAATATATATAATAAGAAAACCATCAACTTGTTTGATTCGCACCAATAAATGTACCTGGACTGCGTAGAGGAGTGGGTCACCACAATATATATTAAAAACCCTGAACTTTTATGAATCGCACCAATAAATGTACCTGGACTGCGTAGAGGAGTGGGTCACCACAATATATATAATAAGAAAACCATCAACTTGTTTGATTCGCACCAATAAATGTACCTGGACTGCGTAGAGGAGTGGGTCACCACAATATATATTAAAAACCCTGAACTTTTATGAATCGCACCAATAAATGTACCTGGACTGCGTAGAGGAGTGGGTCACCACAATATATTAAAAACCCTGAACTTTTATGAATCGCACCAATAAATGTACCTGGACTGCGTAGAGGAGTGGGTCACCACAATATATTAAAAACCCTGAACTTTTATGAATCGCACCAATAAATGTACCTGGACTGCGTAGAGGAGTGGGTCACCACAATATATATTAAAAACCCTGAACTTTTATGAATCGCACCAATAAATGTACCTGGACTGCGTAGACGAGTGGGTCACCACAATATATATTAAAAACCCTGAACTTTTATGAATCGCACCAATAAATGTACCTGGACTGCGTAGAGGAGTGGGTCACCACAATATATATTAAAAACCCTGAACTTTTATGAATCGCACCAATAAATGTACCTGGACTGCGTAGAGGAGTGGGTCACCACAATATATATAATAAGAAAACCATCAACTTGTTTGATTCGCACCAATAAATGTACCTGGACTGCGTAGAGGAGTGGGTCACCACAATATATATTAAAAACCCTGAACTTTTATGAATCGCACCAATAAATGTACCTGGACTGCGTAGAGGAGTGGGTCACCACAATATATATAATAAGAAAACCATCAACTTGTTTGATTCGCACCAATAAATGTACCTGGACTGCGTAGAGAAGTGGGTCACCACAATATATATTAAAAACCCTGAACTTTTATGAATCGCACCAATAAATGTACCTGGACTGCGTAGAGGAGTGGGTCACCACAATATATATTAAAAACCCTGAACTTTTATGAATCGCACCAATAAATGTACCTGGACTGCGTAGAGGAGTGGGTCACCACAATATATTAAAAACCCTGAACTTTTATGAATCGCACCAATAAATGTACCTGGACTGCGTAGAGGAGTGGGTCACCACAATATATATTAAAAACCCTGAACTTTTATGAATCGCACCAATAAATGTACCTGGACTGCGTAGAGGAGTGGGTCACCACAATATATATTAAAAACCCTGAACTTTTATGAATCGCACCAATAAATGTACCTGGACTGCGTAGAGGAGTGGGTCACCACAATATATATTAAAAACCCTGAACTTTTATGAATCGCACCAATAAATGTACCTGGACTGCGTAGAGGAGTGGGTCACCACAATATATATTAAAAACCCTGAACTTTTATGAATCGCACCAATAAATGTACCTGGACTGCGTAGAGGAGTGGGTCACCACAATATATATTAAAAACCCTGAACTTTTATGAATCGCACCAATAAATGTACCTGGACTGCGTAGAGGAGTGGGTCACCACAATATATATAATAAGAAAACCATCAACTTGTTTGATTCGCACCAATAAATGTACCTGGACTGCGTAGAGGAGTGGGTCACCACAATATATATTAAAAACCCTGAACTTTTATGAATCGCACCAATAAATGTACCTGGACTGCGTAGAGGAGTGGGCACTGGGCACCACAATAAAATATATAAAAAACCTTCAACAGGTCTGCATTACACTACACATACGGCTGCTCCTCCATCCTCTCCATCATATACATGTTGGAGTTTTAGCGTGTGACAACCTCTTGTTTTTGATAATGTCAGTGCATTTTGAATATTTTTCAATTTGCCCCACACCACTGAATGTACTTTATCTATGATACGCATCTATCTATCTTGACTGCGTAGTGTGGTGGCCCCGGTACACAATTTGGTACCGAGGCCACAATATAATTAAAAAACCCTCCACGTGTCAGAATTCCACCAAACAAGTATCTGGACTGCGTAGTGGGGTGGCCCCGGTACCCAATTTGATACCGGGGCCACAATACCTCCTCCAAACATGGTACAGACAATTCGTCATTGAGATCCCATCAAGTATGTTAAAGACAGACAGGGTCCAAGTGTTATTGCTTGACTTTGTAAACCAAAAAACTGTCCCTGTTGCACATAGTCGTGCAATGAAGACTGACTTTTTCATTTAAAGGCCCCATCTTTCAAGTGTAGTGTTTGTAAGTCTAAGTCATATTATACTTTTGGTAAAATTGGTTTATTTTGTTCCTCTTTATGGTAATTAGTAATAGAATTAAAGTATTAAATAGAATTAAAGTATGAAATAGAATTAAAGTATTAAATAGAATTAAAGTATGAAATAGAATTAAAGTATTAAATAGAATTAAAGTATGAAATAGAGTGGTATAGAGTTGTAGTGTGGTATAGATAGAGTGGTCCCCACAATATAATAATAAAACCCTCAACTGGTCTGAATTCCACCAAACAAGTATCTGGACTGCGTAGTGTGGTGGCCCCGGTACACAATTTGGTACCGAGGCCACAATATAATTAAAAAATTGGGCATCAACTGTCACCGTTGTTTAATATCTGATACACCTAAATATGGACTGCACAGTGGAGTGGCCCCGGTAGTAAATTTGGTGCCGGGGCCACAATACCTCCTCCAACTTCCAAGTGTAGTTT
The DNA here is from genome assembly GCF_038048845.1 of Mixophyes fleayi. Classification (NCBI taxonomy): domain Eukaryota; kingdom Metazoa; phylum Chordata; class Amphibia; order Anura; family Limnodynastidae; genus Mixophyes; species Mixophyes fleayi. The sequence goes on from NC_134402.1 coordinate 449,904,199, forward strand.
TTATAAAGACAGACAGCGTCGAAGTGTTATCAGTTGGCTTTCTTAACCCTAAAATTGTCCCTGTTGCAAATATTCGTGCAATGGACAGTTACTTTTTTATTGAAAGACTCAAGCTTTCAAGTGTAGTGTTTATAAAATATAAACAACAATACAGTAGTTTTAGAGCACGTCAAAAACTCTTGTTTTAAATTATGACACGGCATTTTACTTTTGGTTTAATTTCTTGAATTTTTTAAAATTTGGTTTTACTTTTTGAACATGGCAAACGACTGTTGATTGGTCATATAATGCCAAAAAAAAAGTTCCAAGATGGAATTGTCCTTGGGCCCTCACACCCACCCTTATGTTGTTGAAATAGGACATGCACACTTTAACAAACCAATCATTTCAGCGACAGGGCCTACCAAACAACTTTGGCTGAAATGATTGGTTTGTTTGGGCCCCCACACCAAAAAAGCTATTCATCTCTCCCTGTACAGACTAAACAGGCTCTACTGAGGCAAGATGTCGTCCTCATCCTCAACCTCTGATTCCTCTCCCCCTACAGTGTGTACTTCCTCCTCATCACACATTATCAATTCGTCCCCGCTGGACTCCACAACCACAGGTCCCTCTGTAGTATCTGGAGGGCAGTGCTGTACTTCATTGAGGAATTGATTATTCATTTTTATAAACATCATTTTTTCAACGTTGTGAGGAAGCAACCTCCTTCGCCGCTCACTGACCAGGTTCCCCGCTGCACTAAAAACTCTTTCCGAGTACACACTGGAGGGGGGACAACTCAGGTAAAATAGAACCAGTTTGTACAGGGGCTTCCAAACTGCCTTTTTTTCCTGCCAGTAACAATATGGACTGTCTGACATGTCTACTTGGATGATGTCAGCAAAGTAATCATCCACAATTTTTTCTATTGTGACAGCATCTAATGCAGCGAGAGTAGACACGTCTGAAATGGTTGGCAGGTCCTTCAGTCCGGACCAGATGTTATCAGCATCCCCGCCAGTGCCTCTTTTGGGAAAACTGAGCTTTTTCCTCGCAGCCATAGATGTGGAAGAAAATGAGGGTGGAGCTGTTGGCATGTCACGGTCCTCTTCAGAGGACAATCTCCTGACCAGCAGGTCTTTGCACCGCTGTAGACTTGTGTCCGCCGGAAACAGAGACACAACATACGCTTTAAACCGAGGATCGAGCACGGTGGCCAGAATGTATTCCTCTGACTTTAAAAGAGTGACCACCCTCGGATCCTGGCAAAGCGTACGAAGGGCTACATCCACAAGAGCTACATGCTTGGTGTAATCGCAATGGCTTACCAGCTCCTCCCTCACTTTCTCCAGCTGCTTCTGCAACAGCCTGATCAGGGGAATGACCTGACTCAAGCTGGCAGTGTCGGAACTGACTTCTCGTGTGGCAAGTTCAAATGGCTGCAGAACCTTGCACAAAACGGGAATCAGTCTCCACTGCGCTTGACTGAGGCGCATCCCCACTCCTTTGCCTATGTCGTAGGTGGCTGTGTAGGCCTGAATGGCCTTTTGCTGCTCCTCCATCCTCTGCAGCATATAGAGGGTGGAGTTCCAGCGCGTCACAACCTCTTGTTTGAGGTGATGGCAGGGCAGGTTCATGCTTTTTTGATGTGCCTCTAGTCTGCGGTAGGCACTGGCTGAATGCCGAAAGTGTCCAGCAATTTTGCGCGCCACCGCAAGCATCTCCTGCACACCCCTGTCACTCTTGAGGTAATGCTGCACCACCAAATTAATGGTGTGGGCAAAACATGGGACGTGCTGGAAATTGCCCATATTTAATGCCCGCACAATGTTACTGGCATTGTCTGACACCACAAATCCCCATGAGAGTCTAAGTGGGGTAAGCCACTGGGAGATAATTTCCCTCATTTTCTGTAATATGTTGTCAGCGTTGTGCCTCTTATTAAAGCCTGTAATACACAATGTTGCCTGCCTTTGCATGAGCAGCCATTTTGTAGATGCTGCTACTGATGCAGCTGTTGCTGTTGCTGCGGAAGGGGATGCATCTACCCAGTGGGCTGTCACAGTCATATAGTCCTTCGTTTGCCCAGAACCACTTGTCCACATGTCCGTGGTTAAGTGGACAGTGGGTACAACCGCATTTTTAAGAGCACTGAGGACACTTGATCGTACTTCTCTGTACATTTTTGGTATCGCCTGCCTAGTGAAGTGGAATCTCGAGGGGATTTGGTACCGGGGACACAATACCTCCATCAACCCTCTAAATCCCACTCCACTGATGGCGGACACCGGGCGCACGTCTAACACCAACATTGCAGTTACAGCCGCAGTTATACGCTTTGCAATAGGGTGACTACTATCGTATTTTGTGGTCATGGCAAACGACTGTTGGACGGTCAATTGTTTTGTGAAAGACTTAGCGGTCTTACGACTTCCCCTCTGGGAAGATGACCGACTAACAGCAGCAGTGGCAGTAGTAGGCGTACCGCTGCAGGATTCCTCGGATGAATCCCGTATTGAGGAGGACTCAGTCTGGCTGCTGACTTGGGCTGCAGGACTGAATCTGATGGAGATTGTGGAGGAAGTTGACGAGGAGGGTGTTGCTGGTGTGTATCCAACTGGACCACGGGATTTAGGTGTCCCTGTACCAATGAGGGTCCTAGCCCCAGTTCCTGAACTAACCACTGAACTATGAAGGTTATTCAGGTGACGTATAAGGGAGGATGTTCCTAGGTGGGCAAGATCCTTACCCCTGCTTATTTGAGCTTTACATAAGCTACATATGGCCATACATTGGTTGTCTGGATTTGGATAAAAATAACTCCAGACCGAAGAGGTGCATTTTTTGGTCTTCTGACCAGGCATGACGATGGGCTTTTTCATCCCATGGACATCAGCTGTTTCCCCCCCTGGTGCCTCATTTACAATAACCACATCACCATCCTCATCATCAAGTTCCTCCACAGCGCCAGCTACATCATCAATAGCCTCCTCCCGAGCCACCTCTTCCCGTACAGTGATGGGAAGGTCAGGCTTGACAACCACCAACATCCTTGGACTCGCCTTGTGGATTTGTGATAATTTCTCTTTAGAAGGCAGAGTTGTTTGCTGTTTTGTTGCTGACAGCATAACTCTCTTCAATTTTTTGTAGGGGGGGGAGGAGGAGGAGGGCTAAGATCCGTGGGTGAAGCTGAACCACTAGTCATGAACACGGGCCAGGGCCTAAGCCGTTCCTTGCCACTCCGTGTCGTAAATGGCATATTGGCAACTTTACGTTTCTCCTCAGATGATTTTAAGTTTCTCTTTTTGCTACTTTTTCTTAACTTGGGCTTTTTGGATTTTACATGCCCGGTACTACGAGATTGGGCATCGGGCTTGGAAGACGACGTTGATGGCATTTCATCGTCTATGTCATGACTAGTGGCAGCAGCTTCAGCATTAGGAGGAAGTGGGTCTTGATCTTTCCCTACTTTATCCTCCAAATTTTTGGTCTCCATTATATGTAGCACAAGATACTGCAGAATGTGTGAACTTGGTAATATTGCAGTACCAATGGACTTATACTGCTGGATTGGTTTTGCACATTTGGTTATAATTATTATATATTTTTTTTTTTTTTAATTTTTTATTTTTTTTTACTTTTTTTTTATTTTTAAAAAACTTGGGAATAGTGGGGAAATAACTATGCCCTTAGAAGCACAGAGCACAGGACACAGCACCACTGGACTGAACAGGACACGGCACAGGACCCAGCAGCACTACGGAACTCAGCAGGACAGAGCACAGGACACAGCACCACTGGACTGATACTGCAGAATGTGTGAACTTTGTAATATTGCAGTACCAATGGACTTATACTGCTGGATTGGTTTTGCAAATTTGGTTATAATTATTATATATGTTTTTTTTTTTTAAATTTTTTATTTTTTTTTACTTTTTTTTTATTTTTTAAAAACTTGGGAATAATGGGGAAATAACTATGCCCTTAGAAGCACAGAGCACAGGACACAGCACCACTGGACTGAACAGGACAAGGCACAGGACCCAGCAGCACTACGGAACTCAGCAGGACAGAGCACAGGACACAGCACCACTGGACTGATACTGCAGAATGTGTAAACTTTGTAATATTGCAGTACCACTGGACTTTTACTGCTGAATGTGTGAACTTGGTAATATTGCAGTACCAATGGGCTTATACTGCAGGATTGGTTGTGCAAATTTTGTGGTAATTAAAAAAAATTAAAGTAGTTTTTGGTATTTTTTAAAAAAACTTTTTTTTATTTTTTTAAACACAGGGGAATATTGGGGAAATAACTATGCCCTTAGAAGCACAGAGCACAGGACACAGCACCACTGGACTGAACAGGACACAGCACAGGACCCAGCAGCACCACTGACCTCAGAAGGACAGAGCACAGCACACAGCACCACTGGACTGATACTGCAGAACACAGCACAGCACAGCACAGCACAGAACTAAACAGCACAGAGGACCACCTAACACACCCTCCCTCTACGCTGATCAATGCCCGAGTGAAGATGGCGGCGACTAGCGGGGAATTTATAGGATCCGAGTATCGCGAGATCCGACAATGGGATTATGAGTCAGAGCCTCAGTTTCACATTTGAATTTGGCGCCAATACCCGGATCTGTCTCGGATCCGACTCGGATCCGCAACGTTCGGGTGGGCTCGGATTTCATAAATCCGAGTGCGCTCATCCCTAATTAATTGAAGAGTTTCTTTCCTGTGCATTCTTTTGTGACTTAATATTCCTCATATGTATTGGTGCATCCTGCAGTGTATTGTCTGTTAGAGCAGTGTGTACCTACCTATATTCATTAACAGATGTTTCTTCTGATCCGCTCCTTGTTGAATACAGACGTGTGAATGCCCAATGTATGTGTGGTTTTTAAAAAAATGCAAATTATGTTTATTTTTGCAATTGTTAATCAATCAGGTCCTTCAGCTCTCTCTCTCTCTATAAATTTAATTTAATCCTAAATTCACTTAAATGTTACTCTGAAACCAAGGATGGTTTGCTTTTATAACATTTCCTATTTTAATATACATACCATTTTTTTGATATTTTGGAATGTAAACATACTGAGCCATCGACCTATCACAGCAAGCAGCATGGCAGATCCTGATCATTTTAATAAATGCAAATTACTACACCACTATTCCCATATGATTTACATACAAATAGGGTATGACTCACTTATAAGGGAAAGTAAATTCTTTTGTGAATTTGTTGCAAACAGGTCATGAGCACTTAGCAACGTTTCTAACATGATTTGCAGAATAATTTAAGATGTTCTACAAATGATTAAAGATATAAAATAATTCTACCACTTATTTTTATTTAAATGTATCGGTTTCCAGACTAATTATTGTTAAGACTTAAACATACGGCTTCCTGTTATGTCTTCAAACATTGTTTCCTGCAATAACGTTGAGCTAATATTTTATGCTACATTGACACTGATGAAAGATATTAGTGTGGAACGCCTCTAGGTGAAGCTTTAATTAGAGTATTGTAATTTTGCTCAAGGCAAGAACTTTTAAACCCCTTGAGTAAAAAGTATACAACATGGAAAGGTAGCTAATGACATTTTATAAATACATAGTACTCTACATTATATGAACATTTCTGTTTCACGATCATTGTGTATGTACATTTTTAGAGGAGTACTTATACAGTAGGCTCTTTTCCTACACATAAATGGCAGGGTAAGCTGTAAATGCCTGACATAAACCTTGATTCATTCTGTGAATACAAAGCAGTAATCATCATCATCATCATCATCATTTATATAGCGCCAGCAAATTCCATAGCGCTTTACAATTGGGAACAAACATTAATAAAACAATACTGGGTAATACATACAGACAGAGAGGTAAGAAAACCCTGCTCGCAAAATTACAATCTATGGGACAATGGGAGTTTGAAACACAAGGACATGTGCTACATCACATTGCGCACTGGACCAGCTAGAATGCAAAGGTAAAAGTACTGAGTGGGCTGTGTGTGTAGCAATGTTGGTCAGAGGGTTGTTGTCTTGTGTTAGCTGTGTAGAGGGTGGTAATAGGGGAGATTACGATGGTGGTTGAGGAATATCATAAGCTTGTCTGAAGAGGTGGGTTTTCAGAGAACGCTTGAAGGTTTGGAGACTAGAGGAAAGTTTTACTGTGCGAGGGAGTAGAAGAATTTTATATTGGATTCGTTGAAATCAGGCAACCAATGTAGAGACTGACAGAGTGGCTCAGCACAGGAAGAACGGTTTGCAAGGAAAATCAATCTAGCCGCTGCGTGCATAATGGATTGTAGGGGTTCAAGTCTGACTTTGGGAAGACCAGTAAGGAGGGAATTGCAATAGTCAATGCGGGAGATGATGAGTGCATGAAATAAGGTTTTTGCGGTGTCTTGTGTGAGATATGTGCGTATTCTGTTAATCATGTGTCAGGAAAACACAATGTAAAATGCAAAGTTCCCTATACTCTGTGCTCCTTCAAACGTGCGCTGAAAACCCACCTCTATCTTAAAGCCTACCAACCATCCGCATAACCCCTTCATCTCCTCCACTCGCTCTCTCCCTTGCCTCATCTGGCTCCCCTTGTGCCTGTTCTGTTTTCCCTCCCTTGGGATGTAAGCTCACTTGAGCAGGGCCCTCTTTCCTCCTGTCTCCTCACCTGTTCTTCTGCTCCGTGTTTATTGCTTTAACCTGCCTGGAGCTCCTGAAGTACTGGTATCTCTGTTTATTGTTTTGTACTGTTTCACCCTGTATAGTGTACTGTTTGTATGGTGTACGGCGCTGCGGAAATCTTGTGGCGCCTAACAAATAAAGGATAATAATAATAATAATAATAATACTTGTATACTTGTCACCCATATGCTGTAGGGCCCTGAACCTCACTGGGCCCCTTGTACCTTGCAACCACACGTGTTGCTATGACTACTGTTACACCCCTGCTAAAATCCCAATCCTGTCCTGTTCCTTTATTATATAAACGGCAGTATATAACTGCAATTTGCAGTTTCAATTGAAGTTAGAGGCAGTTATCAATTCATATAAGAAAATAAAGAAAACACTGATAACCGCATATTAGTTATTAATTCAGCTCTCTTCTCCCCCCTATTATTTAATTACTTGGATTAATTATATTCCATGTTGAATAGAGAGGTGCCATCTTAATGACTTGTTTAAGCCGAATATTGATATCTAGAAAAGATTTGTCATTTTGCTAAGACGCACTTAGATAGCTTGCTAAGATTTAACCTTTATTACCCATATATTAAAATTTCCAAAAATGTGTTGGTTCCATTGTTAATCTTCAATTTTAAAGTTCACCAGCGAAATATAAATTAAAATAAAGTCCAAGTAGTACGTGATCAGGAAAAAGTCAGAGAGGGATTAAAATTACCTTGGTTAGTGTGATGTATAACTTGTCCATATTTATAGCGATGTGATCGATAGCACTTTTGACCAAGTGTTCCCATAAAGTTTTCGAGAATCATGTTCATGTATTTGCAATGTGTCCTTTGGTCCTATAAGGTACTTTTATATTAGTTCTGGTATCTCTAAAATACACATGTTTCTATTTATACTTGGTGAATCTTGTCGTGACACAATGTACTCCTTATTATAGAGTTGCTGCTTGTTAAACTGGCCATGTATACTTCTGCTTTTGAGGATCATGTTCTTATGTTTTCAGTAGAGTGTTTCACATTAAGGGCATCATTCATTAAGGAGCGCAACTGGCAATTTTTGCATGTAATGCACTTAATTATTGGACCATATGCCACAGAACGAAACGACTTCCGATTCATCTTCAACTACAAAAGACAAAATAGCTTATGATTTCAGGGAGAGAATGGGGGGAATGCCAACAGTCAATGTACAGTAAGAGCGTGCCAAGCTTGAGCACATGCAGAAATGTCCAAATCTAGCTCTGTTCATCTCTAAGGTACTTGTTTTTCAGCCATATCTCTTGCTCCAGCTACAGGTCTAATCTAAGTGCCGATTAATAGTGAAGATGGCTGAGTATGTATGCTAGAATATGCAATTTGGAGCAAGTGTATAAATGAATTTCCTGTACACGTTGTGCGTGCCTTAATGCATCAGGCCCTAAATGTTCTTATAATAATGATGGCATCTCTGGATCACCTGCATTTTAGATTCACAATTGATAAAGCTTATTGTGAAGTTATATTTCGCTGTCCTGTCATCCCGGCTTATTAGGGTCAAATACATTTTAGTTACATTAGTAACATTTGGTGCATTTATGAAAAATCTTTGCCGGGTGGTCTAATTTATTGTATCAATTGCATTAGTTGACAGCGTTTTCGTCTCCATGGTGGCTTTTCGTTATGCATGCCATTAAAGGTTGCAATTTTAAGGTCAACAATCAATCTCACCCAATTGTTAAGTAATCTTTTAGGTTTAGTAATGTAATATGTGGGGCAGCATGGTGGCTCAGTGGTTAGCACTTTTGCATCACAGCACTGGGGTCATGAGTTCAATTCTTGACAATGGCCTTAACTGTGTGGAGTTTGTATGTTCTCCCCGTGTTTTTGTGGGTTTCCTCCGGGTGCTCCGGTTTCCTCCCACACTCCAAAAAAATATACTAGTAGGTTAATTGGCTGATATCAAATTGACCCTAGTCTGTGTGTATGTTAATGGGGCAGGGACTGATGTGAGTGAGTTCTCTGTACAGCGCTGCGGAATTAGTGGCGCTATATAAATAAATGATGATGATGATGATGATGATATTAGTCTAAAACAATTCCAAACCATATGTAAATAGTAGGTCTAGGGATTCACATGTGTAGCATTAAGTAATTCTGTTCATATCTTTAGTAGTTATACAGGGATGCAATTTATTGTACTGATAGTAATAATAACATACGGGTTCTTAATTCAAACTTAGTCTCATTCACATGTTTAAAAAATGCTGTTGTTTACCATTGAGATAATTGTCCAAATTTACCCTGAGCTCTTTGCAGGTATTTTAAATTTAAAGATATCATAATGTTGGCAGACTATAAGTTGTTGATATCATAAACTGTCATTCAAATACCAACATTTAAATATTTTTAATGTGTCATTCAAGTTTTGTTTCCTCCATATAGGTATATGAGCATATATACAAATTCATTAGTGAGGTTACAATCATAGTTTCTTTTGTTGCCCTATGACAGGATTTCCGGTAATTGACCAGATAATATGTCCATATGGATTTATTGAATCATGGTCTTTGTTAGCTGTATCCTCTACATTAATAAATATGTAAATTGATGTTTCAGTCAGTTCTTACTTATATAGAGGGTGCTCAGCAGTTTCATATATCAATCACTCAGCTTTTAGAACGATATATTAAACCTAGAATTCTAACTCTGGCATAGGGAAATTATCTGCAATGATATTGCTTTATCCCTGTTATTATATAAATGAGACTTTTCTGTCCCTCACCAGAGAAATATAAAATGCTACAGTGAATTGCTACCTGGCTTAATTACCATTGTATCAAAAACATTCACACAGCCAGGGCTTGTGCCAGTGCGCGTTTCGCTGTTTGCTTTTTGCATGTAATTAAATTAATGTTAGCTATAGCATTATGAAGTAACCAGCCTGGTATGATCTATGGATGTCTGTATGACACTTTGTGCATTTGCAAGTAGCACAGGGTCACTAAATGACATGGCCAGCTTGGACTTGTAATTGCAATTCAGAGTATTAACTATCCTCAGCATGACGGCTTTTCTGTAGTTGTAAAACATTAAAGAGAAAAAGGCCTGGAGACAAAGGGAAGTGTACTTCACGGAGCCCCACTGAAAAGCTGACATTGAAATTTAAAGTGTTGAAAATGAAAGACATTAACGATAAAGGTGCTGATTCAGCATCCATTGATCAGGTGACCACAAGGTGACATTACAAGGGGACAGCGCAGGAGAGGTTATCCTACAAGACAGATTCCTACCACCGCCATATCTCATTTTCCGAATCTACTTCAAGCCAGGCACATTGGTCTCAGCGCTATTAAAAAATTAACACTTCTATTTTTTATTGAAACATTTATTCATCTAAAGGCTTTTAGGTTGAAAATCAAACCAATAAATTAACATACAAAACTTTAACTTTTTATGGTTAATTTTATTTTTCTTGATATTTGCAGAAAGTTTAGCAGTCTAAAATGTCAATTCACAACCAATCTGCAATATGTCCAACAACTGGACTTGGAAAGAATTTCCATTTATCTGGTAGTGGCACTGGTCTAATAAAAAGATTTTTCCAAAGCCTGGTGACTATGAAAACAATTATCATGCACATAAACAGTGAGAAACACACTTTAATCGGCTATGATAGTGGTGATTATTTTTTTTTATTTTTTTTGGCCGAAGACAGAGTCCAGGAAATTGGGGAGGATGAGAAATTATCATAAGCAACGACGCTGGTGGCTTAAATATAAATAATGGTGCCACTTGCTCATGTAACCCAGTTGATTATTATACTTTCTGCTTTGGACTTGTGCCCTATAAGGGGCAGATTATTCCATCTATTTATGCGCCGTGTGATCAACTTTAAAACCAAACAGAACAATGGGCTCCAAAATAATTTCAGTGGGATTCAATGTCTGCAGAGTCAGGAATAATCCAGCTAAAGAACAGGGGGATCAGGAGCCACATGGCTCACAACAGTCCTGCAGTGGATAGAGGAGCGAGGGAGAGTGAGAGTGAGTGAGAGAGAGAGAGAGAGAGAGAGAGAGAGAGAGAGAGAGAGAGAGAGAGAGATTGCTACTATTTTACAGAGATCACCTAACTCATTCATTACTCATCAGATCTCCTGGTTGCTGAATGAGTGGTTAACTAAATGAACTGTGGCTGTAGTGTGATATGTAGTGGACACAGTAAAACAATGGACGATGTTAAGCTGTGTCCAGCAAGTTTAAGAAAATAACATGTGAGCATGTGAGTGACCTGAGAATATACCAGAAGGGAGGAAAACCACCGAATTGCCCAAGTTACCTTTAACAAAGGTAATTTAGATTGTGTTCAAATCAAGCAGAGACATATTATAGCAAACCCAAGTAATAATATAGTTTACATACAAGTTCCTCTCTTTCATTTAAAAAAAAAAAAAAAAAAAAGCAATGGAACTGTACTCTCCTACATATCATCCCCAATTTTCCATGTGTCTCCTGACAATTCCTTCACTTCTTTCCAAACTGTCTCCTCTCCACTCACACTTCTCTAACACTCTCGCGTGCTTCAAACCTTTCTCTCCAGATGCTCCATAGCTGGAATCCCATCCCTCTGACCCAAACAATATCACCATCTATACTTAAACCTAAAGTGAGATTCTACCTTCCACATCATCATCACTGCTGCATAGTCCAACTATGATTGTGCTCAATGTACATGAAAATGTGATTAGCACTCTGAATATAGTACTTTTTACCTACCCGTCTCTCCATGTGTACACTTTGTGGTGCCATATAAATTAATCTATACATGCATATCGAAACCAACACAGTAACAAGTACTCCTGGAGAATAAACAATTTAAGCTTGCTTTCATTATCAGTCAGTATAAAGAGGTCAATGTGTAGAGTATGTGAGATCTAGCCGAGGACACTAATTATATTCTGCTATGCTCGCCCAGCTGCAGAGTGCTTCTGATTGCTGTACTACAGATCCTGCATACTCAGTTAAAAACATTTTGCTGTTTCCTAGTGACTTGCTGCATTCACCCATTACACTTGGCACTATGGTTCAACACTTCCTCTGGAATTACATTTGATTTACAAAGTGAGCACAGTTAAAGTGACAGTTCATCTTAAATAGCTGTGAGAAACTTGAGCTTGGACCTGAACAAGATTTTCAAAGCTGTTCTGCAAAATGTTTGGGTTAATATGTATTTAGCCTCCAAATTTGGCACATTTTGCCAGCAAGGCCTTAAGACTTCCCAGTTCTATCTCATACAGCAATATGGAAACTCACAAATACAGTTTGGAACAGCCAGAGCAAACGTGGAACGTGATGACTATTTTGTCAGAAATTTGCAACTGGGTAGAATTGTCTGTTCTGCAGGAAAATATTGATTTAAGTGAAATATTTATATGTGTTACAACATTTCTGTCTGTTGCTCCCAATGTAATGATTGTACAGTTATAGAGGCCTATTTATCAGTAAAAAGCGTGTTCAATCTTCAGGGATTAACCTCAAGAGCAGAGCTGGACAGCGCATGTGTGGAGGGATCACATGATCCCTCCCTGTCACTCACCGCTCTCTCTCTGCAACTGAATAGTGCAGAGAAGTTTGTGCGCATGCCTGAGGTTTTCAGTCGGCGCATGTGCACTGGAGTGAGAAGAGGAACCCCGTAGATCGCATACTTCTTCGGAAGTGAAGTGGTAAGTATGTTTTCCACTTCACAGAAACAGCAGTTTTTCGGAACTGCTGTTCCTGTGTTGCATTTTCATAAATATGAGAAATGGTTAATTCCTTATCAATGCGATAAGTATTGAAAACTATTTTTCATTTTATGCAGTGGTTGATAAATGTACCCCATAGACTGAGAGTCAGTTATTACACACAGACTTTTGCATAATCAAAAATCAGTACTTTTGAAAAATTATATTTGCATGTTATTGTAACATAATAGCAAAAGTCAGTGCATTGCACTGATAATATTGTGGTGTTTATTTTACTTAATTGCATTTTACCTCCACATCCCTGGTTTAAATAAAATATCATGTTTGCTAATAGTTTGTCTGTTTGCTGATTCGGAGGTTTTCCACATTGTACAAAATGCAGTTATGAAGAGCAGACAGGAAAAACACAGGCTCTGAGGTAATGCAGGAATGAGTAAGCCACAAGATAATGCAGGAATAAATGCATTGGAACAACAGTCTGTTCCAATAAAGCTACGTATGTATATATATATATATATAATATATATATATATATAAACAAGCATGCTGTAGATAATGTCTCTGAGATAATGCTGGTGCAGATATACACAGAGTTCAGTGATCACTGCGAAAACCCCACAAGAGAGCAATACCCACTCCTACATGTCTCTGTTCTTGCCCCTTTACTTTTGTCGTGGTTCAGCTCTTCTTTTGGGGCACTAGTCTGTTTATTTGGCCTCCAGCATCACCTTTACGTACCACCTCTCTAATTGGGTGATGACATCCAAATCTATATCTATTTCCCTGACTTCTCTCCTTCTGTACTATCTCGTGTAACCAACTGCCTTACTGCTATCTCCTCATGGATGTCCCAACGCTACCTGAAGCTCAACATATCCAAAACAGAGCTTATTATCTTCCCTCCTGTCAGAATTACCATCTCAACTCAAATCTCTCTCACTCTCAATAACATAACAATTTCCTCAGTCTCCCAAGCCCGCTGCCTTGGTGTCACACTTGATGTTGCCCTCTGCTTTATTCTTCACATCTAGACTCTCTCCCAGTCCTGTCAACAGCAACTTAAAAACCCTGCCAGAATACACCTTTTTCTTACTCAGCATGCTACCAAAATTCTTATCCATTCTCTCATAATATCCCGTCTTGACTACTGCAACCTCCAGCTATCTGGCATTCCTGACACTCATATATGCACACTTCAATCTATCCTAAATGTTACTGCAAGTCTGATCTTCCTCTTTCACCACTCCACATCTGCAGCACCACTTTGCAAAACCCTACACTGACTCCCTGTGTCCTCCAGAATCCAATTCCAAAACTCACCCTTACCTAAAAGCCCTCAACAACACCACCCCTTCATACATCTCAAATCTCATATCAAAATACTCCCTCCCACCCCCTTAGATCTACCCTTGACCTACGCCTTTTTTCGTCACTTGTAACCACCACTTAGTCCCGCCTACAAGACTTCTCGCGTTCTGCTCCCAACTTATGGAATTCCCTACCACACCCAATCAGGATTTCCTACAGCCTTCAAATTTTTAGACACTCTCTGAAATCCCATCTCTTTTTTAAAGCTTGCCATATGCCTGATGATACTATTCACACTATTGCATTCTCACAACTATCCCAATCTTTACTCTAAGCCACACTTGCTCCTCTTGTTTCAATTCTTCCCTCTTCCACATAGAATGTACGTTTTCCAATGAGGAGGGTCCCACACATCATTTATTTTCACGATTGCATTTATTTTGTCTACCTTGTATGTCCTTGTTTTATATATGTTTTCCCTTCTGTATGGTGCTGCGGTGCCTTATAAATTAATGATAATAATAATAATTATATTAATAGATGACTACCTCAGTCCATGCCTGGGAATCTGCATTAAGCTATATGAATAGCGTGCAGATGCATGCCAGATAACAGGGTTCAGGAGACAAATCTAATCTTCTCAGAAACAAGCCAACTTGTAAGATATAAATGCAGGTATCAGGAGACAAATGAATGCAGAGACAGGGACTACTGATGCAAGGTCTGGAACATTTAGAACACAGACTCAGGAACCAGAAAGCTAGCGTGTCAACACTATCACTCACTATGAGTACAGGACAGGTGAGGGTTTTCTAATCAGCACTCAGAGGAAGACACACCTGAATTTCATAGCAGATCTGCGTAACAAGAAGAATGCAAGACAGATGAAAACCTAACACATACATTAGGTTATCATGGCTTCATCTCTTGCTGGAGCTGTGGATATGGGTTGTCCAAGAATATTTCAGATGCATGAAGTTTGCTGAATCAACCAGACAGTTTGGAGGTTTACACCACATTATGCAGATATTGCTAGGATTATGGGGCTCTGTCTGCCATATTCCTGGGGCCCTTGGAGGTGTCCATTACTAGCTCTCAATGCCTGGCCTACATAGACTTCTATGATTCTTGTTTTGGCTATCACCACCTATGTTCTTAATTTCACTAGATTTAAAGTAGTTGCCCTAGAGACGCATGGGAAAAGAAACAGAACAGATGGATGTCCACCAAAGATGTCCAACAAAGGGGTGGAGACTAGCTATACATATAGACTCTTTGATCTGATGTTCATTATGGGGCCAATTCAATTTGGACACATTAGTGTAGGAATAATGCGGGGCTCATACTATTACTTTTAATACGGTAATTTTAACCAGGATTTTTGCTTGCGGCCCTGAGGGCTGCGAGCAAAATGCAACAGTAAAATTACCGTACTAATGGTAATACTGCGCACTTTTACAGTAGTAATGATAATAGTGCGCAGGCCGCGTTATTGAATCGGCCTTTAAGTCTTAATGGCTCCATCAACATCATTGACATAGACAGCCACCACACCCCCCTCCCCATTGATGACTATTGCTCAATCACCAGAAAAAGGTTTATAGTTAGCAGGACCTATTTGTATTAATCCTAACTTTTTGCAGACTTGTGTCTCTTTCTTACTCCATGCATCCGTATGATGTTGAACATTGTATCTGCTCTGAGAATCCAACAAAATGTAGAATGGGATCTTACTCCAAATAGGTACAGATGGATAAAAAAAATCCTCTGCATTACTATTGTTCCTCTAAATGGGAACTTTTAGTAATTAAATAAAATGTCTTCTACCTACGGAATATAAGTCACGTTTATCATACTTTTCAATTCAGCTACTGTGTTGCACATTGGGCAATATCAGAAAATCCTCTAATAGTATAATAGTTTAGCTAGTCTGAGAATTCAGTTCAGAGTTCTACTAGGGACTGGAGTGATAAAATGTATTTTATGTCCTTCAACAAAGGCAAAAAAGTAACAATTATCAATCACTTTCAAATATATTACATATGTATAATCTTCTAGGTCAATGGAATGAGAATCAATCTAAGAAAAAAATGTAATCATTTGACGTCTAGCCCTAGTCTCACTTGTCCACATGCCATCTACATCATGCCGCAAATTTCTGTACGGGCTGCTGAACATGCATTTTATTAGTGTACAGTCACAATAAACAAAAATCACTAACTTATTTATCAATATAAAATATAACATAAGAGAGATTTCAACCAGTGAAGTTTTGATATTATAATGTTATTTGGTAACTAAGTGTAATCTGACATACAGGTCTCTCTTCATTTATTGTCCATGGCTTCACGTGCATCATAAGCTCTCATAAAACACCAGAAAACCACTGGAATTATTATCAGAGGTGATGAATTATCCCTGCAGCAGAAAAGCTATTTTCTCTTGATGTTCAGTGTGTGCTGAGTGATAGCTCTCTGACCCTTGTTGGGAATTGTTATTTATTTGGCACAGAATAATTGCGTGTCTCTTTAATGTGGTGTTAGACTAGCTTAAATCATAGGCAGTATATTCTATGTCTAATCCTCTGGTTTATAGCGAGTTCCTAGACAGCATCAGGGGACAAATATATGATATTTATAAGTGTAACATAGTAAGTATGTCAGCACAATGTATTTCAATGTGTGGCCTACGCTTTTACCAAAATTAATTTTACACTTAAATATTTAAGTGTAAAGATTTTATATAAAATATTTTTTTTGGTCTCCAAAATTTTATATTTCTATTATTAAACTTATATTTGGATGGCAAATTTGAGCCACTTTCATATTGGGTGTTAATGGCGTTCTTTACCTCTAAGTACGCCATGCTGCTACAAAACAACACGATTGGGCGTGTCGGCCATACTGATAAGACACCGGATGTCACCATTTGGGAAAAATAAATATTCCTCCATATGTAACATTTATTTTTATACAATGATGAGAGTACAGTTGGAGTGTGATTTGTTTATAAAAACAGTACAAACTAGCATCTCCATCCAAACAAAATATGCTCCATCTGTACAATAAAATAAATGGCAAGAGAGCCTTTTCACAAGAACTTTAAAACTATAGGAGTCTTTGTTTTGTACTATCCGCGAATGTATCCACAATGACGCGTTTTATCCAGGGATTACGGTTATGCTGTGTTACATTTTTATGCAGGGAAATAAAACTACAATGGCCAAAATTCAGCTTTAATTAGTGATGTGGTTACATCTCATGTCATTTTCTTAATTAATAGAGTTTACAATGACTTTGTAACTGATCTCCTTGGTAACACAAAATAAGAAGTACTTTCTTTTAACTTGCAATGTGTTTTGTGATTATTTTCTAGTTTCTTTGTGGTGTCGTTTTAGTGATGCTTAAAACAAACTGAGCAGTGGCCCCATTCATGCACTCGTTCAAACAGCACAATAGATGGCAGTATTGACATACGTTTGTACGGCGGACTGAAATCTGAATTGGAGAAATAAGAAAATGTCTACTGTTATTCGACAGCTAGGGCAATGATATGACGTTTTGTATATTGTTAGTGTACTAAGGGGGAAAATGGGGGTAGTTGTCAGAATAATTGTTGACAGAATGAACACAAATGTAACACAGAAAGATAAAATAAAGAGTAAGAGGAGAGGCGCTGCCTCTAAACCTTTGAAGAGGTAATCAGAAACGACTGGCTGAATCTCTTTTGTTAGCTCCTGACTGCTGTATCAGAGATCTGACCTGCTTTTCTGCATGCTAGATGACACTGTTGTGCTTCTTCCAGTTTATTGTTACAAAGAGAAAGGCAGTCAGAAACTGGTGTGAATAATAATGGGGTAATAGAGGCTGTAGTGCTATATTAGTGTTTTCAGTGGACTGAACAATACCCTGACTCATTTTGTTTAAGTTTCACATCAAATTTGATATTCCGCATTGGATGTATTTCTATTAAATTAATAGATATGTAGAACAGGGAACTCTAAATCCTAGATGGAAGTACCAATCTCTTACACTCTAACTGGTCATGGGTACCCCAAAGCTACACAGATATTACCATGCCCATACTTCTGATGACGAATCAGTGGTGGTTATAAACTTATTGGACCTCAGTGATGTTACCTTCAAAGAAGCCGGGACTCATCAGCCTACCAGTGGTACTATTACACTAACCTTTGGATATGGTCCTAGGTGGAATAATGGTAACATCCATGCTCCCCCTAAAGAATAACTCATTAAAGACAAGTAGTCACCTCTGTAATGGGTCCATTGCTGTTATCGGAAGACCATTCACTTGCCCCCATTTGCCCTGTGGAGGCTATGTTAGGAGAGGATATTAGTATGCTAATCATGCGGTTTAATAAGCTAAACAATGGTTGACATGATAATGGCTGCTGCCACCTTTGGTCTTCAGCAGTTCTCTGGACCAGTGAGAAGAATTGTCATAAAGCAGAAGGCTGGCGATGATGGAAAGAGGGTTGTTCGGTATGCAAAAAACACAGGGAGCATGCTGCCTAGGTGCCCATCTCCTGGGTGTGCTGGAGTGAGGGGTGGCATAAAATGGTCATCTGTCACAGAAGTACATTCATCATACAAGTATTTTGTATCACAATTTTTATCTTATTTTCTTTTAAAAAATGTAAAGGATTTGCTATGTTCTGTATGAGAAACAGCAAATTAACGTAACTGTAAATTTTAATGGACACCGTAAAGGCAATTTTCAAAAGCGCAGCCCTCTCCTCTCCTTCTGGCTGTCTTCCCTACATGAATAAGAACATGGTAATACCCAGATTGGTCACTTTTTGGTTACTGATATGGAGCCGGTTGGCTTTCCTGTAAGAAAGGTACTTGGGAAAGAGCTGGATATTTGGGGGGTGGGGTTCTTTACGAAGGCCCTCAGATGGCATAAGGAGAATGAATGGCGCTGCCAAATAAGAGTTATAGAGAGACAGCCCACCAGCGGGGAATGTGAATAGTTTCCTTACCATTCCCAGCTTAAAAATAATGTTTGCAAAATTCTATTCCTGATATTCAGCAGAAGTCAACTTTGACTTTCTCAGTGGAATAAAAGTATTAGGGACAGCTCAGGGAACTTGTGTCCGTCAAGGTTTTATGTTCTTGCTATTTGTTATTTCAGTTTATTGTTGGAGTTCTATTTGTTTCGGAAGTACCAATTTATTTCACAGTGCTGTGCAGTGGAGATCGGAAGCGATCATCAATGATAAAGGACTTACTCAAAGATAAGTGAAGCTGCAGTGAAATTTCCCACTAATCTGGTTCCATGGTAGAATAAGGTGTTTTTGCAGAGGGACAGAGTACATGCAATACTTTTAGCTCCATTATATGTGGAATTCGGATCTGTGCTGTATTTTCAAATATACATTCTGTATATTTTATAGTCTATGAATAGAGCTCATATCTTAATGGTCATTCAGCTGCGGGGTGTGATTGAAGTAGGACTGGGAATACTTGTTTTATAACTAACCCCCTTCCCTCAATTTCCATGTCATTAAAAAATAACAAGATAATTTATTTATTATCCCTTATTTAAATACTTCTCAGTACTTTGCAGTGAATATTTAAACACTGTTTTAATATGTCTGGTGTGACACAATCACTGGTTTAGTATATGATGGCAGGTATATTTAACCTAGGTTCCTAACCTACTTGTTTTAAAACCCCAGGAGAATGTTTGGCTGTATTGTCTGTGAGCTGCTGGAGGGCTATAGGACTGTTGAAAAGCTGGAAAAGGGTCCTGGGGCTATGGATGGATAGAGAGGGCGGGCTCTATCCATTAGGCCTGTTCACCGAGTCTTCCAGGTTACCAGTGATTCTGCTGGTAATCAGGAGTTGCACCTGAGTGTTGCTGGTAAAATGCTGCAGCTCAGTCAGTCTCTCAATGCCTGGATATAGGGGTTTCAGTGTCTATGTGAGAGAGAACCTGATATCTGTATGTAAGTAACTGTGCTGAGACTTCTTTTTGTTTTGTCTTAGTTTGTTAGTCAGCAGTGACAAGTGCTTAGCTAGAGCCAGACGGCAAGGTGTTTATTTTGGAGTTTTCTTTTGTCTTTCTTACACAAAACCTTTGGACTTGTGTGAAATCTCGTCTGCTATAAACAGCATCTACCCCAGGAGATGGTACCAGCCCCCCTATCCAGTCACACTGGTTATAATGTAGGTACTCTTTGCATAATCACAATGCCTGGTCTTCATTACAGGCTGGTCACCTGCAGAAAGTGTTAAAAAAGGTGAAAAAGCTGAAATGAGATCAAATTAAATATTAAAGCTTATGTTCCTGATACTGCAGTATGCCAATGCATCTGGGACTCTTCTCTATGCTGGACAGGTGTTATCAAGCTAACAATGGGATTGTTGATGCCATTTTATCAATGAGAAGCTCACATGAGAGTGACCTTGAAACCCCTCCATTGCCGAACAGATAGAGCTCACGTCTGTGAGATTATGCATTTTATTTTATTTTACTTGGTTTGACCAAAAACTACATGTTTAGTGCTGGGTGGAATTTGCCTCCATGTTTTCATTAGTAATTTAAGTCAGATTAAGACAGAAATGCTGATGATTGTTAAGGGTTCTCTCATTGCTGCATTTTATGCATAAGGTTCATATTGGTTGAATAATTGTGTGATATTATGTTTTTAAATCCATAAGTTTCATTCTTACTTATTTTTGGTCCTAAAATGCAATAAAACCATCATAAGTACAGATAAGGGGGAAACTTTTCAATATTGAACATTGATTTCCAAAAACGTATATTTAGCCAGAATATTGTAATACATAATTCAGTATTAAGAAGCAATGAGAGAGGATCTTAAAAAGCATATTACAATTGAGGTAATTTACTAAAATTGCATTTGGGTGCAAATTTTCAACTAAGTCATAGAAGCCAATCTGACACCTACTTTCATTGTCTAATTTGCACTAGACAAACATCTGATTGGTTGTGGTCGTACAGAGCACATTTTCCATCTAAAAGCAATGCTAGAAAATGAGCCTAATAAGGGCACCCTTAGATTAAATGCCTGCTGCCACTTTCACATGGGAGGACTGTTAGACCAACATTGTTACCATGCAGTCTTACAGATATTACCATACAGAGGCTTCGGACAATCCCAGGGATTTCTCTGTTCATGTGCAGCAACCAAAGGATAACAATCAGCCAATAACGCAACTAAAATGCCTACAGTATTGTTTTTAGCATATGACAACATATTGAGAATATGCAAAAGTAAATATTTGCCAGGTTGATCATAGGGCAGTGTACAACATTGATCACAACTTATACAGTTCAAACCTCAAGTAGTTGCAGAAATTTCAGAAATGTTGATATGCTGATGAGAAAGCATAGAACAATATGACAGCTTACCAATTTAGTGGCTAGTATACACAATAGAACTAATCTGCTTGCTAAGATACACTAGAGACCCAATACTTGAAGCTACTGTATAACTCTCAGCTTTAGAGGCAATAACAATTTTGGACACTTTTTCAGCCACGCCTCCAATCCAAACAACTTCACTCATAACGCACCAAACCATGACCATGACCACAATTTGGCAAGTCCTGACCCTTTCAGACACCACAAATTAGGTCTTACCCCTGAAAATCGAGACTGTAATAAGGTATGCTACTCTACAATATAGATGCACTTGATTTTATTATATACAGTCCCCTTCCAGCTAGGATTGCCAGAACTGTAAAATTCTCAAGTAGTGTATTCTGACTTCCCAGCAGCCACTGCAACTTATCACCAATATTAGCGCAGGATTCAAATCAGTTTTGCAATCTCAGTCTAACCATGGGGGTGCTCCCTCAGATTGGGCTGTGCTGTTCCTTATATACTGATACAAGATTGTATAGCAGAGGAAAAGGTTTGTTGTAAAATTGTCTGTTTTTGTTAAAGGGATAGTAAGAAGGCAAATAATGGAAAACGTTGGCAGAGGAACAGAAGTTTGCATTAGCCAGCAGGAGGCGTTGGGCAGACTGAAGGAATTTCTAGCTAACTATGGAGAGGTTGTAACTTGTTGGCATCCTGTCCCTTCTTCTCCTCCCCCGCCCCCCCTGTGAATGGCATCCTGTCTCTTCTCCTCCAGTCCCTCCCCCCGAGTGGCATCCTGTCTCTTCCCCCCTCCAATGTGTGGCATCCTTTCACTTCTCCAAGGCCACCCCTGTGTGGCATCCTTTCACTTCTCCCCCCTGTGTGGCATCCTTTCACTTCTCTCCCCCCCCTGTGTGGCATCCTTTCACTTCTCCCCCCTGTGTGACATCCTTTTACTTCTCCCCCCTGTGTGGCATCCTTTCACTTCTCCCCCTGTGTGACATCCTTTTACTTCTCCCCCCTGTGTGGCATCCTTTCACTTCTCCCCCTGTGTGGCATCCTTTAACTTCTCCCCCCTGTGTGGCATCCTTTCACTTCTCCCCCTGTGTGGCATCCTTTCACTTCTCCCCCCTGTGTGGCATCCTTTCACTTCTCCCCCCTGTGTGGCATCCTTTCACTTCTCCCCCCCTGTGTGGCATCCTTTCACTTCTCCCCCTGTGTGGCATCCTTTCACTTCTCCCCCCTGTGTGGCATCCTTTCACTCCTGGAGAGTAGCCAACTATGCACTTATCTGTTTGATTGGCCCAAACTTAGTAGGATTAGATTGATTTCCAGAAATATGGCTATTGTGACTACTTCCCTGGGCTCTGGACCGGTGAAAGTTGAGGTTTATCTTATTTTCCTGGTGCCTCATGCCTCCCGTCACTGTCCCTATCACTCCAATCTACTTTTTGCTAAGACTGAACCTTACGTAACAAATTATTCTTACCTTACAATCTCTAATGCTTCCATCTGTATAACTATGCTTCCTGTCACTTCACTTCTAATTCCTGTTCTATGTAAAATCTGCTGTTTTCCTCTTCTCTGTACTTTATTTTCTTTATGCTCTGTATCTTTAAATGTTTCTCTTACATTGCTCTTTTTCCATTCCATCTTTCTACACTTTCTGGACCTCATTTAGAGTCGGACGCAAAGTCCGTTTAAGAAGTGTAAGAGTGGGAGTGTGCCACAGCTTGGTAGGGTATTACGAGTGGCAAGCAACCCCAGTTGCATCCCACTCTTAATACCCTATAAAGCAGCGGGCAGTTCCTGCAGCTAGCTAACGCTTGCGCCACCTAATTCCTGCCGCACAGCTTTAGCCCTGTTTTGACGTGTGTTGCGTCTACGCCTCCCTGCGACTAGGATGTATTTACATGGTCACGCCTTCACAATTCCGCGTTCCTCTCATTCTCTTGTAGTGAGTTGCAAGCTGTCGCAAGTGTTAATTGCGTCCAAGATGCAGGCGGATTTGGTGCTTTCTGCACATGTGTGGTAGTGTTTTTTTGTTGGATGCGCCTAAAACGGACTTTGCGTTCGACTCTAAATGAGGTCCTCTATGTTATTTAACTGTTCCTGTTACTACTCTAATTCTGCTCACTCTCCCTGCACTCATTTACGATAATTAGCTTTTTCTGTCTCTTAATATATGCAATGTAATTATTCTCCTATTTGCATCACAAGTCTGGCTTAGCCTCTTTATGTCACAAGTTTATCTAACATACCATCCTTATGTGAGAGTAGCAATATAAGATTTTATTTCACCGGGTTATTCGGTTGATTTGTTGGTTACTATATATTGACCAGGAAGTCCTCTGGTGAAAGTCACTGGTTCCAAGTAAAGACTTGATTTGCTACATTCTCAAGATTATTGGTTCAGTTCTCAAAATGGCTACCTCCACGTTTGTAGGTTATAGGTTTGCGAGTTCCATACATGGAACATGTACAGTACCATATCTCAGAGTAATAATAAGCAATAGTCCTAATATATTAATAATGCACAATAGAAAATATTTTATTTAAGAAAATATATTTACACTATAAGATGCCTTAGAACATCATAACCTAATAGATATTTACAGTGAATCTCTTTTACTAAGCAGTAATCAGTTGACTGAACTACACAAAAGAAAAAAATGAATGTTTTCAAGTTTAAAAACTATTATGAAAGCAGAAATAATGATTTAATATTATTTGACTCATCTTGTGACTGGCCCAGCACACCGTTGTAATAAAACACGGCGTGTATTGAAAGCATCTGTCACTGTAGATAAATGCAATATAAAGAAAAGCACAATTCACAGTAGTCACAATTTGATGGATCGGTTGGTAAACAATCATGTTTTTTACTTGACAACTGTTCTCTGTTAATTTTTCTGGCGCCAGCTGATCTGCCTGGTAATACCCTATAAATAGCATCAGTGTTATTATTCACACCGCAACTTTTAAAGAGTTGTGCATGAGGAATTACTATTACCTACATCTGAATTTACTTAAACTTTCTTTCAACCTCATCCTAATCCTTTGATTCCCAGACCCTAATCCATACCCCCTTGCAGCTTTAACCTAACTCTCATTGCAGCCTAGCCGTAATCTCTCATTGCAGCCTAACCCATACCTCCTTGCAGCTTTAACCTAACCTCTCATTGCAGCTTTGCCCTAGCCTCTCAATGCAATCTATCACTAACCTCTCAATGCAGCCTAGCCCTAACCTCTCATTGCAGCCTAGCCCTAACCTCTCAATGCAGCCTAGCCCTAACCTCTCAATGCAGTCTATCACTAACCTCTCATTGCAGTCTAACACTAACCTCTCAATGCAGCCTAGCCCTAACCTCTCAATGCAGCCTAGCCCTAACCTCTCAATGCAGCCTAGCCCTAACCTCTCAATGCAGCCTAGCCCTAACCTCTCAATGCAGCCTAGCCCTAACCTCTCAATGCAGCTTAGCCCTAACCTCTCAATGCAGTCTATCACTAACCTCTCAATGCAGTCTATCACTAACCTCTCAATGCAGCCTAGCCCTAACCTCTCAATGCAGTCTATCACTAACCTCTCATTGCAGTCTAACCTATACTCTCCTTGCTGCTTTTTCCTAACATCTCTTGCAGCCTAGCCCTATTCTCCCTTTGCAGCCTAACCCATAACCTCCATGCTGGTTTATCCTAACTTCCCATTACAGCATAGCCCTAGCCTCTCATTGCAGCCTAACCCATACTCTCCTTGCTGCTTACCCTAACCTCTCATTGCAGCCTAGCCCTAACCTCTTATTGCATCCCAACCTTGTCCTTCCATTGCAGCCTAGCCCTAACCACTGAGTGCATGTTAACCTTTTGTTCTTATTACAGCCTATCCCTAACCTTTAATAATCGTTGTCTAGCCCTAACCTCCCATTCAGTGTAAACCAGAACCCCTTGCTGCTTGACCCTAACCTTTTATTGTGGACTTGCCCTATCCTCCCATTGCAGCCTAGGCCTAACCTTCAATTGAAGCTTAACCCTAAACTCCTCCCACTGCTTAACCTTCACATTCTCTTCACCCAGCTTCTCCCTAACCCCCTCCACCTTTCTGGCAGCTTTCTGCATCATAAAACTAACCAAGCAGCAGTGAAAAGAGCAGTGAAAATAATCCAGCAGTTTAAAACTGGAGAATTTTGCTCTTTTGACTCCTGAGTGCAGAACGTGGGCCTGGGGTGGGTGACCCAACATTGCTAAGCCCCCCCTCACCTCTGGGCCTCCTAACAACTCCACACCCAAAAGTTGCGGTAGTTCCTCAACTGATCATGGTCATGATAAACTACTGTCTTAGCTTTATCAAATAACACCTTTTAGATAAAGCACTTCTCAGACATTGATGTGAAGTTAATCAAACCACTATTATGAAATCAATAAAGCCTCTTTCTTTTTATTTAAAGGACTGTTAAGGAATGTTTTAGTGTGGTATCCCTTTAATAAATGCTCTTTTAGAAAAAGCTAATGCAATTGAGAAGTCGTGTTTTTGTTTTCTTAGAAACAACAATAACTGGGGGAAATTAAATTGTGCCCAATTTGTGAGTATTTTAAGTACAAACTGAATTAATGGATGGAGAATAACAAATCTTAGTCATTTCATTTACCTTCTTGCGATAAAAGATCCATAGGGAGTTCAATTATACCATGATTGGCTAATTTCAATAGCTTCTTTTACCTATTATGACTTTACAAAGATTTTATAGATCTGTTAATGAATACCCCAGAAGACTTGCAGTGTAATGGAATTTGTATTAAAACACTAGCTGAAGCGTCTTGCGCGGGAAGGTCATTTCCATTTGTTCTCATTATAAGCCAAGGAGGACCTGGGAGGGGGAACCTATCTTTCTGTTGTCCGTGTTATGGTGTAGCTAATATTATATATTGGCATTACATAAATAGCTCAAATGTTTGATAGCAAGATCAGGAAAGACATATGAGATCATCTAATTTTTAATCTCGGAGAGGTGAGAGGTTTAAGTGGTCCAGTTATTGTTTTTTTATGAGCTGACCCGTGACATTTCAATTGCCACTTACTACTCGGAAAACAGGTCAAGTTTTACAAATGAGAAAGTTTTGCTGCTTCATTCAGTTTCAGGCAGCGAGTAAGAGGATTCTAGAATGTTGTTAATTGTGAATTATGTCTCTCGGTCCCTCTGAAATGCATAATATTAATATAAAATAGAAGTTGTAATTTATAGGGATTACTACCTGTCTAACGGTGCATTCTAAAGACACAAGTAAATTCTATAGATATTTTCAGTTGGGTTTCATACTAAAAATATTTGTTTTCATAGTCTGGGCCCTGCACCTGACAAAAGAGAGTTCTAATTTAAAGAGGACCTGTTCTCTAGACACAGTGGAGGCTTTTTGTGGACTGAACCAGTATACAGAATATCAATATGCTAGGACCCAGTGACACCACAAAGTTACTATCATGGTTAATATTCATGAGGCGTTGGTTCCTAGTGCCAGTATATGGTGGATCCTCATGAACAGTGGGTCTCAACTCTAGTCTTCATGTATCACCGAACGGTCATGTTTTCAGCATTTCCCTCTATAGAAACAGGTGGGATAATTACTGACCCAGCAAAATAGATTGTCACCTGAGCATGATTAAACAAAACCTGAAAATATGGCCTGTTGGTGGTATTTGAGAATAGGAGTTGAGAATCCCTGCTTATAAATACTAGTTCAGTCAACACAATGGATACATCCATTGTCTACTTCAGCACAACCTCCCCTCGTCATGTTCTAACCGGCCCAATTGGCAAATAGAGGTTGTTCATGCATCAAGGAACTGGACAATGCATTTTTTATGAGGACAATCTGCCAATCACAGTGCAGGAGTACTCGAATCGTCTAAAATATAATGTATTAATCATCTAAAATATAATATACTAATATACAATACACATTTTTATTTCAAAACATATGCTTAATGAAAACAAAACATTACATGGTAAGTTCCATAGTATGTACATAGGGTAGCTGATTCCTGTAGTTTTCTCTCTCCAGAGCAAGGTATTCCTTAATTTAGTGTTTATTAATAAAAACGACACAATATTTGAACTATTCTACTCCTTTCGGGGGGGGGGGGGGGGGGGAGACATAATTCTCTATGCTGTTCCAAGGAGCAGTTCTGGAACGGTCATGTAGGCACTTACTCAATCGTCATTGATCTATTACCTCTATAGGGTGCTCAGGAAAATCAATGATGTTTGGGTACTGTAGTACTTGGAAAAGCACATTATGGGGATTTCCCCCCCCCCATAAAGTTTCAGTTTCTAAAACATTTGAGATTGGTCCTTAAGAACCATTTGTAATGATTCTGCAGAGTGCAGTTTACATTGCACAGTCAAAGGATTTCATTACAGGTCATGAAGGCATTGTTAATGGGACCTTAGTAACTGCACAGACCCAGGTTAAATATTTCACATGTTCCTTTGATTTGAATAATTTCTGATAGACATATTTTCTTATACTTTTTATTCTTGTTATTAATATGACATTGTTGATCCTACTAACTCTGAGTCATTAAGGAAAGTTAAACAAATAATTGAGTAAGTTTTCTTACTCAAGTTTTCTGGACCAAACCATGTTGCAATGCAAGGGGTGCAAATTAGTTTATTATTTTGCACATAAGGAAAATACTGGCTGTTTTTTCATGTAGCACACAAATACTTGATATCTTATTTGTTCACTGAAATTTAAAATTGATCTAGGACATGTCCTACCCAAATATAAATAAAAATATCACAATATTTGAAGTATTCTACTCCTAGGGGGGACTCAATTCTCTATGTTGTTCCAAGGATTACCTCTGGAATAGTCATGTAGGCACTCACTCAATCGTCATTGATTTATTACCTCTATAGGGTGCTCAGGAAATTCAATGATGTTTGGGTCCCGTAGTACTTGGAAAAGCATATTATGGGAATTGAATCTTCCCATAAAGTTACAGTTTCTAAAACATTTGAGATTGGTCTTTGAGGACCATTTGTAATGATTCTGCAGAGCGCAGTTTACCTTGTACGGTTAAAGGGTTTCATTACAGGTCACAACGGCACTGTAAGTGTGGTGGCAATGTATCGTCACGGACATAGAGGCGCACAGGAAAACAAGCAACAATCGGGTACCTTAGAACCCTGAAATGAGTTGTGATGTACGACAGCTCATCTCAGGAAAGTGAATTTGGAACCGTTATGTGACATTACACATTTTCAAGTCACGTGCTTTGAAGGTAAACTGAAATAGCAAAAATACATGTTGTGTTTTTCTTGTGTTGATGACCATTGACTTCATCTTTGTGAATGCTGTGATCTAAAGCCAACAAGTATCTATTAAGGTAAAAGTTATAGAATTGCCACTGCAGACACATAGCTGTATGAAAGCTGGTCATTTCTAAAGATCTCATATCTAGAAATTGCACGTTACTGCTCTGAGAGTGGCGGAAAACAGCAAAGACCGTATTTATTGATAATAAAGATGAATATTTTCAGAATTTGACAGGTTTTGGACAATTTATAGAATGAACTGAACTGAAACCAACTACTTTTTGTTTTCCCTTTATATTTGTATAGTTTAAAGGGATGACCATATAAAAATAATTACGCTATATAACCTTACCTAGATTGTATGATGGGTCTAGAAGTCTAATTGCAGAACTACCCATTTAGTACAGTTCCATTACTGACTTTCTCTTCTACATAATCCATTTAACTCATCCCAGAGCGCTCCTATAAATCTAATTGAAGTAGTATAAACATTTCACAATACAATAGCTTGGGAGTGTGGCCTAATGACTAGAAATGTGTGTGACACCATTGGAGCAGGCTATGACATCATAGGGTATGGTAAGGTCCAGAATGGTCAGAAAATAGACATAGAGCTTGAAATGTGGTAGCAGATACAACCTTGTACATAGACTGCAAGTAGGAATAACATAAAACTTTTACTAGCAGAAAATAACCTTACAAAGGATACACTGATCACAGCATTCCTTTATAAAAAATTAATACAAATATTTCACTGAGGAAATGTCCAATATTCTGCAGCATTTATACACTGTTTGTGTAGTTATATAGGGCCTGATTCAATAAGGAAAGTTAAGCAAAAGTAAGTAAATAAGACAAAACCATGTTGCATTGGAGGGGGAGGTAAATTTAAAATGTGATAAAAAGCAAATACAACCAGCGCAAATATCACCAGATGCAAAATGTTAAAACACCATCAATATATAATTGTACTGGTAGAATGAAAAATAACTGTATCGGTGTTTATAAGAATCCCAGCCGGCTATGGAATGCAAAATGATTTATTACAATATCACATACAATAAAACAATTGATAAACATGTACTTGTGATTATTCTCAATTGTAGAAAAAGCTGGAGGTAATGAGACCATATATTCCCTGTAGTTGCGTGGGACAGTAAGGTATATATCAATACCAACAGGAATGAACATCAATGATAAAAAGTTCAGACTCCGATAGAGAGTATATAGGGAAAAGATTCCCAACAATAATGTATCTCAACTCTAAGAACCGGGAGCAAATGAATATTGAGTGAGCAATGAGAGACAATGGTGGAGTATGTAACTCACGATTTTTCGGTGGCCGCGCTCAACCCTTGATGTTCCTTGTAGACGGCAGGCAGACTTGTAATTGGGTGCGCACCCTCAGATGTCTGTCCAGGAACAAAGTGTTGTGAATAAAAGTTCCTAGCACCGCAGGTTCCTTTCTGTCCGGGTATAACTTTCGGAGTATAGCAAAGATGTATATAAAACTGACGCGGTTCGTCTGTCTATGGTAGACTTTATCAAAGCAGTAAATTTAAAATGTGATGACAGATTTTTAGTTGGGGTAGGGCATGTACTAGATAAACTTTAAATTTCAGCCTACAAATAAGCTATCAAGTATTTGTGTGCTACAGGAAAAAAACAGCCAGTATTAAACTTATCAGCAAAATAATAAACTAATTTGCACCCCTTACATTGTAACATGGTTTTGTCCAGAAAACTTGAGTAAGAAAGCCTACTTAATTTTTTGCCTAACTTTCCTTAATGAATCAGGCCAATAGTCCGCAGCACCACCAGCTGAGATGATCCTGGTTAATGGAACCTCAGTAATTGCACAGCCCTGGGTTAACTATGTCATATATTCCTTTGATTTGACGACTTGTTGATAGACATATTTTTTTAAACTTTTTATTCTGGTTATTAATATGCCATTGTTGATCCTACTAACTCTGTGTTAATTGATTTTAATTATATTAATCACACACTCTGTTCCCTTGGATCAAGAAGAGGTTATTCTGCAAAATGTGTAGGAAAAGTTACATGCTCCTACATGAATTACATGTAGGAATTACATGAAAAACTAAAACCATAATAAGTTACTTAATGAAAATATTATGGTGACAGGATGGGCTTACTCTACCATGCCACTGTGCCACGTGTTATGGAGTTTCACTAGTTGTCAGCAACTGGTCATCACTGACTACTCCTAATTGTATTGTTTGACCAAATTAGCCTCTCACCAACTGTGAGTGTCAACTAAGAACAACACAGTGTCAGTTATAGGAAGATAATTTCTGCCACCACCAGGAACCTTCATTGGCACCTGGAGCTGTGTACACACTTTGGTTAATGTGTAGCTGATGCAGCACCTCTTTAATGGTTGCTCTGGCTGAATCCGTCCTGGTCACTAAATATGGATCAGAACTGTTGGTAGCTGGCAGTCTTCTCAGGAATCTGGGATGGTTTAAAAGTGGTCACTTTAGTCTATTGGTTAGAGCAGTGGTTCACAAACTGTGCGCCTAGGCTCCCTGGGGTGCCTCGGCGATCTCACAGGGGTGCCTCAGCCAGGGCCAGTGGTAAGCAAGGCGGGGGACTACTTGGTAATTATTTTGGCTTAGGGATGCCTTGAAAAAATTTTGGAGACCCTAGAGGTGCCTTGAACTGAAAAAGTTTGAAATCCAAACCGAGGCTTTATTATAAATGAGAAGAGGGGGTTCCCTTTCTCTATCAGCCTACCTGCAACCTGGGATCGATGATTTTTATTTTTTTTCTATCTCTAACAATTTCGTGAATAAAGCTCTTTGTATAGATCCAAGTAGGCTGGAGCACCAAGTGATATGGAATAAAGTCATGGCGTTTAGAAGTTACATGCATGCAGTGGACATTAAGTGTTTTTAAGAAAGGAGTGGACTGGCCACCTACCCTTTATGATTATAATCGCTGCCAGGAGGGGAGCATGGACATTTTTGAAAACTTGAAGTTGCTTCAGCGCTGGTGGTCTTTAGGTCTCGTCCTAAACTTTTAATGTGAAACTTTTTGCATTTTCATGTTGCACTTCAGCAGAGCAGCCCACATCAAGACACACTCCAAGCAATGTGATAACAAGATTCAAACCCAGAAAAGTGCCATATATAACACAGAGGAGAGCAGAGAGTAGGTGTGTTTCTTAAAGTGCTCAGGGAGCTGCTTTTGTACAAAACCAAGGCATTCTATAGGTTGTAAGCTTGTGAGCAGGGCTCTCTTACCATTCTGTGTACAGAATTTGCTGACACTATATAATTAAATGTTGATGATGATGATGATGATGATTTGCAGTGCATATCCAATGCACTTTGTAAATTTCCTGCACAGTATTTTAAATTATGTATATATTGTGCTTTGCATGGCGACCTGTTATTGGAGAGTGAGGACATGCCTTGTCTGAGCTCCTATTTCTAGCATGTTGGCTTTTCAAGACCCCCAGCTTATACCAGTTAGTAGTCCACCCCCAGGGCCTGGGCCTAATGGGGAACAACTCTTGAGCCACTTCTCGACCTTTCCCCAGTCATCCGAGTCATAGTATACAAAGCACTCAAGGATCAGCTTCATCCTGCAGTGGGGAGAAAGACCTTCAGCAGAGGGAATAAAGTGTTGCCTATAGAACTACTGGCCCCCATGGTAAGCAATATGGTAGAGTACTAGTCAGAGGCACATTGACATCTCAGCCTGATTTCGGGAAGGATTCAGAGCCAAAGTGCTGATGCACCCTGTGCAGCCTGATGAGGCTAATCCAAGGAGAAACAGAGGGAAAAACTCTGGCAAAATTGCAGAAGCAAAAGGAAAGCTGAATGCAACAAAGCATAAAACTGGGATTTAGTGGAAATAATTACTGCACTACATAATAAAAGAAAATAAGTAATTACTAATATATGTGAAAAAGCCTTGTGGTGAGACAGAAAGGAAAGAAGAATTGAAAAACAGAATAACACAGTGGAAATATCTCAGAGTCTTCGACAACACCTCAATGAATCAATCACCCAATAAAACTCAGGACTGAGAAAGTTTACCTTACTGGGGGTGGTGGGGTTTGAAGGAAAGAGAATAGTAGCCTAATTTACACCCAATTTGATGGGGGTGGGGATGTAAAAATTAGGAAAATAAAATATAGGTATACAAGATGGTAATAATTATTTAGAATACTTACTTCACTGCTTTATTTAATCCTATCTGACACCAGATATAGCCCTTATGTTGAACCAAAATGTCTTAGGTACCTGTATCAATGTAATAGAAGGCACTAAAGCTTGAAAGACATCTATGAATGACTATCAAAACTCCCCTCAGGTCCCCAGGTACTCTAGTTGTACCTGTAATCCAGTCATCGGAGATATTTTCAGTTCTCATGTTTCCCTGATACAAGGCAGCAGGAAAGAGCAATGTCTCTCTGCAACCTGGGATGGGACACTATGGGGTACCGATTGTAGTTTCTTAATTGTGCCCAATGATTATGCGAGTCTTTTGTATGCAGATGAACAGGTGGGAAAAGATGTACAGAGCCTGGTTATCCATAATTCAAATGTTGCATCATTAGTTAATTTGCAAAACCTGCAAAATAAACATGACACTATTCACAGTTCTGATCATTTAAGAAATGACAATTTAATGGTACACCATAATGTTAATTCACAGAGCATGTTAATTGTACAACCTGGCGTGCATAATGAATGTTCTGGTATATAAAGGTAGGTACCATTTACTCCACCTCTGGATCTGTGTACTTCCCCATCTCTTCTAAAACTTAGTTCTAAGATACAAGCTCCTGACAATCCTAATTCTTCTCTTTACGTAAGGACAGGTGTGTTTGAGCTGCAAGCTAATTGTTCAGGTTAATTTTTCAAACTTTGCTGGGCTCTGGTGAAGCACTCATTAAGACACTTGGTTACTTTTTCCCATGCGACAAAACAATACCTGTATGTCATCTTGTTTGTTCTGTAATAAAAAAAATAATTAAAGTCTTTCCCCTGTGATAAAAAGCATAGAGTCCAGGGTCAAGGTTTTCTTCCCTCATATGTCTAAGCTCTGGGATGTAATTATTCTCCAAGGTGAAAATGTCACATTCAAAGGAATGTCTGAATCTTCCCCAATGTTAGTTACATACTTTCCTGTGTTTTGTATTATTTTCCCTGGTAAAGGTCAACAACAAAAAATTTGGATATACAGAACATATGGACAGGGGATTTAAAGATGCAAATTAGGGGGCATCATATGGAGAATGCTCGGTTATATCAAATGGGGAATATTGCTCAGCATATCCCACATGTTGTTTCAGCATGTCAGCATATGCTACTTAGCATGGGGAACACAATGCCACAATGGTTAGCATTAGTGCATACGTATGAGTTACGACAAGGGACCTATCTGTGTGGAGGTTGCATGTTCTCCCCAAGTTTTTGTGAGTTTCCACCGCCAGTCTAAAAACATACTGATTGGTTTATTGGCACAAAAATAGTCCTTAGTCCGTGTGTGCAGTAGGGAATTTAGATTGTTAGCTCCAATGGGGAAAGGACTGAAGTGAATTGCTACATATTCTCTGTACACCGCATACTATTTATAATTAAACAATAATATTGATAGACCAGGGTCTACGTACATAGGTAGAGACAGAGTGCAATTATTTTAGAAAATGCAGGATGAGCGGGCACTGCTTGTAGTATACACAAGTTAATGCTGTAGGTTATCTAGTGAAGACATGCGCAGCTCAGTTGTATTCTATGTGAATATTTGGGATATGGTAATCGTAAATGTCCTGCAGGATGGCACAATTTTTAGACAGGATTTCTCACTGAGCTTTAAGAAGGTCAAGGAGTAGATTTTTCAAACCTTCTAAAAAGTGGAGGTGTTCCCCAAAGCAGCCAACTAGATTCCAGCTATCATTTTCTTGAATGTGCTAGATAAGTGATAATTATTATCTGATTGGATGCTATTGGTAAGACCTCCCAAGTCTGTTTAGCAGTCCACCCTCATGTTAGGATTCTGAACCAGAACAAAGGGAAAAGAATGCCTTTCGAAACAGTAGACATTCTTTCATTGTCATCATCTGGGAAGACTCAGAGTAACTCAAAGTCACAGCTTAGAGGAAGGCACCCTGGGCCTTTCTTCTTACTGCAGCTCATGTGATCTCCAACTGTGATGAAGACAGGAGTGGTAATGGAGAACAGTGGCAGTGTATTCCTCAATAGTATAATTAAGGATGACAGTCTGGTTTAAACATTTCACAGACCACGCAGGGTCAACGCTCTGTAGAACAACTGGTAATTCTAGGATAGATAGTTGTTTGCTAAGGAAACCTCAATGAGGTCATTTCTGGAACTAATGGCAGTCAGGTTCTCCTATCACTTTATGCTATCGATATCTCTGAATGTGGTAAAACCAGTTCAGAGAGGTAGGATAGTATGGTGCTTAAGTTGGATATTCTGCTAGAGGAAACAGTAAGACAATCTTTTAAGGACTTCTTCAGGATCAGGTGTCCTTAATGGATGTTTGTAGCAATAAGACGCAGTGGTGGAAGAGTTTAAAAAAAAATATTCAGTTCTTCTGAGACCAAGCAAAGAAAAACAAACAGGATATACATCGCACATGACTAGACTTTAGAAGAAAGCTAGATAAGTTAGAATGGTTTGAGGAAGATTCTGGGTAAATCTCCAGGGTGAAGTATAATAGTGTGATAAATATTTTTTATTTGATTCTGCAGAGGAATTACGGGACCTACCACTCCCATGATTCCTTCTATAATTTGATGAAGTCAGTAGTCTGCATGTCAATCTATGGCTTGGAAAGTGAATCTTAGAAACTATAAATAAGATATCCTGCAAGTTAAGAGGGTTTTATTGTTTCATTGATCCTTATCGGTTTATATATATTCATGGAATTCTTGGGGTACACAAAGGAACATGGGAGAGATGGGGAAGTAAAACGGGGGGGGAGGGGGCATTTTCCATACATTATGGAAAAGTTTGGCCTAAGAGTTAGTAGAAAAGCAAATAAGGCAAAAGTTTGCTCCTAGACAAATCACATTGCAATTGTCTTATACACAAGGAAAATACTGCCCTTTGGGCTCTTAATCCTTAAAGGTAATCTATGGATCCCATCTTATTAACTTTGGGATCTCAAATTCAATTAAAAGAATAAATAACCTTATTTTACAGTACTCTAACTCCATCACATAGCATAAATCATCATCCATCATATCTCCATCTATACATGTATTCTTTGCCAGGTCCAAAATCTGTCCTGCTAAGTTCTCAGAATGTGGACATTCAATTGCATTGTCAAGACACGTTTTGGGCAGCCAAATCTGCATCAATGTAAGTATTATACATACTTACTGTACATGTATAAGAAGGGTAACTATGGGCCTATCTGAACTGTCTCTTTTATATATTTCTTACACGTCTCTAAAAGAACATATAAATATTATTTATATACATTCCATATTTATATAAGTCTCGGGAAGTCCCTTAAACCTCGTGGTTGGATGATGTTTCAATCGGGGAAATGATTTTTCAGCTCTCTCTCCCCATAAATATATGTGAGTCCCCTGGTTTGATTCAGAAGGACACTGTGGTGAAATGAGGTATTAATAGCAGCCTAATCAGCCTGTCCCTCGTTTCTTACAAAATGTGGATTTTAGCATGTACTTTTTATAGCCCTTGTTTTTGTTCCCCAGCTGAACAGAATACAACTGCAGTGCCTAATTACATGTGAATAAGTGGACATTTTAGCCATACCTAGATAAGAGACTTCTTCATTCCATGTTACCCATTGTAAAAAAGTGTTGGTTGTTAATTCAGTGATGCTGTTATGCATTATTCTCAAATTGAAGACAGGTGGGTTATGGCTAAAGATCAGGTGGTGTCCAGGATACAGGTGAGGGGGCAGGAGCTGCATTAATTCTCCCCCTCCTTTCTCTACAGAAAGCATGGAACAGCTGGGGACACTGTGACATCTCAAAGTAGTGTAAGGGGTTAATTTTAGGAGAGGCTGACTGCTACCCTATCTTTGGAGGTGGAGGGAGGCAATAAGTATCCATTGATCTCCATTTGACTAGTCCAGACATTTTTGTTTGTCTCCCAGCAGGGGGCTTTGTATAAGTATAGCTGATCTAAACTCACCTCTCCAACCCCCCTAGTCTAGGACTCACCAATGTTTAACAAGGAGAGGCCCAGGAGTTTGCCCAGGCAGGGAAAAGCACATTGGAAATTTGACCCTAGATATAAGGAGCCATTCCAGGGGGGGGAAGCTGATATTCATTCTGAGAATTGATTAATGGAAGGTGTTTGAGTTTTTGTTCTCTACCAATGGATTACAGCTGCAGCTAAGAGAAGAACTCCATAGGTCTTTAAGTCAGGACATCCAGGTGACTGTAGCTCCTTAACCTAGTGGGGTAAGGAACAGATGATGTGGTAAACCTGCCTGGCATTTATTTACTGATGGGAGGCTATTCCACTTATCCACTACCCTTTCTGTGAAGTAGTTGGAATTACCCTTCTAAAATGGTCAAGTATTGAAAAATAGAAAAATTGAATATATAGCATTTTTGGAGTGTGCAGCTGGGTGGTGAACCCTGTCCAACAGCTTTTTTTAAATATAGATTTTACGGAATGGCTCTTCCTCTAATGTATACACACATATACAATAAATCAATAAAGAAATGTTTATTCAAATGGACATGTAGATATGTAGATGTAGATATAGGAAAGAAATACTTGGTGTAGTGTTAAATGCTAAAAGCTATGCTTTTTTCTTTATGTTTGTGTCTTTATCACAGAGTTATTGGATTGCTCTTACATTTTAAACCCATCACAGAATGCATGTGACTAAATTATTATGCAACTATTACAGTCAGTTAATTATTCCATTTGTTTATTTATACTTTTTCATTTATTTCAAATATTTTCTGTAGCACTACACAATTCCAAGCCATCTCTGGACCATAACTGATTTAACACTAGTTTATGTACTATAAATGCTGCACCTTTTATTGTGAAAAATTTGTAATATAATGCAAAAATACCAAGTGTTAATTCTTCTGTTGGTGATGCTGTCATTTGGAGTAATATTTAATTTCTAGAAGTTTATCCCTCTTGATAACATCTCTTTCAGCTCAGCCATGATGCCTGTGGACTTCAGCCACCAAAGTTAATAATAGAAAAGAACATTTCACATACTTGGTTAAGATCGTCTACTAATGGTAACTTCCCTTATCATTGCATAAATTATTCTTTCCCATGTCATTCAATGGCCTCATGTTGATTTTCCACTTCAACAGGTCTTGGTAAGAAGAGACACATATGTCAAGTCCTTGAGATATTCAGACATGGGACCTGAGGTATTGTGCTTAGGCTTTATGAGTACAATGTAGCATGAACACAGCTTTAAAGCCGCTCTGTTGACTTTTCCAAACTCACCTAGAATTCTGCTGGGAATAAATTTACAAAGCAAAATGGTTGCAGTTACTGAGGTGCAAAAAAATATTAGCCTGTCTCATTTAACAAAGAAGTTCAGAACTACCGTTTCATTTTTCTAATGACTTATAGGGGTGGAAAGAGCACATCTTCTTCCTAGCTTTGCAGACAATCTCATGGCCATTTGCACTACGCAAAAGGACTCTAAATTTTAGAACGGTCTGGTACTATAACGAGATCCTTCTCATACACAGTGCATAACATAAATAAATAATTAATAAAAAAAGTATCCAACTCCAAATCATTAAACTCTAGCAGGCTGGATTGGTTCTCACTGTGAATTGGAAGCCATGCGCTTGGAGTCCCATGCTATAAAAACAGCAAGCCAATCCCTGCCAATTGCTGAAAATATCTGTAGTTCTCCCAGAGCCCCTGACTTCATTTAAATTGGATTAACAAAGTTGGCAAAGCTGACACTTCAAGGATTCAAATCATGTTAATTAATCCAGCCCAATGGGGTTGAGTGCACCTCAGCACATTGTGGAACTTTTTGGAACAGAACTTGGAGCTGGGGTGCTTGTTACATAATGCAGTATTTGTGGTCTTAGCCGAGGTCTCTGTCACTCTCCCAGGAAAAGAATGTGGAGGACACCTCTTCTGGGGTCATCCAGTGGAATGGGTGGAACATATGTCTCAGGGTTAGGGTTGGTCTTGTCAAAACCTTTTGCTCCCTATGTTCCTTTATATCAGTTACTTATGCCATTTACCAGTGTTCCTCCATGCAAAGGTTTACATGTTTGCCTCTTACTTCTGTGGAGGAACAGCTAAAATCTCATCAGGAGGAAGGTTATTTATCTGCAAAAAGTAGCATGAAAAAGTTGGCACTTGACAAATCCTGTATTATGCGTTATGAACATTTTTATCATGTTTAATTGAAGTAGCCTCTTCCACAATCAGCCTCATTTGTGGGTAGGAGGTATCTGAGCAGGAAAGACTTGGTGAGTGGTAGATTGGGTGAATGGTAGTTTAGTGAAAGACAGGATTTATATTTTCTGATCTGCAGACGTATGTTATCACTTGCCTGAAATCTCCGAGATATAACCAAGGGATAATGTTTCTATCTATCTCTTCTCTTTAAGTTTTGGAAGGTTTTTTAGTTATTTTCTAAAGAGTTTCATGTGGTTTTTGGTGAGTGATTTGCCTTTTATTCCATCTCGAGGCGGATACATGTTTAATGTTGATGACTAAGAATCAT
Source organism: Mixophyes fleayi (assembly GCF_038048845.1). Lineage (NCBI taxonomy): Eukaryota > Metazoa > Chordata > Amphibia > Anura > Limnodynastidae > Mixophyes > Mixophyes fleayi. The sequence goes on from NC_134402.1 coordinate 449,943,312, forward strand.
AATGGTTATCGGCAACAAAAATTAGAAATCCATTAGGTGAGTATTTTGGTAAGAAGTATAACTTTACTTATGAATTTTGATGTATATTTTAGATTTGATTGTAAGTACAATTAATCTATTAATCAGTATGCAGTGTGGAAGTGTGGTTTACTCATTTGCTGAGCTGCTGGAAGCAATCAATATATAGAGGGTGCTTGTCTCCTCTACTCTCGGAAGATGCCTCTGCAAACTAAAAGTAGCCTCAATGTGGGTGAAGTGGACAACTCTTTAGGAAAATCTACTATGCAAAAGTTAATTGCAACAAAGTCCAACCTCCGACCCCTTTAGTAAGTCTCTTTCAACTGATTTTCGTTCCATACTTGACCAAAAATACTGCTTTATTTAACCTTATTTATTTTTTAAATAAATGATGAGAATGAGGGGACACCAGAAGTGTCATTATTATATGTGGACCTCTTGATTTGCATCTAGTGGAAAGTGCTTGTGCAAGAGAGGAGGAGCTGCAAATAATCTGCATACCCCCCCTCCCCACCAGTCCCACACTGACAGCGTTGTGGCTCCTCCCGACCCATTGGGTTGGTGGGGCTGGGAATTAACATCCTAGTTTTCCCAGTATAATTGAAATGAGTCACTAAGAGTCCTGCATATTTTACCAAAAAATTAAGAAAAAATAAACGCCCATCATTTTCAATTCAAAGTTTAAGTACATCATATATTACCAGAAACTTTTTCATCACTTTATTAAATATAAAATAAAATATATTCTTTTTTATTACTATGTCATAATCCAAGTGGGAAAAAAACATCCCCATAAAGAACTTTATATAAGAACTTTACAGGTCGTAATCTTATTAATTTCCCTGGCCACCACAACCCAGGGAGCCAGAAAGATTCCCAAGATTTTGCAGCACAGGTTTGGTGACCTCAGGGATGGGGAGAGTTACTTTTGAGCCCCCCAGTAGAGACCCTAACCGTGGAGTGTTGACCTTTTGACAATAGCAGGGGAACCCCACACTCATGTTCTCCCTTTTGTACCCACTATCTATTGCTCAATGCTGGAACCTGCATGTCTGCATTAACAGAGGAAATGACTGTATGTCTTATACTGAGAGAAGGCCAGAACAGTTTTTCTTGTAGCCAGTAAGTAAATGTATCTTATCTCCACCTGAGACTACCCACTCTGAATGTTCTACCAGCTCCTGTACATGTCCACTCTATATCCCACTAGTTTCTTTTCTCACCATTGTCCTCAACCCTCTAAACTGTAAGCTCTAATGAGCAGGGTCCTCTCTACCCTTTGTCTCCTATCTGTACTTCATCAAACTCATCTGTACTTGTTTGTTGTACTTTTATGGGTGTTTGTTTTGTGTATGATTTGTAACTCTAACTTTCCGGCTCTGCAAAGTTTTGTGGCACCATACAAATAAACAGTGATGACGGTGACAGTTGAGCCATCCTTTCATCCCTATAACAGATACAAGTTCCTGAACTAGGGAAACTATATAGAAAGTCATTTAAGGATCCACATTCATTGCAAATAATAAGCAGTTTGTTTAAGTATATAAAAGCATAATACATATATATACTTCTGGAAATCGGTGATGAAATCTCTTCTAAGATACTAAGGTTCTAAGTCATCCCACTCTACTGAGATGTGATATACCTTATTTAATTAAAGCTACATGATAAATTATACATAATGTGCTAAATTACCACCCAGGACGGAAAACATGTTCAGATACGTTGATTTCCACCTGGGTGGTAAGTTTTAATTCACTTTGCTCAACGTTCATTAAATAAACGTTAACACGTGAAACCGATTATGTAAAGGAGATTGCTCATTAATCACCCTAAATGAAATGCGAACAGCGGCTTTTTAAGGCGCGCGGCTAACGTTCAAAATTTCCCACACACACTTTTTTTTATTTATTGTGTTATTGTTTTGTTTTTTTTATTCCAGGGTGATGTATTTTGTTGTTTTTTTCTTAACAAACAGATTTGTCAAGTCTTGTCAATGATCTAAGTGTGTTCAATGTACTGTCTTTTCTGCCGGAGCAAATGTAGAGCAAATCTCAGATAAATTACGTCCCCTTTCACACTCTGCTCCCCTGAGGATTTTTACTCGCATTTCCTCTGTAGAGATATGTCAGGGAAAAAGACAGAATGAAAGTGTGAGAGACAACGAACTGGCAGAAACCATCTATTCTAAAAATACCAATTATGCAAATAGTTCCAAGAACACATTGAATGTTTTCAGCTCTTGAGGCATAATAGGTTATATTACAAAACGCTACAAACAATTATCAATTTACCAGGATACAGCCATTTTGCTAAGCATCTGAGCATTTTTTTTCAAAGACATTATGGCAAACACTGTTCTTTTGATAAATGTAGGTATTTATTAGCTCTAATCTTTGCCGGAAAATAGACTGACACTCCATGTTGCAATGAAATGAAATATAATAAACGTTTTCTCCCATTATGTAAATTAGTGTCTTCTTTTGACATGCAGAAATGGAAAAAAAACATAAAATGTATCATAAAAATATGTAAATATATGTCAGCTCAAATTCAAGTTTCATACTCAGGCAAGAACTTATTATTTATTTTAGCAGAAGCGAACTTCATGCATTTAAATACAAATAGGACTAATAAGATGTTAAATATACTTTCAGTTTTAATTATTTGATTCTTGTATTGTTCGTTTAAATGACTTAAATTTCATAAGACTTATTTTAATGGATTGCACATAGCCCTTCTGCAGTCATTACTAAATACTAGAGTATTCAGTTTTGGTGTTGGTGGGGGTTTTCGAAAAACCGAGATGGTGTCTTACTTTTGGTTTTGGATTTTAACCAAAAAATGTAAATTAATGCTAATAACACAGGCATGTGATGTTGAGTTGTTATTACTTCCTAAACTAATGTAAATAAGCACGATACGAGTCACGTGTTCAGTCCCCGATTCCATACAGAATACAGACTTTTTGTTTCAGGTCATACACCACATCCATGGCGGTGACCGTGTAGGTGACGGAGTCTCAGATGATGTTCTCCAGGAAAACCTTCAACACTGATTCCTTTCTCGCTATAAATGAGATACATTTCACACCCCCTCTCCGAGCCAAGCAGTGGATCATGGGCTTTGAGATACCCTGGATTCAACATTACTCTGTTGAGATCTCTGCGCAGGGCTCATATACAGTTGCACGTACATCTGTTTTTTTGTTTATGTGAGATGCACATTTCCGTTCTCCGCATGCATACCATAAAAACATATATAAGGGAGGGAAATCCTGGGCAAGCATTGAACGATAAGAACATCTTCATGTAACTGTAACTCAGACACACCTGTCAGGAAGAGTATCTCTTGAGGGTGCTGGAGAGCTGGTGCAAATATACAAGATGATGATGATTATGCACGATCTTGCTGCTTCTAATATCATTAAAATTGCGGCCATCATACGGAGTATTGGCCACTGACATAATGGAGATACTGGTGGCTTATACAACATATGGAACTAGCTCCAATGATTGGTATTTTGAGACACACGTCATGTGAAGGTGGAGATCCCGGTAAATATAAAAACCTGCTAGATCTGACTATTCGTTTGCCTTGAAAAAGCATAGCGAAACGCGCGTCGGCGTTATCGCTGCTGGTTCCCTGATCCTGATTTACTTCTGATTCTATGGCACTTTCTATAGGCTCCATATACCCACAGTTAACAGAGCACCTAATAGGCAGACAGCAATGCACTCCCCATATAATGATCTGAATAGACTTTAGAATATCAGTCTTTATCAGTTAGCGATGATTGGAGAACAGCAGGGACTTTCTTAAACAACATTAGACAAGATCTCCATATAGATCTAAGTATATCAGTCTTTATCAGTTAGCAGATAGTTGGAGAGTAGCAGGGACGGTCTTGAACAACATTAGACAAGATCTCCTTGTAAGGCATTGTGGCTACTTTGAACGGAGGGAGTTTACAACCTGATTGACTCATATTAATCACGCTCCTGATACTATTATATGGGATGTAACGTATGCAGTATAATTATACAGCTGCATTCCTATTGGTGCCAACTTATGAGTCACAGCTCCAATTAACATTTATGCTATCAGCATGATCTGACTCTGCCTAGTATAGATAAAATCAATTTGTGCCATTGATCTAATTATCTTGGATTGGTCTCCATTTATCAACATGTTTTGTGAATCCTTTAGACATTGTATATTATAACAGGGATTTCCAAGCCTAGGAGTGATCAGTTAACTAGGGAGATCCACTATTATATGGATTACCTACACTGTTATCTTATTAGACACTCCTCTGGATAAAGGGAACTTCCAGCGATTTTTAAATCCCATTCCATTATTTCACTAATTATTTTATATTTCGCTACTTTTGTTATTTTAATAAGCCATAATAAAGGTTAAGTTTTATGAGGGATATATGGTAATCAATATTCCCTACGAAACTCGAGAGTCGCAGTGCATCTTCTTAAAACACCATTTCTTTTCCTTTTTCATTTATAATGGAGATACTGCCAGCGGATTCTTACGGCTGCCGAATGCCGCTTCTCCGTGTCAGTGTTACGCTAGGTGATCGACCACGATGTCACATTCAAGCGCTACTCTCCCAGTCTGAGAAGCACTTGATGCCGCCACCATATCCGCCTGCCAAAGTAAGAAGCAGTGGTGTGTGGGGGGGGGGGCTGCTGCTTCTGATGGGGGGTTCTTTTGAATGTTAGGGAGGGTTGGGGGGCACTACCTAGGGTGCCCCAAGGGCTTGTTGTCTGTGTGAAGCAGAAACTTTTAATTTTTGACTTTTCTTTACACATTAGTGAGTGAGAGAAACTAGCATTTTGTACACAAAGCCTATGCTAATTATCAAGTATAAGTTATATGTGAGAAACTTCACATCTAAATGTGAGTTGATTTTATGATGTTTCAAATCAATACATTTTACCAGATGTACTACACTATCTAGCGCTATTTCTTCTCCTCCCTTTTATATCCTCTATCTTTTGAGATAACCATCTAACAAAAGGTGATGGGATATGATGATCACTACAACAATTAAGGTTGGATGCAAGAGTACAAGGAGAATTTACTACCACATGAGTGACATTATAGAAACACCACTAAAGGCATTGGTGTGATATGATCATTTGGGTCTAAGTATCTCTGGACATTATACAATATTTGAACAGTCACTAGTTGGCAATTGACATTTAAATTTATTTAATTTGTTATCTTTCATATTTTTTGTTATTTTCCATATTTTTTTGATTTCTTTGATTTTTTGAACTTATGATTATCATTCATGTAGAAGAACGTGTCATATGTATGATGCAATGATATACATTTTATGCCCACCATAGATATAAGCTATATATTGGTTTTTATATATTGTTTTTTACAGATATGTTTTTTGGGCACATGAGTGAAACTTTTATTACGTGACATACTTGCATATACCTAGAAGATATCAGACATTTCGGTGCCTCTTTTATTCCTCCCTCTACCTTTCCCTTTTGCGCCCATCCCATGCAATCTGTTTTATTTGGTCTTTTGAGTACTTTCAGGATACTCTTTTATTTGGGATTATTGGCAGCATTCCCCTTTTTTTCCTTTTGTGATGTTATACGGCCACCAGGGAGCGCTCACCGATACAACCTGCATATGAGATATCCCATTACAGGTACTCCATAGATAGTTATATGTGAGAAAGCCTATTCAATTGCTTGTGTGCAATACTTTCTCGTACTGCAACGCAAATTCATTTCTCCAGAATCTATTCTTTCTGCGACTGGAAGGCATATAGAATCCATATATAATCATTAGACTAATGTTTATAAACCTATTTTATATTTTAAAAAAATCACTTTATTAAAATTATATTTGTATTTAAAAAAATTGAATGCATGCCCATATATTTTCTGGAGAGAACAGGTTAATAATTAAGTAGAATTAATATAAGTAAATAAAATAAATTTAAGTAAAACAGGAATAGTACTAATAATTATTAAAAAATAACCGTGATTAAGTAAAAAGACTTACAATTTTATTAATAAAATGGTATTCAATTTTAATTGTTTTTTACTTTATTATTGGAGTTCCGTGAATTTCCTGGAACCTTCAGGCTGTCCCTGTCTCCGCCCTGAAGACATATGTAGCCAATCAGGGGGTAAATGTATGAAGCTGAGAGTTTTCCGGCGGGTCTAGCTATTATTTATTTAGTACATTCTACAAAATGACAGCTAGAATCTGATTGGTTGCTATAGGCAACATGTCCACTTTTCAAACTCGCCGGAAAACTCTCAGCTTCATACATTTACCCCCAGATGCTAGTTGGCATTGCCATTACTAGTCCTTACCATTTTCAGGCCTCTGTTCTTCCTGCTCTGACACGCAACATAGCACAGACAGGTAATGTAGATAACACGGGAAAGAGATATTTGATTATAGCCAAATACGTCACTGAAACAGCATCTTATGAGTTAGCTACTTTTGTCAATGCCTTATTTTGTTATGAAAGCAATTGACATGCTTAGTAGAAAATAGGTACTGTAATACTTCTAAGAACTATGTTAATGCTGCATATACAGTATAACTATATATATAAAAAAGGTTTTTATTTGGCAGAATAAGTAAGAATTTGCCATGGAGAATAATTGTATATGTGGTATAAAGCTGCTTACCTATAGACTGGTCAGAAAGTTATTTGGGATACATCCTAACTGCCATCAAAATATTAAAAGGTCAGTCCTGCTTGAGAAAATGGTTTATCCTAAAGAAATTCAATATATGGTTGATACTGTATATATAAATGAATATATATATATATATATATATATATATATATATATATATATATATATATATATATATATATATACAATATATCCTTCTGATGATTTACAATAATGTCTGGTGGTGTTTTATCAGCACAATAATATCGTACCAATCAGTAGTTTTACAGCCCGCTATAAATTACATTGGTTTGATAAATAGAATGATTAAAACTCATGCTTTGAAGCAACAAATTCTATTACGGAGTGCCAAAAATGCTTAGAAAAACAAACCCGGCATATTGAACAAGTTATATAATTACATAGTCCATCAAGTTCAAACTTTTATACATTTTAGGTGTGTCGATACAGAAGAAAGCAAAACAAAACCGCCAAAAGCATCTGCCCGTTTAATGTCACAGTGGATAACAAAATTATTTCCCTACCTCTGACATAACAATCAGATACCCTAAGATCACCCCAACTGCTTAATTATTTACTTTATAACAACTGACACTATTCTTTGTTGGTATCCAATCCATTCTTAAAACCATACTGTGATTTTGCCATTACTAACTTGCTCAGCAGTAATTGCTCTTTCGAACTACCCATAAGGGTATATTTACTAAACTGCAGGTTTGAAAAAGTGGAACTGTTGCCTATAGCAACCAATCAGATTCTAGATGTCATTTTGTAGAATGTACTAAATAAATGATAACTAGAATCTGATTGGTTGCTATAGGCAACATCTCCACTTTTTTAAACCTGTAGTTTAGCAAATATACCCTTAAAGAGTGAAAAACCACTTTCTTTGTTGGGAGTGAATCTATTATTCCTAGAGTCACAGTGGATGCTCCCCTTTCATCTGTACAGTCCTGTGTGCAAGAAGCGGTCAGACAAATCTATGATTAGACATTAATTAGGTTACCTATAAAGGAATTTTTTTGGTTCAAGTGCTATTCTCTCTATAATTTAGCTCTTCTATTTGTTTTAGTAATTAGGTAGCCAGTCTGAACCCCCTCTGAAGTTTTCCTAAGTATTTCTTATACTCTGGCGCCCAAACCTGTTTCCAGCATTCAAAACGGGGTCTAACAATGGATTTATAGAATGGTAAATTGCCTTTTGTTTCTTCTGCATTTAAACCACATTTTCTGTATCCCAGGATTCTAAGTTCTTGGAACAATTGCCAAGCACATTACTGCTACACAATCATATCTTGTACAAAGCAATAATCTTTTACCCCTAGCCGCTGTTTTGCCTGAATCAATGTCAAGTGTTTACACCTCTGCCAGAAAGACAGTGACAAAGCCCAAAGTCAACCTGCCTTTTCCAGGCACCCAAAGAAGCAAAGTCAGTGAAGTCTTACAACAATATCCAGATGTCCGCAATGGCCAGTCCTGTCCAATCCAACGATAGCATCTTTACCTGCTTATTGGAGGAGCAAGGATTGACTTTCCCTCATCTGGCACATAGGTACCTACAAGGCCCTCTCCCATTCCACTGCCCCATATGTCTCCAACCTCCTCTTTATTCACACTCCCTCCTGTTCCCTGACCTTCACCTCTCATCCACTCTGATCTCCTTATCCCACTCCAGAATCCAAGATTTCTCCCAGGCTGCCCCTCTCTACTGGAACGAGCTCCCACGCTCTATCTGACTGTCCCCTAAAAACTCATATGTTCCTCAAAGCCTACCAGCCATCCACCTAACCATATCTCCATGCTTGATGCCCTAACCTCTCTCTTCTACCGTTTCCCTCTACTTGCTCCTCTTGCGCTAAATCCCCTCCATTGACTCCCCATTGTGCTGCTGTCTGTTTGCCCTCCCTTTAGGATATAAGCTTTTCAGAGGAGAAGCAATCATATGAGATGCAGTTAGCAACAGGCCTAACATATTTTTTAAACTATTTTTTCTCACTGAAGCAGTCATTTTAAGAAATGTACACATCTATATATTTACCAATTTAGGGAATAACTGGTTAGATGGCCCTCTCATTCCCTTGCAGTTCCATGCACATAGGGGATGCAAAATGTAATTTCCAACAAGAAGGTAATAAACAGAGCATCATTGGTCTGTTGCTATACAACTTACTAATGACAGGGGAATGTATAGTTGGAGTCTGTAGCACCTCAAGCCTGGTTCGTTTCATATAAAGCTTGTATAGCTCAATATTTGTTTTTTATATATAGGTTGGCTAGAGAGAGTGAGTGACCCATTTATCCCTACTGTTGTGTTTCCAACTCTACAAGAATATCACATGAGTCCAGCTAGTGGTATCTGAGTAAGACTGTTAATATAATCTAGTCAAGGGGTGCAATTTTATAGACTTGTGCATTTAGCACAAAAATTAGAAGCCTCTAAAGGCAGTTTTAGGTTATGGCGAGAACTTAGATTTCCATTTTATTAGACTAACTAAACGTATTAAATACATATAGATATTTTGATGAAAATATATAATCTCCCAACAATATTTTTTACATATATGTATTCAAATCCCCTTTGTCTCAATTTTTTTTTACCAAATATTGCTGCAGTGCCAAGGTCCAACCACATATGCCAATCAAAGTAACAAAAATGATGGCAGTAAATGACATAGTATGACAATAAAATAAATAAAAATAAAGCATAAAACACTACCTTATTATGTTTCTTAGTATTCAACTCATTTTGTTGTAGGGGGAGCCTGGGATACCAATGACAGCACAGTTTGCAAGAGTTGCTGTAAGAATGAGTGACAATTGCTATATCAGAAGTGGTAAGAAATATAGCCTGGAATTGGTTCTACTTTGAATATTAGTCATTAGACTCTTTACTGATAACCAAAAATAGGGTATCTAATTGTATACTAGTCTCTAATGATGGGAGGTCTATATTGTGCGCTAGCCACCAAGATGGGAATCTTTATTTTATGGTAGCCATCAGTTTTAGTCTATATTGTATACTAACCAAAGCAGCCTGTATTGTATACCAGTTATTAAATCAGTGCCTGTAGTTTACAACAGACAACATAATGCCAGAATAATATCCAAAATTTGCAAAATTACATCATTACAGCATTATGATCTTTCATGTTGTTCAAGTTAAACTATTGTCAAGTCTGATAGGAATGGGCATATAAAGAGCTTCAAATTAGAAATGAGTAAACCTCTTTAGTCGAGATTGTAAATATGATGAATATTTGCAATTCACACGGCCGGAGAAAATTAACGCATCTAACTATTATTTAACACAAGTCTTTGATAAATTAAAACCTGTACTCTACTGGACCATTACATGATTAAATCACATGATGATATTCCTTGTGGAATACGAAATGACATTTAGAAGAGGACATTATGTCAGAAGAACTGAATAATCTGGTTCATTAAAATTACCAGGTTTGTTTGTTGGTTCAGATTGTGGATTGTATTGCAATTGGATTTGTTATCATTAAGTTTTTCAATAGATTAAGCACACCAGTTTTAATAGGCTAACAGCAGTAAGAAAAAATACATTGGCATATCACTTATATGATAAGCAAGAAACACCTTCACTAAACTTCTCTATACAGCAACAATAAATAAGGACTTTACTTAAAAGATACAGTACAATCTCTAAATTCATACAGAGAATGAAATCCCAACCATAGTCAATTCTCCAGGATCAATTAATAATTCCTTACATGACCAAACATGCTTTACTGACTGCTTAATAATGTTCAAATACAACCTCTGTTATGCTAAATATAATTTTGCTACAATTACATGTATAATACATTTTAGCTGGAGAGATAGCTATACCTACATATCATTTTATGTTATACCTAACTATCTATAATTTATGGGGTTAAAAAAAAAAACATTAAAGTCAAGATTTTCTTAATTCTAACAGTGTGTACCCATCGGAGGGCTATATGAAATCCCCAGGTAGACAGCTACCAAGTTAAAAGCTATGTTGCCTGATTAAAATGATTGTGCAAGGGTCTCTAACTTACTGGAAAAAAGCTTCAAATATAATATAGGACTTCTTCCTGAAAAAAAACCCATTGTTTCTGTAATTTGTGCTGTCTAGCGTTTGTTTTCACAATTACAGATGTTGCTAAGGAAGGTTAGTTATTGTTGAATGACAGCAACAGTATGTTTTTGAATTTCCAAAAAATAATTTCAGGTAGAAGGTATATGTCAAGTGTCAATGTCACAAGCCGCGGCGGTGCGCCACATCCTGGCATGATCTAGCAGACGCGCGCGTGCATTGCTTACAGTGCAGTGTTATTTTTCATTGAGCTTATCTTTGTGGCATAGAGTAGGAGGGTGTAGGGACATCCTCCAACACCAGGCGGAGCTCTCCTATGATTTAAATTGGTTTATTTATATATTTATACATGTTCCTGGTTTATGTTATTATCTATGCCAGTTCTAAGCTAGCAAATTAATTAGCAGCCTCCTGGGGCTGATTGTCAGCCCTGTCCTCCTCTTTTCTGATTGGCCCATCAAAGTACTTAAGACAGGGAGGGCTTAGCCTCACTGCTGGTTATAGCGTCCAGTTCCCTGTCTACTAACCTGCTCCTGTGCTTTTTGGTGTATACCTTCTGGATTGAACTTCTGTGTATGACCCCTGCCTGTACCTTGGACCTTGCCTGCTTGTCTGTGACCCTGATTCATTTGCCTGTACCTTGGACCCCGCTGTATTGCCTGTGACCCTGACCTTTGGCGTCTTACGTGATTATTCTGCTCGCTAGTGACCTCTGACCACTGCTTTCGTCTGACCATCCGCTGCCATCTACGCTACCTCCTGGCCTGCCACTACGGTATTACAAACTTATACTACATCTGGAGTTAAGTCCTGGGGGCATCTGAGTTAAATACTGACTGTTTTTTCATTTATCACACAAATACTTGATACCTTATTTGTACACTTAAATTTAAAGTTGATATTTGTGTGCTACATGAAAAAACAGTCAGTATTTAACTTATGTGCAAAACAGAATACTAATTTGCACCCCTTGCATTGTAACATTGTTTTGTCCAGGAGACTGAAATAAGAAGTTTCTCAAGTTAAGATCCTTAATGAATCAGGCCCCATGTCGTTGTTCAGTTAACAAGGATAATGAGTGCAGGTAAGAAAATACCTATTTATCTGTTTTGATAAAAAAAATCTTTAATAGTTTACCAGCTATAAAGTTCAGAGCAGATAACACCACTTGGAAGTCAGTATTTTAGGGCTAGATTTACTAAAGGGCGATTTGATGAAGCCGTCAGTTTTCTGCAATGTTTTCGGTGGTTTAAAAAAAAACAGATTTACTAAAGCCCAAGTTGCCATTAAAACTGCCAGAATTGACATTTTACAAAGCCACCACTTTACAAATCGCCATCTCGATTTTAACAATGATTAACATACTAAGTGCCGGATTTACTAAGCTGGGGTTTGCAAAAAATGGGCAAAATAAAAGAGGTGGTAGTGAGTGGTGAGATTGCACAAACTGCATTATATTTTAGCTTTTTTGCCATTGAGAACATAAGAGGAAGCACCATTCACATTTAAATTATTGGGGCAATCATTATTTATTAAGGGGCAAAATTGATTTAGAATTAATTTTTAGGACAAATTTTATTTTGCATTATATTATGGGGACAATTTATTGTATTATATTATGGGGAAATATGAATATATAATTATATTAACTGGGCAATACTATTTGATTGCTAATGCTGGATATAATTATTTATGATGGACAATGTGCATAATATAATAATACAATAGTTTTGTCCCCATAATATAATGAAAATTACATCCAAATGGCCAAAACAAAAGAGCTGTTTCTCAGTGAAGAAATCACAGTCAATCACAGTCAATTGGACTGCAGTTAATCATGATGCCTATAAAAAGGGGCCAGACAAGTGTTTGCAGGTGTGGGCAGGGGCGGGTTGGGCCGGGGGGCAGGGGGGCATTGGTCCCCCGGGCCGCTCAGAGTGACAGCTGTTTGGGCCGCACCGGCGGCCGCAGCATATGACACGTGATGCGGCCGCATCATCAATGACGCATGTCATGTGATGCGGCCGCCTGTGCGCCCCCCCCGGGCTGCTTGTTGTGAGGAGGAGGAAGATGCTGAGCAGTTGGCACCTGTTCCACAGAGCACGCGATAAACATGGACTGCGTGTGTTTGTTTCTCTGCATTTGAGCCTGGACTCTCTGGCAGATGTTGAGGTAGTCCAAATGTTCCACCTGAACCGTGATAACTTCCTGAGGCTTTATGAGCAAGTAATGCTGGATTTGGAGCCTCAAACCACTCGCTTCCATTCTATATCTGGACTGCACAAAATATTGTGTGCTGTACACTTTATGGCCACAGGCTATTTTCAGGCTGTGTTTTCCAGAGGGGTTGGGATAACAAATTCTCAAGACATTTCACCCAGGTCTTAAGTTCCCTAAAAAGAGTTCCCCCTACATCTTTCTGCTTCCCCAGCCAGGAGTCACAATGGCATTAGCTAAAATTAGCATTCTATAGTCTCTCAGGACTACATGATGTATTGGAAGCTATAGATTGAACTCATATTGGGCTAAGATCACCTCACCACAGGGCAGAGGTTTTCATTAATCGCCACCACTACCACTCCCTCAATGTTCATGTTGTCTGTGATGCTAACATGCGTATAATGAGTATTTTGGCTGGTTACCCTAGTTCATGTCATGACGCCTATATCCTGAGGCAGTCTGCCCTTTATGCCAAATTTGAGAGTGGAGATATGCTGGAGGGATGGATTTTGGATATGTAAATTGCATCATTTTATGCAACCTTATCCTCATTTTATTTGCCTCACATGTGATACCTGCTGTAGTGCATTCTGCATTCAATGTTAACTAACATATGTGTATAATTTCAGGTGATTCAGGATATGGGTGTCGCTCCTGGCTGATGACTCCTCTGCTGCATCCTCAGACTCCTGCCCAGCACATATATAATGAGGCACACATTGCCACTAGAGGTGTGATGGAACGTACCTTTGGACTATTGAAGACCAGGTTCAGATGCCTTGATAATTCTGGCGGTGTGCTTCTCTATTCACCTTCAAAGGTGTCTGATATTGTGCTGGGCTTCTGTCTACTGCACAATTTGACTTTACATCAAGTTATCCCACAGATTATTGCAGTGGAGAGCAATCAAGTATACCATCAGGGGTCCATATACCATCTGGTGATGTGCAGACTACAGAGGGTGGGAGACAGATTAGAGACCGTCTGATTGACAATTACTTCACATAATATATATCACAAAAAATATTGGGGAATGTAAGATAAAGTATAACAGATTATCAAAAACACAAGCGTATCAATGTGCACACAATATTGGTGAGAGCAGAAATGTTCACCGAACACAATTTAAAGGCCCCAAAAAATGGTAAATCATATTTGTGACCCTAAAACAATTTAAATTTGAGGATTCACAAACAAATAGGCTACATTATATGAATCTTTTTTTGACATACATGTTGTTACTTGCACCTTTTGTGCACTTATCCTTAGCACGTTTGCATGTACCTCCCTCACCGTGATTTCAAACAAAAGTCAACAGATTTGTGATAGCAGTAACGAAACATGCTTCATGTGTACAGTCTACTTTGCAAATGTTGGTGTACAAAATATAAATAAAAAAATGGTACATTGCATTTTCATTGTTACGCAGTTTTTTAAAAAAAGCTAAAAAAAACTCACCAGATTTGTGTTGTACTGTAGGGGCATCAGTGTCTTGTACATTCACGCCCTCTATAATCACAGGGGAAAGTATTTCCCGCAGCTCCTCCTCATACGAGTTAAACTCAACACGAACAGGAGGGCCACCCCTGGTGGCTATTGCTGCCATCTTCTCCTCTGCCAGTTTTTCTTTAAGACGCCTCTTGATGTTTGAGAACCACTTTCGACAGTAAGGCATAGATCCCTTTATAGGACCCACTGCATTAACTGCATCGTAGACGTCTACATCTTAGTGGGGGTACAGGTGGCCAGGCTGCCTAAAAGGGGCTCATAGCAGGGGACTATTCATCATGCCAAAAGCCTATATTTCTCTCTACCTTGGTCTTCATCCTCTCTCCTGCCTACTCTTAGCCTTCTTGCGCCTCCTCAGCCCCCCGCCTCCTCTATGACCCTATCTACAATTGATACATACAAGGTGATAATGATAAATTATATTTTAAATACTTATAAAGATAGTCTAGTAGGTTGTGAGTTCATGGACATCATGGTCATAATGTTGCCCTAAACTACATGTCTTGTAGGTGAGTAGATCTAGGCTAAGAAAAGATCTATATATATATTGTATTATCTACAATCATACAGAGGACCACTCTGGGTCTAAGTGATACTATTCTCTGTCTATATTCAGTATATTTATTAAATGGAATAAAAATCGTTCTTCATAACTGAAAGCTGCGCCCCATTTTCAAATAATTAATTCTGTCATAGCAAAATATAGTAGGTATATAGTATGTATTGTATAAGATACCCAAATGGGATAGTCACTCAAAAAAGGCATTTATCCAAATACTTCCTAACGTATTTTCTCATGTGAGGACGGTTGGACACCTTGAATAATCTCATTTGTAGATGGAAGATACAACTTTACAATGTTATATTTCTCAGGACTCACCCAGTGCATTTGTGTTACATTATATTACTATTAATTAGGAAAGTTCGGAAGTGTTTCGGAAAACCAAGCCTGCGCACCTCTACTATCAATGTGGACATATGTTATTATTCTGTTGTTGGTTATTTCCTATTCTATTACATTTAAATCAGACTCCAAATAGAAGTTTTTAAGATTTATCAATTCTTGATTCCATCAATACATACTGTAAAAATGTAGGGCCTGATTCATTAAGGAAAGTAAAGAAAATAAAATGAGTAACTTTGCACCTTGACAAAACCATGTTGCATTGGAGGGGAGGTAAATTTAAAAATGTGAGCACAGATTAATTGTTAGGTTAGAGCATGTCCTAGATCAACTTTACATTTCAGTGTAAAAATAAAGCTATCAAATATTTGTGTGCTACATGAAGAATCAGCCAGTGTTTTCCTTATATGCAAAATGATAAATTAATTTGCACCCCTTGCATTGTAATATGGTTTGCCCAGGAGAAAAAATACTCATTTTTTTGCCTTACTTTCCTTAATGAATCAGGCCCATAGTGTTTTTTACTTCATGACCGTTATAATATTATTTTTATATATTATTATGTTGTGCGTTTTGTTGACAATTTGCACACCCAACATCATCCTACTTTGTAATTTTTTTTTTAGCACAGATGAATCTTTTTCCTTTTTATTCTTTTACGTTCATTATTATTCAAAAATTAGAATATTTTTCCTAAGACAAAAGATCAATACTATTGAGTGATAATGTTTGGAGTTCACATTCATTTTTAGTTCCAGCTTATTGCTGAATCCCCTCCAGTAAAGTGTGCACAGATGTCATTCAAACACAGCACAGCATTAATAAATGTAAATTTGTCATGTAAACAAATGACTTAGTGATGTTATGTAGCTGAGATTTCATGATGATATTTTTAATATACCTATTCGCAAAAATCACCACAGGCAAGTATATTGTAAATTCACTATTTATCTACTGGAAAAAAAAAATCAAGAGTCTCATCTTGTATTATGCCATAAGCAATTCAAAGTAACATATAGGCAGTGAGAAATTACACATAGGCTTTATCAAACTTGCTCATATTTTTCTAATGCATTTATACACATTTCACCGTATCTTATTTAAATTAGGGATTTTATTAAGTGGGAATATAAAACACAAATCTGGAAGCAATTACACTTGAGAGCTCTTGTTTCTATATATGCTGCATATCTGAATATGTTATTTATGTAAAATGCGGGTTAAGTGATTAAAATACTTTTTGTATATACAATAGCTTGGAATTTTTATGATATATGATTATATAAGAGACTATTATAAGAAAACAATACCTATATATGGGATTTTAAAATTCTTTATTGCCAGTTAACATATTGTTACGCTAATCATTTCAATATTTGGGGGTAAATTTATTAAGATGAGGGTTTGAAAAGTGGAGATGTTGCTTTTAGCAACCAATAAGATTCTGGCTGTCATTTTATAGAATGTACTAAATAAATGATAACTAGAATCTGATTGGTTGCTATAGGCAACATCTCCACTTTTCAAACCTGCTGGAAACTCGCAGCTTGATCAATCTACCCTTGATCTTTTTTCAGTAATATTTGACTTGTAAAGGGACCATAAAACCCCAAAATACAAGATGGATTAGATAATATAGCTAAAGTTGTGGTCATGAGGGAATATATTTTTCTATGCATAGCAGACTTCCTGTCACAAATGTCATTAAAGGGCATTGCAGCCAACCACGTTTAGCCTTTATCCAAAAATGGCTGATTACAGAGATCAAAAGCTTGCACTCACACGCACATTAAGAATTAAACAACATAAAATATCTCAAGTCCTGTCAGGGCATGGAAACCTTTACTTATAAGTTATATAGTTATTTTATAGAAGGGATTTCAAATTTTGTTGGCTCCATAAATCCTGCACCCTCTAACTCATTTTAAAAATGACCCCCAGAAAAAATGCGTTACGTGGTACCCAATAGCTAATTTTTTACCCATGTTATTATTAAAATGATTGGTGAGGGAGAAATACTCAGAGCATCATTTTCCTGGCTCTTCGTTTGAGGCCAGTTCATTTGTGGTTCAACCTAATTTCTGGAATTGACTTTGAAGTTGCAAATGGTATTCGCAATAATAAAAAAAGTGGATCAGCCTTGACAAACATCAAAAAATATAAGAACAGGTTTAAAGATTTTTGAACAGCCTGATACCTATTTGAACAGGTTCAAATCACAGTCAAAGCTTTCAAACAAAAGTTTAAGAATTTCCCTGCAATTATTTTAACTTTTGCATAGGTTTGACGAACTGATTTGAGAACCATTTAAATAATTATTTGATTGTCTACTACTGACCTGGGGGGTAAATTTATCAAGCTGTGGGTTTGAAAAAGTGGAAATGTTGCCTATAGCAACCAATCATTTTCTAGCTGTCTTTTTGTAGAATGTGTTAAATAAATGATAACGCAAATCTGATTGGTTGCAATAGGCAACATCTCCACTTTTTCAAACCCGCAGCTTGATATATTTACTTTTCTCTGACGACCTGCTGTGAGTTTTGTGTGATGTTTCGCTGTGTTTTGTGTTGTTAGTGTTAGGGGTGAGTGGTTGATGAACGTGTGTAATATCGTTGTTCTGTGTTGAGTGTTTTATGTCTGTGTGTGTGTTGCCAGTGTTATACGATGATTGGCAACTAAATCTGTATACAAGGTGCACTTCATTTTCTTATTTTAATTTAAGTTTGGGTAAGAATTTTCTTTAATTTTACATCTTTCCATATTTTACATCATATCTTTCCTGGTAACTATAACGTTCTAAAATTGGAGTTTAATTATTTATCTAACGTTTTTAATTACTATTTATATAAATCACAATTTATTATGATAACATACAATTTGTTTTATGACTGCTAAACTTGAAAGGTTAAATTAATTGTTTGCTACATATATTATTTATATTATTGGACACAATTATTTTTTTATTTTGTTTCTCCTACATTAAATTTTTTTTTATATATTAAATTAACTTAATTAGAAATAGATATTATTTGATAGCATGGTGAAGTTGACACTAAGCTTTTTTGGTTTTGACTATAATAAAATTTGCTACCTCAATAACTCACAAGATCTTTAAACCAACCTCTCGCTCATAATCATGTTTGCACCTGATTCTGGGTGCTTTTTGTCCTGATAATAATCCTGTGTCCCTGTACCTAATTATTAACTGATAATAAAGTATATTATATAGATGGCCCCATCAAAGTTAATGTCCATTGTTGATCTTGCTTGTACTGACCCCTGAATCTTATGGCTGCCCTGACTATTGACTTGCCTCTATCAACCTTTGCAGCCTTTTTGTCATTGATCTGGCATGCTTTACCCTCTTGTCCATTCCCTTAGTCCTTGCAGGCAGAGTGCATACACCAATGGATCCCAAACTTTCTCAATTCGAGGCACCACTAGGCTCTCCATAATTTTGTCAAGGCACCCCTAAGCAAAAATAATTACCAAGTAGTCCCCTGCATTGCTTATCACCTGCCCTGGTTGCGGCACCCCTTTGGCACACAGTTTGGGAAGCACTGGCATACACACTTCAGAATTGAAACGACATTGTTCCATTGCTGAACGAGATTGTTAATTCAGTTTAACAATCTCATTCAACGATATTATGTGGTTCGGAACGATAATCGTTCCTCATTGGAGCATGCACACTACTGTGATATCGGGCTAATCAGTCATTTGTCATCTGATTCACCTGATAATCAGCTGAAAACAGTAGTGTATATCCAGCCTAAGCAGTGAAACGCTTTCTCGTGCATGTATAGTGAATAGCAGTGAAGGGAAGGAGGGCACTGGGAACCCAGCACCGGTCCTGACTCTATCTAACAATTGCACCTAAACATATTTTCCCTGGCAAAATTATTTCGCCAATGTAAATTGGCAATAACTGTGTGGAATAACTGCACAAGCCAATTAGTTTATTTCAAATTTGGCTGTAGACTCATTTTGTGACAAATATTATCCTTATATGTTCTTCTACTAGAACATGGTAAATCACAGCACTATATCTAATGCAGCAGCCTTTAGTAATCTATGTAGCCATAATTCAACAATTGTATTTATAGTCTCCTGCTGTTCCTGTTTGGGGTTATTCATAAACAGATCGGTACCACTCCTTTACTTATCTGTTTTACTCCTTCTTTTGCTTAAAGTCCTGCTCAAAGTCCTTGGGCCTGATTCATTAAGGATCTTAACTTGAGAAACTTTTTATTTCAGTCTCCTGGACAAAAACCATGTTACAATGCAAAAGGTGCAAATTAGTATTCTGTTTTGCACATAAGTTAAATACTGACTGTTTTTTCATGTAGCACACACATATCAACTTTAAATTTCAGTGTACAAATAAGCTATCAAGTATTTGTGTGCTACATGAAAAAACAGTCAGTATTTAACTTATGTGCAAAACAGAAAACTAATTTGCACCCCTTGCATTGTAACATGGTTTTTGTCCAGGAGACTGAAATAAGAAGTTTCTCAAGTTAAGATACTTAATGAATTAGGCCCCTAGTTTTCATTCTTTAGAGGATCAAAAGTTGGGACTGGTTAACGACCATTCCTCCATTGGTGTCCTTTTGTATCAGTTATGTACTCCTTACATAGAATTTTACAATAAAACAATATATATATATAACAGGCAGTTTGTAGATCTATAGGTAAAGTCAGGGAAGTGTGAATCATTCTCCAAGTTCGGGCTCCGCTACCCCCTTCAGCAATGAGAGCATGGAAGTTGGGAATTCATGTGCTGTGAGCTAGTAAAGAGGAACTAAGGAAAAATTGCTTTTGATTTCATCTTACAACATATAAAAAAAGTTCTATTTTATTATATTTGTTTTACTTTTTCTCCACTTGCCTTTTGACCCCCTTTCAGCGCTGATTTATTTAATGACAACTACATACGTTTTACAGCTAAAGTGAGTTTAGGGCAGCTCTTTTCCTGCTTACTGCATAATTAATATTTTTTTCCTTTCATCAACAAAGAAAAATGAACTGAGATAATGAGACAAATCCACTGATGGTAGTATATCTGGGTGAGGGGTTATTGTCACTATTTTCTGATCTGTGACAGGACGTGGTCCTGTGGGGCTACTGTGAATAGTGGATAGAGCAGTGTTTAGGTTCTCGAGGTCTCTGTGCATACAGGCTCCAATGCAGTAAATCCAGCCCTCATTTTTAAAAGCTTTTAACACCATTCCAAATTTGGCACTGTTGTGTGACAGTGACATTGCATTTAGGCAGAGTGTTTTCTGACAGCGAAATGGAAAGAGACCCATTAAAATGAGCAATGTCTGCGTCTTATAAATAAAGCTGCATTACTTTGAATAGACTATAATTTGCTAGCCACATAACGCTGTTGGAACATTCTGATTATTTGTTAAATATGCTTGTATCACTGTATACATCAATAGAAGAAAACACATACATAAGGCCTTTCTGAATAATTTATTATGTATCACTGATAACCTAACTGTCTTCTCAGAAAAAAAATTTAGGATCAAACTAAAAAGATTTTCCAATAAATCTTTACACAAAATGCATCTAAATGATTTTCCGTATTGAGTGTAATTTCATATGAAAAAAATAACTGATCTTCTTTAGATGATGGATAATTGTATTACCATGACAGCATATGGATTTGTAAGTAATGAGAAGAATTATGCAATAAAAAAAAAAAGAAGAAAATTTTAAAACCTTGTATCAAGTCGGGCATCAATTCCTTGAAAGCCACGAGTTGATACATTATGCATTGCATTATCTCGAGCAAAATAGCTCAGTACAGGCAACTAGTGAGAAGTGCATGAATACTTTAGAATGAAATATATTACTTGATACTCTCATTTTTACAAAGCAACTTCTAATAAAAGAAAGTCTTTCAAGTTCTGTCTGAATGATTTTTTTTTCTCAAATAGCCTGACTGAACACTGGAAGATCAGAAATGTATATTATCAAAGTGCATCAAAAATATATCAACTCTATCTTTCATTCAGTACATGAAACGTGCTGATGCACTTAGCACTGACAGATAAACTTTATATATCTAGTATTCATTAGTTCTATAAACAAAGACAGCAGAGAGCTGCCAGGAGGAACTTTCATTTGCTACAATTCCAGGAGGATTCTACAATTTATCTTTGATGGAATAACAGAGCTTACCTGCTGAAAATGATTGAAAACTGCAGATGGAATTTGGATGCTGGGGAATCGAGGGAGATATCAAGCTAATAAACAGGCTTCGTTCTGGACAAAAAAAAAAGGAGCCCGTAAAGTGGGACAGGAGGTATAAAACTGGACCAGTAAAAACAAACACAACAATTATTAGAAATTAAAAAAAAAAGAAAATATTGAAGGCATACTATCATTAAAATAAAGAAAAAACATAAATTTGCATTTCATGATTACAAATGATTATATTCCTATATCTGCAGTTAAATTGAAAAAAAATGGTTATATATTAATATTATAGGATCTGGATCTGGAAATGTAAAATTTGGTTTTAACTGTCTTGCAGTCAATATACACGATAGGCAGCTGACGAGACTGAACTGTAAGAAATTTTAGAAAGGGACTCAAAATGCTAATTTCAATGGGCTATTTTGCTTGTATATTTTATTTATATATATATTATATATTATATATAATTATATATTATATAAAATAATTATATGATATAATATATATAATTATGTATTATATATATTAGCATATATATATTATTTACATTATATATATATATATAAATATATATCTATCTATATACATAAATATATATATATATATATATATATATATATATTTATGTATGTACATATATTCCTGTTCCTATTAGAGAAAGGAGGCAAAAATGCAGTGACCTTGACCTCCAGGAGGTTATCAATCTTTCTCTGAAAAGTACTATGACTATTCTATAAACAGGCACAGGCTGGCAGGTATCAGCCCGGGGAGCACACAGGCGGCCGCATCACATGACAAGTGATGCGGCCGACCGGTACTATTAAGCCAATATTGCCTCCATGGGGGGGAGGGGCGGCCGGCCCGAACAGCCGTTAGACTGAGCGGTCAGGGGGCCCGCTGCCCCCCTGCCCCCCGGTCCAGCCCGCCCCTGTCTATAACCCCCTGTGCTCAGCTATGGGACATTAAGGGACAGCTATGACCCATTTGCCATGACTCTGGTCCCAGCATAATGGAGTGGACCATAAGACCACCTTCCCATTTTTCAAAAATAGCAGTGTAGAAACAATCACACCTGCTCAACACAAATATATTTTAAACAAATAAAATACATAAACTCCCACGATACTTGTTCAAAAAATCCGTATAAACAAGCAAAAAAATATATATATTTTCAGGTCTTCTGTTTCCAGAACCAAGCTCATTGCAGGGGGGTGTGGAAGCTATGCCCCCCCCCCCCCCCCCCCAAGGGATTGAGTGTTATGTCTCTGGTGCTCAATACAACATAGTCCAGCAATAACCATTCTTCCAGCTGAATAAGTAAAAATGAAAATTCTAACAACAAAACAATAGGTAGAGACAGGGAAGTATACCAGTTAGGATAATTAGGTAACTGTTGTGGAACTACAAGTCTCCGCATGCTTAAACTGAACATAACACGTAAATAAATTTGTATCTAATTGTAAGGATAGTGGTTACCATTTATAAAATGATAATAATTATTTATTTATATAGCTCAAGCCTGCTCCACAACACTGTACAATTGGAAACAAATACAGTAATAAAACATCCCAAACCAATTGCCACAACCAGCACAAGCTATGAGCACTGATGCTGTCACTATTGAAACCGAAAAATTATTAAAGGCAAATCCAGTCCTGTTTTGTCTTGAATAAAGTTACCGTTTTAAAAAATGACGGCATACCTCCGAGAATTAGCAGTTTTCCATAACCCCTGCTTGATAAATATACCCTTAAGTGTCCTGTGTGATAAACTTACTTATTGTGGAAATGTCTCTTAGATGTATATAACAGGATTAGGATACAGATTGAATGTGGGGAAGAAATGACATTTCATGATGACATCTACGGGTATATTTACTAAACTGCGGGTTTGAAAAAGTGGAGATGTTGCCTATAGCAACCAATCAGATTCTAGCTGTCATTTAGTGGAATGTACTAAATAAATGATAGCTAGAATCTGAATGGTTGCTATAGGCAACATCTCCACTTTTTCAAACCCGCAGCTTAGTAAATCTAGCCCTAAATGAACGTTGCAATTTAAGGCATTAGAACAATTTACATAGATGTTCTTTTGATTGTAACAATATTATTTAGTAATATTATATTAATTTACGATTTATTATATTACATTAGTGGCTCCAACTCTAATATGGTGCTATTTGTGTCATTTATTAGGCTAGCAGTACTGATAGCAATACCAACAGTAACAATTATTATAATAAAAAATCCCGATCAACATGCCAAAGAGGAAGAAAATAGCATATAAATTATAAATCTAAAAACGAAGCAAGGCTATAGTTTTCAAGTGAAAAGCATTTCAAACTTCAATGGTATGTAAAGGTGTTAAAAATTGTTTCTGGTTGATAATTGATATCACACTTATGTTCAATATTTAGAAAATACTTGTTTGTATCTCACTCCTCTTGCAAAACAAGTCTCAGTCCCACAAAACCTATTTTAGAGACTTTTTATACAGAAACTGCACTTTTTATTGGTCATGTAACATAAAGTATTAGAATGTTCTGCATAGATTCTATTTTTATTATACGAGTTACAGAGAGGCCGCTTAATACTTTGTGGATATTTTAGTCTCAAAAAGAATCCAAACTTTTCTCATTCCAGACTCGCTTCAGAACAATTACCTATTTTACATGTACTGCATATGGGAAAACAGCCTTGAAAGCAACCTCTGTAAATTTTAATTAGACATTGTGTTTCATGCTTATTCATCCAACAGATTGCTTTTTATACTTTTCATAGTTTCTTTTTTGTAGTCTATAGATTTCTATCGGTAAGTGTACTGCCATTTCTCATTAAACGGTTTTTGCAAAGGAAGAAACTTTTAATTAGGAGACATTAAAAGAAGAAGAAATGAATATTCAAATGTTCAGTTTGACATTTTATTTGTTATTTTGATAGGATCTGTTACCAAATTATTGGCATTTAGACTGATTTTTGTGTGAATTTTTACAATGACTAAAAAGACTACAAAGACTTGGCTGAGAGTGCATAACATTAAATCCAAACAAGCATATAGAACAATAATTATAACTTAGATAACCCCTTTCTCTTTCTGTGCCTCTGTTACACTCACATCTGGACCTTTTTGCATGAGACCCGAACCCTTTCCATGTAGACCATTCCCTATTATTGTGCCAAAGTCAGAGACTGTCACGTGAAAACTGGCCCTTGGCTGATAAGTAATAGTAGAATAGCCAATATTCTCAAATATGTTTTGTGAAACTATTTCAGTTCACAAGTTAGTTTACACAAAGATGTGATTGTGGGGGGGAAGATTTTCTCCAATGAATATTAGGGGTATATTTACTAAACTGCGGGTTTGAAAAAGTGGAGATGTTGCCTATGGCAGGCAATCAGATTCTAGTTGTCATTTTGTAGAATGTACTAAACAAGTGAGAACTAGAATCTGATTGGTGCAATAAGCAACTTTTCCACTTTTTCAAACCCGCAGTTTAGTAACTATACCCCTTAGACTTTCTGAGCCTGATTCATGTTTGGACGTAAGTATCTTGCATGAATTAACTCTGCGCATGCTCACAACTAGACCTTACACAAGTGAACGTAATTGCATGCAATTAATGTCTGAACACAAATGACACTTACGAAAGCCTACAACTTGAAAGGCGGAACTGAGGAGGGAAGGGCCGAACTTACATAGGCAATGTACATTAATGGACTGCTGAGGGCATCTCAAAGCTTATGCGGCAGATTAAAAAATAGACTGTTACAGCACAGAGACATGCCAGAGACATGCCTGAAGAATTCACTGCAAATGTTCTAATAGAATCTGTCCCATTAGAAGATTGACTATATAAACGCAAGCACATTCGGCCGAATCAAAATTGGACTGTTACAGCACAAGGGATATGCTGTTAGGCTGCCGGGCTGATAACGAACTTGCAGAACAGTTGGCAGAGGTCTTCACCTATAGCAGCCGCCTTTCCAGTAGAGCTTTATGCGCTCACAGTTACTCGAATGCCCCCAGGACTTAACTCCTAGCGTAGTGCAAGTTCGTTAAACAACACTGCAGTGGCAGGCCAGAGGAGGTTGAGTAGATGGTAGCGGATGGTCAGACGTAAGCCGAGGTCATAGGTCACAAGCAGGTAGAATGGTCAAATAACACGCCAAAGGGTCAGGGTCACAGGCAAACAGGCAGGGTCCAAGGTGCAGGCAAGGGTCATAACAGCAGATCAGGTAAATAGATATCAAAAGCAGATCAGCACAGCACAGGACTGAAACGCTATAACCGGCAGGAAGGCTAAGCCCTCCCTGCCTTAAATACTAATGGTAGCTAATCAGTGCTTTACCCTGTAATTATTCCCAGGCCCTGGTTAAATAATAATGGCCCAGATTAATTAGCCCGCAGGCTATAAGAGTTTCAGCGCACACGCCCGGCTGCCCTGTATTGCCGGGGCGTGCTGAACAGAACCGGAAGTGACATCCTGGTTGTTATGGAGACGGCCGGGACGTCAGGGAAAGGGGCAGTGAGTCACGGCGGTGCCCGCGACCGCTGCGGCTCCTAACACATGCCTGATGAATTCCCTGCAAATGTACTAATAGAATCTGTCCCATTAGAAGATTGACTATAAAAACGCATGGTATGTACAGTACAGATTAAGAACATCCTGGTTTATGTATTTAATGTAAAAAAAAAAGAAAATATCTTTTTCAAAACACTTTTTTTAATGATTATAGTATTATGAGTTAATTATTTTCGGGTTTTTTTGCATGAGTTCTGATAGGACTTTATTTTGCACATACACATGTGCGTATCCTGCAGTATGTTCTGTCTGTGACAAGTACTGTTCAGGCAGAGCGTACTTACACCCAGATTCACATGGAAATGTATCTTCAGACCGACTTGGATTTGAATACTGGCGCACATATGATCACATACCGTGCTCGTTTTAAAAACTTTAAAAACCTTTAAGTATTTAAAGTGACATAGATTGGAACTCTGACTGTCAAGTGGTTAATAAGAGACACAAGAGAACAATAGCTTTCATATAAAATGTCTACTTTTTTCAAGATATGAAACATTTTACATAGTCCATATTTTTAAAAATATTAATTAATTCATTTTTTTATATCGGATCCACTTTTATATTAGAGTTATTTTTGATCAGCGTCTAACCAAGTACATAGTAGCATCTGTCAGATATAGTTATAATGTGTTCCATGTAAGAAATAAAGAATTTTTAAGCAAAATTCTACTGCAAAACATGTCTTGCAGTATTTTATAAGCTAGATAAAGCTCCTTTTAAAGCACAAACAGGAATACTGAAATCAATGTACTGCTATATTTAAATTAAATTTGGTGCCAGAACTATTGAATCCCATTACATGTAATTAAGGGAAAGTAATTAATGAAAAAATGCAAAACTATGCCTATTGAATAACAAATAATTAAGAGATGAAGAGTATGCAACACACACATCGAGATATATATGGCCTACAGCCAAACAAACAATGTGTAACTGAGACTCAGGTGTAACTGAGACCAATTTGATTTAAATTGGTAAGGCCTTTATTTCAGTATCTATTTTTTTCGAAAAGTGCATTTACTAGCTTCAAATGTAGCAGTAATAATACAGAGACAATTTCTCCAGCACAACTTAAATTTCTTTCTTGGAAAATCTGTATTTCTTAATTTCTTTGAGTGTCACAACATTTTAGTTATATTTCATAAGTATTTAACTTGAATACAAAGGACAACAGATGAGCAAAGTTGTGTCAGCATCTCACATGAATCAAGTTTTCCATTTCCTGGATGTGCGTAGTTCCGGCGATGAGATTTTGACTTTTAATTCTGCACGGTAAGTCCAATTTCCACCCAAAGAATGTCTGAAATAGTGTGGCAAGAAGTGAGGATATCCTGTGGAACAGTTTTGAAAATTTTGCTTATGAATAAATCCAGGGACCAACTGTAGAGACTTAAATAATATATAGATTTGAATCATGGACGGTTTATATTTAAAATCATTTGCATAGTATGCATATTTAATAATTTTAAGATATCAAAGGAAATAAAAGTCAATTTTGTCCTAGTTTTCTTTTATCATATACATCGCCAAGACCTATTTAAGTGATTCACTCACAACCTAAGTGGCCAATGTGAGCCTGTCTTCGGGTCATATGGTTGTGACGAAACGAGTGTGATAACACTGTAACCATCCTGTTCCTCGTTTCTCACATAATGTGGGTTATAGCAAGTACTTTTACAGCCCTTGCTTTTGCTCCTCAACTCAACAGACTATAACTTTGGTGTCTAATTACATGTGGAGAAGGGGACATTGTAGCTCATTGTAAATATGTATATTGTTTATTGTATATTGGTGATGTGGAAGTGAGGTTGTTATTAAAGCAAAGCCAGGGGGTTATGGGTATGGATCAGCAACAGAAAAATCAACCCGTTGATAAGGCACCTAAATGAATAAACTACAAACTATATCTAGACAAACGGTCAAGCTGCTGCAACCATCCCAGCAGCACTAAGGTTGTGAAGCTCATCATCAGATTCTCTGTGTGTGAGTTACCATCCCAGGGGCACTAAGGTCGAGAGAGCCGGTCTGGAGTTACACACGGCCGTAGGCTACGACTAGTGATACCACTACGTGTTACATGCTGCATACTACTTGTATGCTGAAGAGTGCCAAAATAATAAGAGATTGAGACATATAGAGACCGGAATATAAGAAGAATTCAGCACAGATTACGGATGGAGCTGACACACATTCATTGAGCTCAGTAGCGGCATCAAGGTTGGGAG